>NC_041381.1:274629272-274670655 GCF_002162155.2 Triticum dicoccoides
ATCCACGTACCCTGAAAACATCCAGGAGCACCACGAAAAACAATTTCCAACGCCGCAACCTTCTGTATCCGCGAGATCCCATCTTGGAGCTTTCGCCGACGCTCCGTCGGAGGGGCAATCGACCACGGAGGGCCTCTACATCATCTCCAAGGCCTCTCTGATGAGTTGTGAGTATTTTATCATAGACCTTCGGGTCCATAGTTATTAGCTAGATGGCTTCTTCTCTCTCTTTGAATCTCAATACAAAGTTCTCCTCGATCTTCTTGAAGATCTATTCGATGCAACTCTTTTTGCGGTGTGTTTCTCGAGATCCGATGAATTGTGGGTTTATGATCAAGTTTATCTATGAGAAATATTTGAATCTCCTCTAAATTCTTTTATGTATGATTGGTTATCTTTGCAAGTCTCTTCGAATTATCAGTTTTGTTTGGCCTACTAGATTGATCTTTCTTGCAATGGGAGAAGTGCTTAGCTTTGGGTACAATCTTGCGGTGTCCTTTCCGAGTGACAGCAGGGGCACCAAGGCACGTATTGTATTGTTGCCATCAAGGATAAAAAGATGGGGTTTATATCATATAGCATGAGTTTATCCCTCTACATCATGTCATCTTTCTTAATGCGTTACTTTGTTCTTCATGAACTTAATACTCTAGATGCGGGCAGGAGTCAGTCGATGTGTGGAGTAATAGTAGTAGATGCAGAATCGTTTCGATCTACTTATCACAGACGTGATGCCTATATGCATGATCATGCCTAGATAATCTCATAACTATGCACTTTTCTATCAATTGCTTGACAGTAATTTGTTGAACCACCGTAATACTTATGCTATCTTGAGAGAAGCCACTAGTGAAACCTATGGCCCCCGGGTCTATCTTTTATCATATAAGTTTCCCATCTACTTTTATTTGCATCTTTACTTTCCAATCTATATCATAAAAATACCAAAAATATTTATCTTATCTTATTATCTCTATCAGATCTCACTTTCGCAAGTTACCATGAAGGGATTGACAACCCCTTTATCGCATTGGTTGCGAGGTTCTTGTTTGTTTGTGTAGGTACGAGGGACTTCTATGGAGCCTCCTACTGGATTGATACCTTGGTTCTCAAAAACTTAGGGAAATACTTACGCTACTTTGCTGCATCACCCTTTCCTCTTCAAGGGAAAACCAACACAGTGATTAAGAGGTAGCACATGGCCTGGGCGCGACACTCAAAGGTGCGGGCGTAATACATGGCCGCCTGGAGATCCTGGGGTCCCCGAAGCTCCACGTCAACGTGGATGTGATCCGAAAGGCCACCGACGAAGAGGTCGGCCTGCTGCTGCACCGTCACGCCCGACACGTGGCACGCCAGGGCTTGAAAATGGTCGGTGAAGTCCTGCACCATGGAGGTGAAAGGTAGGCGGCCGAGCTCTGCCAAGCGGCTCTCGCAGATTGGATGCCCAAAACAAAGGAGGCAGAGCTCGCGGAAGCGCTCCCAAGGGGGCAGGTTGCCCTCATCCTGCTCGAGAGCGTAGTACCAGGTCTGTGCCGCGCTGCGGAGGTGGTAAGAGGCGAGCTAGGTACGCTCCGATGCGAGGGTGCGCTGCCTGCGAAAGAACTGGTCGCACTGGTTGAGCCAGTTGAGGGGGTCCTCCGTGCCGTCATAAGTGGAAAAGTCAATTTTAGCGAACCGCCGCGGTGTTTGGGTCGGGGCACTGTGTCCAACTGGTTCGGAGGTGCAGAGCAGCGAGGCTTGCAGCGCCTGGTCGGAGTACCCCGGGTAGGGCCCCGTGGAGCCAGATGGCCCGTCGAACTGCAAGGACGGAGTTGGCTGTTCCGGAGCCATGGTGTAGATTGGCAGTGGCGAAGACCCGGCTGCCCAAGCTGATATTGGCGACGGGGATGGCGGGAACCGGATCTGCTGTATCGGCAGGCCGGCCGGTGCGGGTGACGGCAGGCCAGAGCTTGGAAGAGGTAGCGCCTGGAGTTGCAGCAGCTGCTGGCCAGGAGCCATGGCGGCAGACGGCGACCAGTGCGGCCAGAGGGGGGGCCGCAGGTGGGGGCGGCTGCAGTTGCAACATCTATGGCGTTGGCCAGCTGGGGTGCCCCTAGGGATGGCAATGGGGCCCCATACCCCCAAACACATGCGATTTCATCTATTAGGGGGTGGGGACGGGCGAAAAGCTTCCCCATGGGGATATTTACTAAACTAATTTATTCCCCGTAGGGTAAAACAGGGATGGGGATGATATTCTATTCCCCATACCCAATACCCATCGGGATCTGCTTTCTAACTATGACATTATTGTCAACCTTAAAATATTCACAAACAAACTTGTGAAAACAAAAAAACTCCGAAGAAAACCTTAAACCTAACCCACGTCCTCACCTCAGCTGCCACCATAACCAAGAAGTCGGTACAATTTAGATCGATATTAGCAGAACACGAACAACACAATTTATATTTCTTGATTATAGTATGTCATATTATGTATATGAGCATTTGTTTATGGGGATGGGGACCCTAATGGGGCCCCGTTCCCTAGTGGGTCATGGGTATGGGGAAAATTATCCCAGTCATGTAAATGGGGATGGGATGGGATGATGGGGAATGGATGGGGATGGGGATGTTCTAGGTATACCCACAGGGGATTGTCCCCATTGCCATCCCTAGGTGCCCCGCCTAGAACAGCAGCAGCGGTGGCCCGCTCAGTGCAGGGACGCCTTGGGACAGCCACATCAGTGGGGGATGGCTATAGGCGGTGGTCGTCGCAGCCGGTGGAGGCGCGGGAGGGCTGGCCAAGTACAGGCGGATGCCCTGGACGGCCGTCATGAGATCCCACAAGGTGCTGATGACTTCTTCCAGCGTAAAGACGGCGGGTGAGGACGCAGCGGGGTGACCGGGACCAGCGGGATTGCCCCGTCGATGCTGATGGTCGCCTGTAGAGTGGAGGTGGTTGGCAGCTGCGGCGTTGGCGGTGAAGACGACATGATCGATCCCGAGTCTCTGGATACCAAATTGGTAGAACCCAGGGTCCTACCGGACCTGCTCCTTAGGTTGTAGGGGAAGACAGGAGGTTGCCGGGGGCGAGGACGCGGCGGCCGGTGTGTGGGCGCCATCGCAATCGGGAGGAAGGGCGGCTGCGAGAGAGAGAGAGAGAGAGAGAGAGAGAGAGAGAGAGAGAGAGAGAGAGGTGCGGCTAGGGTTTAGGGTCCGGCTCCTCTGGGAGCCGGGCAATATATTATTCTTATTGCTTGATCTCAAAATAGTCTTACAGCTAGTATATATAACCGTGATTCTAAAAATAAGATAACTTGTGGGCCAAGCCCCTAACTAAACCTGCCTGGTGGGCTTCCTACAGACATAAGTCTGCCCGGTCATAACATATTGTGTATGACACGATGGGGACACAAATTGAGCATGCAAGTATATGGCACGTCAATAGCATGTATGTTCACGGAGAGCATATGGTGCATACAAGTATTGGGATCATGCAATGAATGGGATGGATCAAAATCTCCTAAAATGTATGAGGAAACTATGGGGGTCTCCTCATGAGCAATATCCGAAACATCATATGGAGAAAATGGACAACATCCAAAACAGTGCATAAACGAAGCTAGGTGGTCATGGCATGTCATATGAGATAAATGATACAAAGGGAGAATAATAACAAATGCCAATAACCAAGGGCTTGTCATCTATGCCATATGTGCAAATTGGGTTTATTTTAATGGCATATGCATAGTCACTATGAAGAGATTGCAAATAAGACATATGGTTGATCTCATGCATAGCATATGACAAGTCAAGCGGATTATCAAACATGATGTGACCTAAAGAATTGTCACAAGAAATCCTTTGTAACATGGCATCACAACTAAGAGACTCCACATGAGAATCATCATACTCATCATAAATGGGCAAATCATCGCATGGGGAAATCATACTAGCATGAAGGATGGTACTAGGTTGATCAACATCATGCAAGCAATTAGTGTCAAGAATGTCCACTAGTGGGACTAGAGCGTCACCATCACCTATGATACCGTTCTCATTCCACTCGTGTGGTGTAGGTGTCGGATATCGGGTTCCGGCAAAACCCTTAAGGTTCGAACTCTGGGGTGTGCATGAAGATCTTCTCCCTACCAATTCACGCCCACAACCTCACCGCGATTCTAAGATAGAACGATGAACAACGCAAGAGACACGAGGTTTATACTGGTTCGGGCCACCGTTGTGGTGTAATACCCTAATCCAGTGTGTGGTGTGGTGGATTGCCTCTTTGGCTGATGATGAATAGTACAGAGGAAGAACAACCTCGCGAGGAGAGGTGTTCTTGTGGTGGTGGGTGTTCTGCTTGCAAAGGACTCGATCCCCTCCTAATGTGGTGGCTATCTCTATTTATAGAGGCCCTCGTCTTCTTCCCAAATATTGAGCGGGAAGGGAGCCAACAACGGCCATTTTGAAAGGGGAGAACTAGTACAAGCTATCCTGACTAAAGGTGGTCTTCGACTGCCAAAGGCACTGGTGATAACACCGTCTTGGGCTCCATGGTGACCTCCATCCTGCCGCTCTGCTGGTCTTGGTCTCGTTGCACCGATATGGAAACCTTTGCCTGATGCCTCGGTACTCCGCTCCTGCACTTGCCCCCTTTGCACCAAAGAGGAAACAAGGACACTGCGCAGGCTGGCGCCCGCCTGGTCTTGATCGTCATGGCTTGCATCATGAGCACCTTGCGATGTACCCCTTGCCTTGATCTCTCCGCCTCCTCGCGAGCCTGCCTGGTGAGGCCGCCCCTGAGGAGGCCTTGTGTCGTCTGCCCCACGAGGCTTGGCCCCTCGCGAGGGTCTTGAGCGTTTGTTGATGAAGATGGGCCGTACTGGGCCACTGCCGAGCCACGCAGCAGGCCGCAGGTAGGCAAGTCTGGGGATCCCCGTTCCCAAAACGCTGACAGTAGCCCCCGGTGTCAGATTTCGGGTTCCGGCAGACCCTTGAGGTTCGAACTCTGGGGTGCGCACGGAGATCTTTCCCCTACAAACTCGCATCTTGAAGCCTCGCAAGGAATCTAGGCTAGAAAGAAGAACACACAAGAGACACGAGGTTTATACTGGTTCAGGCCACCATTGTGGTGTAATACCCTACTCCAGTGTGTGGTGTGGTGGATTGCCTCAGGGGCTGATGATGAACAATACAAAGGGAGAACAGCCTCGCGAGGGGCTATTCTTGAGCTGGTGCGATGAACTTCTTGGGTGAGTTCAGTCGCTTCTCTCTCTCTCTCTCTCTCTTTCTCTCTTTTTCTCTGATTGATCTCCCCTTTGCCCTGTGGTGGCTAGCTCTATTTATAGAGGGAGGCCCTGGGCCTCTTCCCAAATAATGAGCAGGAAGGGCGCCAACAATTGGCCATTTTGAAGGGGAACATCTAGTACACTTATCCTGACTAAAGTTGGTCTACGGCTGCCAAAGGCTCTAACGATGACGCCGTCCTGGGCTCCATGATGACCTCCATTCTACCGTTCTGCTGGTCTTGGTCTTGTTGCACTGAAACGGTAACCTTTGCCTGATGCCTTGGCCTGCGCTTGCCCCCTTTGCACCGAAGGGGAAACAAGGACACTACACAGGCCGGCGCTCGCCTGGTCTCGATCGTCATGGCTTGCATCACGGGCTCCTCGCGAGGTGCCCTTGCCTTGATCTCTCCGCCTCCTCGCGAGCCTGCCTGATGAGGCTCCTCCTGAGGAAGCTCCCTGCTGTCCGCCCCGCGAGGCTTGGCCCCTCACGGGGGTCTTGAGCTTGAGCTGATGAAGCTGGGCTGCACTGGGCCCCACTTGAGCCACGCCGCAGGCCGCAGGCCGGAAAGTCTGGGGACCCCCGTTCCTAGAACGCCGACAGTAGCCCCCGGGCCCAAGGCACGCCCAGACTTGGCTTAGCAGAGAAGCGAAGGGGCAAGTGCGAAGCGCCGCGGGCCCCAACAGCCTGCGGCTTTGGGCGCCGCATGGCGATTGATTGGACGTGGGTGTCTCCGCTTCCCCATGATGCCTCATTACACGCCCGGCTAGGCGGACCCATGGTTGCACACAGCCATTCCCCTTCCGCTGCTCGCGTGCTTCCTGCCCTTCCTCGGGCTCCAACCTTCGCCTCCAATCCAACTCGAACTCTCCCCCCTTCCCATTGCCATGGTGCCAACGAAGAAGGAAAGAGGGAAGAAGCCCGCGCCTTCGCCCCGCTCGCCTCCGGCGGTGGCCCTCGCCGTTAACCGGTCCATCATACTCAACCCCGAGGCCTTGGGCAAGGTCCGTTCTGCTCTTGCCACCATCTTCAACGAGTGCGGCAGGACCACGGTCTGGCCTGCGTCCCATGCCTCCTTCGATAGGGTCGTCACGGAGGTCCAGTTCTTCGCCGATGCCTTGTGGGCGGGTCTGGTTCCCCCCTTTTCCGCTTTCTTCAATGCGGTGCTCTCCTATTATCAGATCCACATGATGCACCTCGGGCCTGAGTCCATTACCCTCCTGTTTGTCTTCGCTTTTGTTTGCGAGGCAATGGTGGGCATTCTTCCTTCCGTTGCCCTGCTGCGCCACTTCTTCTCTTTACGCCTGAGCGACCCCACTCAATGCTTGGGGTGTGTGAGCTTCCTCGCCGTGCCAGAGACGGCTGCTTCAGGGATCGATTTCGGCCTTCCTCCCCCTGAGGCCAGGTTCAGAGAGCGGTGGCTATATGTGGATGTTGGGGTGCCCAGCCCCCTGCTCTCGCACCCAACTTTGTCTGTTGTTCCCAACTCAGGCTGGGATCATGAGACGCTCGCGAGCCCCCGGCTTGCCTTCGTCTGGCGCCGCTTCCAGAGTTTGAGGGCGCTCGACGTGACAGCGCCCAAGGTGGTGAAGGAGTTCCTCCAGCATCACATTGCTCCTCTCCAGCTCCACTCTCACCGGATGTGGGACTTTGCGGGGCACAAAGACCGCATGAGGCTTTAGGAGGAGGACCTGGCGCCTGAAGCGCTGAGGACGGTGCTCAGGGTCGTGACTGGCGATCCTTCCCCAGGCAGCCTTCGACATGATGCTGCCCTCTTGTATCTTTGCTCGGGCAGGGTCGATTTCATGAGGCAGATGCCCAGCTTTGACGAGTGGGGGCTGCGCCCGGCTGGCCTCACGGGGCCCCGCGAGAACCCAGTCGCTGTGGTTGCTCTTCCGGTCGCCCAAAGCAGCTCTGTCTCAGGCAATGGAGCAGGGAGACAAGAACCGCCGGGAGCTGAAGGGGATGATGTTGAGGTGCTGACGCCGCGCGGAGCCCCAAAGGCGGCATCTCCTGAAGCCCGTCCTGGAGCAGTGGTAGGCGAGGAGTTGCGGCCTACGGCTCCCGAGGTTGGGGCTCCCGAGGCCCCGGCCATCCTCATGAGGCGGCGTCTGGTGGCGTCCCCCAGGCTGGTCCCCTTGGCGCTGATCACCTTGACGCCTCTTCCATGCCACAGACTGACCCCTGCACCGAGCGCTTAGGCCGGTTCCGTGTAGACTTCGAGGCCCTCCGCAAGAGGAAGGAGGCCTTGGGCGGTGACTATCTCCCTTGCCGCCTGTTGAAGCGTGTCAAGACCCCGACTAAATGGCACACCGATCTAGCATGTAACACCTCATATCACTTTGCGGCCTCACGCAAGGTATTCCCACGGGTGTCGCCTTACCAGGCCCGGGACCTTTTGCGCCTTTTGGCACACGTATATGATAGTGTCGCTAGCATCCATATGCATGGAGCCCGGGCTGACATGGCTAGCCGTGAACCCAAAGTGGCACTAACTTACAGGGACAGGCATACATGACCCAGCAACGAACGTGTCGGTCATGAGCGAGTGAATCCAGGCTGTAGCAACTGGGCTAGCAGGACTCCGGTAAACCGGGCTGTAGCAGGCTAACAGGACTCCGGTAGGACACATGCCGGCTAGCCTAAGTGTTCCGGAGCAGTAGCAAGCTACCATGGCTCAGTGGAAGCACTAGGAGACATTTCCCAGCAAGAGAGGCTACCAAGGATAAACAACTAGATAGTCAGATCCCACACATACCAAGCATTTCAATAACATACACACAATATGCTCGATATGTGGAAATACAACATGGCATCACAACATGACTCTACAACTCAAGTATTTTATTCAATAGGCTCCGAGGAGCGAGATATTACAAACATGGGTCTCATGACCCAACATTCAGAGCACACAAGTCAAAGCACAAGCTGAAGCTTAACATGTCTGAGTACAGACAACTATAAATGAAAAAGGCTAAGAAGCCTGACTATCTACTAGATCCTGCCGAGGGCACAAGATCATAGCTGAGGTAACAAGCTAAACGTCGAAGTCCACGTGAAACTACTAGTGAGACTGAAGTCTCTATGCAAAAACATAAAATAGGCAAATGTGAGTACAAATGTACCCAGCAAGACTTACATCAGAACTAACTACACATGCATCATTATCAACAAAGGGGTGGTGGGGTTTAACTGCAGCAAGCCAGCTTTGACTCGGTAGCTATCCTGAACTACGACTGTAAGTAACTCTTTTGAGGTGGTGCACACGAGTCCACATATTCACCATATCAATACACCACTATGGATCCGCTCCCGTCTCCCTACGAGAACGCCATCCATAGCACTCACGCTTATCTTGCGCATTTTAGAGTATCCACTTTCACTTGTCTATGAACTGTACAGGCAACCCAGGAGTCCTTTACCGCGGACACGACTATTCGAATAGATCATATTAACCCTGCAGGGGTGTACTTCTTCACACACGCTCTCGCCACTTACCACCATGTACACATCGTGTATCTCGGCAACCTGCAAGCGGAAGCCTGGCGAGGGAGTCGTCCACGACCTGACTAACCACACAAGTGTCTAGTCCAGGTTTATCGCCTATTCGGGTTCCATCCGCAAGGAGATCCGGCCGGGGTGTTGCTCACGGCCCCAAATGATGTGAGCAGGGTTCCCAAGCCCACCATCCGGGTGCCACTTGGTACACCGTGCCACTGTTCCTAGTCTGTCCCAAGCCCACCTGTACCGGGTGCCACTTGGTAGACTACTAACACTACCTACAAACACCAGAAACTAGTTGCAACTCCTGGACAGAGATCGAGTTGATTAATAAGTCGAGAGGGGTCGTGTTACCGGAACCCAATGTGTGGTAGTAACTGTTCATGGATCACAAACACAGAACTCAGTTCCTGAGGACGGTTTCAATGAGACAACCCACCATGTACTCCTACATGGCCTCTCACCGCTACCTTTACCAAATCGTGTTCACACACTTAGCTCACACACAGTAGGACATGTTCACACACCTCCAATTCATCCTCGATGAATCAGACCTGACTCAACTATAAGCAGTAGCAGGCATGACAAACAAGCATGAATGAGTAGGCACATCAGGGCTCAAACAACTCCTACTCATGCTAGTGGGTTTCATATGTTTACTGTGGCAATGACATGTCATGCAGAGGAAAGGGGTTCAGCTACCGCAACAAGTAACAAATATGTCGTTGTTGTCCTAATGCAGTAAAAGAGAGCAGGAGCGAGAGAGTGGGATTGTATCGGAATGAACATGGGGGTTTTGCTTGCCTGACACTTCTGAAGATAGTATAGCTCTTCATCGGTGTCATCAATCACATCGTCGAAGCAACGTCTACCGAGAGCGGACAATCACCGGCAACAGAGAAAGAACACAATCAATGCAATGCAACAATATGATGCATGAATGTGACATGGCAATATGCTGTGGTTTGAGCTAATGCAACTAGCAACCATATTAAATGAAGTTAGTTTGAATCCAAGATTCAAATTCAAACTCCATATGTGAATATTTAAATGCCAAACATATGATTTGCCCTATTTAGCAACTATAACTTGTTCTAACATGCATGATGATGGTACAGATGGATAGATTGGATGTTTCTGATCATTTTTCATACATAATTTATTTCATTTGGATTTACGATTGAATTTCTATGATTTTTAGGATTATGGACAATTTCTGGAATTTTCAGAATTAAAATAAATCCAGAAAATGACTTATTGCATCAGCACTGCGTCACTGTGACGTCAGCAGTCAACTGAACCGGAACTGGTCAACCCTAACGCGTGGGGTCCACATGTCAGTGGCACACTTAGTTAACTGGGTCAATTAGTATTAAGCTAACCTTAATTAAAGTGTCAGCAGGGCTGGGCCCACACGTCAGCGACACTAGGAGGTTGGTTAGGCGCTAATGACGGTGCCACATCACCAGTCACCGGAGTTGGACGCCGGCGACCTCACAGTGCGGCGGCGGCTCGCCGGAATTGCGCTGTGGGCATCGGATGAACGTGCTGATGGCACCGGGCGATAGCCCTTGATCTCGCGCATCTAGCGGAGGCAGCAGCAGGTCACGGGGTCACCGGAATCAACGTCGGCGTCGAGGTTTGCGGCGGCAGCAGGTGATGAGGACATCAATACCATTGTTACACCCACAGCCCTTGCTGCTATACATACTGGACCAATTACTAGAGCTCGCGCACGCCAACTAAATTACCAGGTACTTTTGTTTCTTGGTAATGATTCTAATGCTCATGAGAATATGATGCTGCCTAAATTGGATACATTTGTTTTGCTTACAAATGAAGGGCCTAACTTGGAGAAGGATGAACATTGGAGCAAGAGAAAGCATGGAGATGATGGCATGCGCAAGGGGAACAAGAACGGAGTTACGAGTGATGATTTCAGGTCTTTGAAGCCACCATAACGAGTGCATGAAGCCTTGGACGAAATATACAAGATGCCACTTCATAAATTTCGTCCAGAGGCTATTATAGGTGTTGCGTCATCTTTTTATTGGGCCAGGCCCATGTAATTTCGAAATACATTAGTATAGGCTATTTTTAGAGTCTGTATGTGTGGGGAAACAAGAGATAGGGTTGATTTCGGACCCCTCCACCAAGGGACACGAAATTCCCCCTCTCTTCCTCCATATATACAGCCCTTAGGGAACCGTTTAGACTTTGGGTTTTGTTTAGATTAAAGTTCGCCATAGCTGCAACTTCGCGTACTTCATTTGTGTTCAACGACCAGACAAAGGCGTCACAGAACCCCACCTTGATCAATAAAGCTTTCATCTTATATTCGCAATATCCAGATTGCAATCTCAGTTTCTTGCTTGTTCTTCGTTTGCTCGCAGGAAACAGACCCACGTGGTCAGGTTGATCGTGCTTCGGCGTGGTCAATAACCTCTCGGAGTTGGTTTAGCGATTGCTAAGGCGCGTCGTCCTCGCACGTTCGTAGTCGGATCGTCAAAGTCGACTTCCACCAAAGCGACATCCATCATCTCATCAAAAGACAGGACACCTTTGCCTCTATCAAGTGGTATCAGATTTCCAGGTTACTCGGTGAGATTTTACAGTTTTCGTAGTTTAGATCGAGTCTTTTCTTCATACCTATAGTCCACGAAAAAGCCAAAAAAAATTTAGAGTTAGTTCATCTTATCCGAACCAATCTGAGCCTTTGCATAATCTTTTCTTTATTTGCTTTGTTGAATTTGCGGTTGCATCATCGTGTGATAGAGGCGGGGGTGTCCCGATCTTTCGATGAGATGGTAACTATCGATTTGGTGGAGACGACTTTGACGATCCGACTACAAACGTGCACGACGTTGCGCCTTAGCAATCGCTAAACCAATCTCCAGAGGTTATTGACCACGCCGGTGCATGATCAACCTGACCACGAAGGTCTATTCCTGCAAGCAGTCGAAGAACGAGCAAGAATATGATAAAAGCAATCTGAATATTGCAAATATGTATGAAGTATTGATAAAGGTGGGGATCCGTAAGCGGTCTTGGTCTGGTCGTCGGACACAAACGAAGTACACGAAGTTGCAATGGCTAACTTTTAACTAAACAAATCCCAAGGAAAAGCTACTAGATGGATCTACTTATATAGGAGCAAGGGGTGGAGGCCAAGGAGGTGGGAGGACGTTCCAAGGCAGCCTAAAACTAAATCTAGGTCGTACAAGGCCAATGGGCCCAAGTGGAGGTGATGTAACACCTTTGGACTTGTAGTTTGACTCGGATTCTGCTGCAGCATCGGATTGTTTCGTCCACAACTCAACGCTCCGGACGAATTTGAAGGTGATTCCAATTGGGTTGGAAAGTGCACGAAATCTAGTTTCCAACAAAAAAAAAGAATCACCCAATTCGGAGTCCGTATGAAAAACTTGTGTGCGTTTTGAGTCAGGTGTGTCTGTGCAGTCCGAATCTGAATCCAGAACGTGAGAGACTTGGACTCTATCTTCTCTTGGCCAAAAGTGACGTGAGAGAACTTTTTGGACAGCAAATAAACATCTCTTTCTTCCTTATCTTCATATGTGGATTGTACAAATGTCCCATACACCTGCAATTAGACAAAACACAAAAGTGTGTGAAGTATTTTTGTTCTGGATAACATAAATAGATTATTGAATAGTTTGCACTAGAAATCACCTGACAAATATGCATATATGCAATATTTTTGGTCATATCCAAGGTAGTCATGTCCTCATCATCCTCCCCTTCTTGAAAATAAAGCCGTCCTCGGCGTTGCTTAATCTGAAATGTGGCTAACAAAACAGACAAGGTGTACATGTTGTATATGTATATGTCATCCATTTTTATTTCCCTTGATTTTTGCATATATGACACATGAATAGATGAGTAACTTGCATAGTTCATAAAATCTAAAGCCAAAAAATTAGCACAAGAAGTAGAAGGCATGAAAAAATTGCAACTCAGTTTGCACATATAAGTGAAGCTCTTATTCATTTCAAAAGATTGACAATGTTCATCATTAAACCATCCCAACATTGGTGAATAAACCTTACTTGCATCAAATTTACATGCTACAACATGCTTAAATACGCAAACATGCAATAAGTCATTCAACATAGAATCATCACCAAGATTAGAGGTCATATCAAAATGATTAAACATTGGTTCTTTTGCATCAATGGTTAATTCAATGGGTGCACTCAAAATTGTTGGTATTTCAGTTGTTTGATCACATGGCAAAGTCAAATTATCAACGTAGTCCTCTAAAATAGGTGGTGTGATCAAAGTAGTGGGTAGCTCATCATATGGTGCATTCAAATTGACAAGGCATTCATCATTCTCATGTAGAGATGGAAGATCAGTACCTTTGTCATTACCTCTTATGATCAACTCAGATGATGTAGCCACTCTCGGGGGCGATGTGTCACATGGTGGAGGTGATGTAGTCCTGACAACAACGGATGTGGTTTTCATAGTATGCTTAGTAGTTGAAGGAACAATCATATCAACTCTTGGAATGTGCACCGTGCGCTTGTTCTCCTCGTGGCCAACACGTCGTTTTATTTCCTGTTCAGCTTTGCAAGCAAGATGAAACAAATGGTCCATAGGATAACACTCTTCATGAATTAGTATCTCTTGAATATCACGGTTTAATCCTCCCCAAAATCTATCCATAAAATCATCTTCACTTTCTTCTAAAGAGGAATGCAACAAGGTAGTTTGTAAATCATCATAATATTTTGTTACAGTTTCACTACCTTGTTTTAAGTGTTGCAACTTCTTAATCATGTCACGAGTATAATAAGCAGGGACGAAAGTATGTCGCATGGCAAGTTTCAAATCATCCCAAGTAGTAGGTATATAATCAGGGTGTAACCGACAATATTCACTCCACCAAACCAAAGCATAACCAGTGATAGAACCAACCGCAACCTTAACCTTTTTATGTTCATCGAAATTATGGGAATCAAATATATTTTTTATGTCGAACTCCCATTCAATATATAAAGCAGGTTTAAAACGGCCATTAAATGGTGGTATAGATACATTAACCTGATCATGTGCATTTGGATGTTTGTGCACCTCTCGTGACGGTTGTGGTATTTGCAAAGGTGGTGGCACGTCTCCCGCGATCGACAAAGCCCATGAATTGACTCTGGATCCTGTCATGATTAGTAGAACAAGAAACAAAACCCAAAAATAATGTTCCTATAACTACTAGGATGTGGTGGTAAAACGCTCACAGTAAAGCAAATATCAATGTCTTACAAGTTCTTACCATGCAGCAGGCGGTGATCGGCAACCAGCGGTGTCAAGTAACTCCGAATATTGAGTAAAGCGATTGCCAGGGGAGCGTATGTATACACGGTGTAGAAATATGTGGAGCTGGGTTGGCTATATATGGTAGCAAAAGATTAGCAATAATCAATTCAAAGATGCAATGTTGAATAAACGCTCAACGACGGTACTGTGCTGGTCCTAGGCTAGACCGTACTAGAGACGTGAGCCTAGAACACTAATGAGGTCACGGCGTAGCACAACTAGCATCAATGAAGGATACTAAGTAGCTCTTGACAGCAAGATATAAGTGAATATCACAACGGCAGTGAAGATAATGATGAAAAACAACTGCCAAGCAGGATATACAACAACTCTCTCTCCAACTTTCCTCTTGAAAAGTTTAAGACAATTTTCTGATAAATTCTTTCAAAGAATGCTATTAACTCAAGCTTTCCAATGCAAATAGAAACTCAATTCCGAGTTGATATGAGGAGTCAAAGAATTCTAAAACTGGCCTGAAAAATTGGAACAAGCTGTGTTCATGAACTTCGGAGGGCAAACAGACCTATTTAGAAGCCGATTTTGAGGTATCAAATATTGAACTAGCTTCTGCAACTATTTAGATGCGGCTCGTCGCTAGCTTCAATTTGAGTACTCATGGAGCCAAAACGGACTTCGTATGAGGAAGATACACCTGTTTTACTGAACAGTGCGCAAAACAGATTCCAATCCGAATTCAGGTACGAGATTGATTCTAGATAGATCCAATTCTTTTTTTCTTCTCTCTTTTTTTTCTCACGCTTTGTTTTTCTTTTTCTTCTCTCTCTTTTTCTTTTTTTTCCTTTTTTCTCTTTTTTTTCTCTATCTTTTTTTTCAAGACAAACTAGATAAGATGCAGATTGGATCAGGCGAAGATGTGAATGACCTCAACTATGATTATGACAATGAACAGTGCGTAGCACGTGGTGGAAATTAATAGATGGGATGGTGGACAACAGAAGGGATAATGATGCAGCGGCGGCGTGACTAATGTGAACAGAACTCGAAACTCTAGAGGAACTAGACGCTAAGACCAGCAACTTACACAACGATGCAACCGATAATTCAACTATGCAAGCAATGAATAGAAAATTGCAAAGGCTCAGACTGGCTTGGATAAAGGATGAACAGATCTAACTTTTTTGTGTGTGGCTTTTTCTTGGACAATAGGTAAGAAAATAAATCTAATCTAGGAAAACTGGAAATTCTCACCGAGCAACCTGAAAACTGATACCACTTGATAGAGGCGGGGGTGTCCCGATCTTTCGATGAGATGGTAACTATCGATTTGGTGGAGACGACTTTGACGATCCGACTACAAACGTGCACGACGTTGCGCCTTAGCAATCGCTAAACCAATCTCCAGAGGTTATTGACCACGCCGGTGCACGATCAACCTGACCACGAAGGTCTATTCCTGCAAGCAATCGAAGAACGAGCAAGAATATGATAAAAGCAATCTGAATATTGCAAATATGTATGAAGTATTGATAAAGGTGGGGATCCGTAAGCGGTCTTGGTCTGGTCGTCGGACACAAACGAAGTACACGAAGTTGCAATGGCTAACTTTTAACTAAACAAATCGCAAGGAAAAGCTACTAGATGGATCTACTTATATAGGAGCAAGGGGTGGAGGCCAAGGAGGTGGGAGGACGTCCCAAGGCAGCCTAAAACTAAATCTAGGTCGTACAAGGCCAATGGGCCCAAGTGGAGGTGATGTAACACCTTTGGACTTGTAGTTTGACTCGGATTCTGCTGCAGCATCGGATTGTTTCGTCCACAACTCAACGCTCCGGACGAATTTGAAGGTGATTCCAATTGGGTTGGAAAGTGCACGAAATCTAGTTTCCAACAAAAAAAAGAATCACCCAATTCGGAGTCCGTATGAAAAACTTGTGTGCGTTTTGAGTCAGGTGTGTCTGTGCAGTCCGAATCTGAATCCAGAACGTGAGAGACTTGGACTCTATCTTCTCTTGGCCAAAAGTGACGTGAGAGAACTTTTTGGACAGCAAATAAACATCTCTTTCTTCCTTATCTTCATATGTGGATTGTACAAATGTCCCATACACCTGCAATTAGACAAAACACAAAAGTGTGTGAAGTATTTTTGTTCTGGATAACATAAATAGATTATTGAATAGTTTGCACTAGAAATCACCTGACAAATATGCATATATGCAATATTTTTGGTCATATCCAAGGTAGTCATGTCCTCATCATCGTGTCAAGTTGCTGGTCCTAGCGTCCAGTACTTTAGAGTTTTGAGTTCTGTTCACAAGTTGTCACGCCGCCACCGCACTATCGTCATCACCGCTGCAATATACCACCATCTTCATCACCGCTGCCATATACCACCATCGTCATCACCACTGCCATATACCACCATCATCGTCGCCGTTACCATATACCACATATCCCCGCCATCACGCTAATCCGAGTCCACCTCCATCAAAGATTCGCCACCAGTACAGGTTCCATCGCCCTGCAAATATCTGCCACCAGTCCAAGTTTCCACCAGATTCATCTCCGCCACCAGTCCTAGTCCGAGTCCAGTAATTGTTGCTTTGTTCTCGATTTCCAAATCACGCGATACTCCGAGTCGTGACAGAGTAGGACTCCCCAACTTCCGAACCATCCGCAGAAGAAAAATAGTTCCAGTTTCAAAAAAAATTCTGGCTAGGCAGTTTTTAGACCATTTGTAGATTTTTTTCGAAAAAAATTGTTGCGGAGCAAAAAAAAGAGGAAAAAAAGGAAAAAAAGGAAAAAAAAGAGAAAAAAAATTCAGAGTGTGCTCCTCCCTTGTTTACGTGCCGCACCGTGATTTTGTTGGTGTTCTAGGCTCGCGTCTCTAGCACAGTCTAGCCTAGGACCAGCACTGTCCCGTCGTTGAGCGTTTATTCAACTTTGCATCTCTGAATTGATTATTGCTGACCCTTTTTGCTGCCATATTATAAGACTTCCCAGCTCCACATACATCTACGTCGTGCGTTTGACTCTCCATGGTAATCGCTCTATCCAAGCTTTGAAGAGTTTTGACTCCAACGGTTGCCGATCACCGCCTGCTGCTGGGTAAGAACTGGTAAGAATTTGAGATTTGCTTGACGGATTTGTGACACCCACCACCACCTCTTGTTAGTAGTCTGTAGGATCTATTCTTGGGTGTTTCTTTTGCTGCTAACCATGCCAGGATCACAAGCCGACGAGACTGACTGGGAGAACATGACGAATAAGGATTTGCATGATAAATTTCAGCAAATGATGAGTGGACAGGTGGAAGATGTGCTAAACAGATTTGAAGAGGCCATGGAGAAGATAGATGGCATGGAGAAGACGTTCGAAACAAAGCTCGATAGCAAGTTTAATGAATTGCTCGCGCGTCTTCCACCACCACCACCCGCTGCACCTAACGCACCTCTCCAACAACAACAACAATGACTACCTCCACGTCGCGAAACAAACCTCCGCCGAGCGAGCCGTGTCCCTCTTGCGTTTGGCCAAACTGTTGGTGCTGCTGTTGATACTTCTATGGCTCCTGCTGGTGATGCGGAGGAGGATGATTATGTGGGAGATTACGAGGATGAGGTTGATCAAAATCAGAACTACGTGCAACCACCTGCACCACACCCACCAGGTCGTCCACATGCAAATATTCGCAATGGTAGGCCTGCACCACCACCTCAGGTACGAGATGATGTCCATATTCCTAAACTGAAATTGAATATTCCACCATTTGAGGGTAGATATGTTCCTGATATATATCTTACTTGGGAGTTAGAAACTGAATAACGATTTACATGTTTATAATATCCTGAGGAGAGACGGGTTGCTGCTGCTGTTTGTGCTTTCACTAGTTTTGCATGTGTATGGTGGTCTGAACATTGTAGATTATATCCTATTCCAACTACTTGGGCTGCTTTGAAAACTGCTATGCGTACGCGTTGGGTTCCACCATATTATCAACGTGAATTGCTTCAAAAATTGCAGCGTTTAAGACAAGGGAAAATTCTGTAGAAGAATATTATCAGGAATTACAAACTGGCATGATTAGATGTGGTATTGTTGAGGAGAATGAAGCTATGCTTGCACATTTTCTGGGTGGATTAAATAGAGAGATTCAGACCATTCTAGACTATAAGGAGTATACTAATATCACTCGTTTATTCCATCTTGCTTGTAAAGCTGAACGTGAAGTGCAGGATCGACAAGCATTGGCGCGAACTAACTTTTCTGCAGGCCGACCTTCATCATGGACACCGCGTGCATTTCTACTTCAACTGCACCAGCACCTCAATCAGGTGCCTCCTCCAGCCGTGATACAAGAAAACAGGCACAACCACCGTATCTGCCAAGAGCACACCTGCCGGGCTTGCACAGAGTTCTTCTTCTTCCATGGCATTAACAAGGCACACAAGTGATATTATTTGTCGTTGTTGTAAGGGAGGAGGTCATTATGCGAGAGAATGCAAATCTCAGTGTGTGATGATTGCTACCGAGGATGGTGGATATGAGTCCGCTAGTGACTATGATGAGGAGACTTTGGCTCTTATTACACGTGAAGAACATGGTGGAGATGATTCTGATCATGAGACGCAATACATGGCTCCTGAAGATGCTGACAGGTATGAATGTTTAGTTTCTCAACGTGTTTTGAGTGTGCAGGTCACACAAGCTGAGCAAAATCAGAGGCACAATTTGTTCCATACCAAGGGAGTTGTGAAGGAACGTTCTATGCGCGTCATCATAGACGGAGGTAGCTGCAACAACTTGGCTAGCATGGAGATGGTGGAGAAGCTTTCTCTCACCACAAGACCACATCCACATCCTTACTACATCCAATGGTTCAACAATGGCGGCAAGGTTAAGGTAACACGTTTTGTTCGTGTGCATTTTAGTATCTCTACATATGCTGATTATGTTGATTGTGATGTGGTACCTATGCAAGCATGTTCCTTATTACTTGGTAGACCATGGCAATTTGATAAAAATTTTGTACACCATGGTAGAAACAATCAGTATACTCTTGTTCATAAGGATAAAAATATTACTTTGCTTCCTATGACTCCTGATTCTATTTTGAAAGATGATATTAATAGAGCTAATAAAGCAAAACAGGAGAAGAATAAGAGTGAAAATCAGATTGTGGCAAAAGAATTTGAGCAACAAATGAAGCCTAATAATAAACCATCTAGTGTTGCTTCTGAAATTAAATTGAAAAGTGCATGTTTATTTGCCACCAAATATGATATTGATGAGCTAGATTTCAGCAAATCTGTTTGCTATGCTTTTGTGTGCAAAGAGGCATTATTTTCATTCGAGGACGTGCCTTCCTCTTTGCCTCCTGCTGTCACTAACATTTTGTAGGAGTTCGCTGACGTCTTTCCACAAGACGTGCCACCGGGATTACCGCCTATTCGATGGATTGAGCATCAGATTGACTTAATTCCCGGTGCTTCACTGCCAAATCGTGCACCATACCGTACCAATCCAGAGGAGACGAAGGAGATTATGCGTCAAGTACAAGAGCTTCTCGACAAAGGTTATATACGCGAATCCCTTAGTCCTTATGCTGTTCCTATTATTCTAGTGCCGAAAAAGGATGGTACATCACGTATGTGTGTTGATTGTAGAGGCATTAATAATATTACTATTTGTTATCGTCATCCTATTCCTAGGCTAGATGATATGCTTGATGAATTGAGTGGCTCTACAATATTCTCCAAAGTTGATTTGCGTAGTGGATACCATCAAATTCATATGAAATTGGGAGATGAATGGAAGACAACATTTAAAACTAAGTTTGGATTATATGAGTGGTTAGTCATGCCTTTTGGTTTAACTAATGCACCTAGTACTTTCATGAGATTAATGAACGAAGTTTTACGTGCTTTCATTGGACGATTTGTGGTAGTTTACTTTGATGACATATTGATTTATACCAGATCTTTGGAAGAATATTTGGAACATTTACGTGTTGTTTTTATTGCTCTACGTGATGCACGTTTGTTTGGTAACCTTGGGAAGTGCACCTTTTGCACCGACCGAGTATCTTTTCTTGGCTATGTTGTTACTCCACAGGGAATTGAAGTTGATAAAGCCAAGATTGATGCTATTGAGAGTTGGCCGCAGCCCAAAACGGTCACACAAGTCAGGAGTTTTCTTGGCCTCGCTGGATTCTATAGGCGTTTTGTGAGAGATTTCAGCACCATTGCTGCACCTCTCAATGAGCTTACAAAGAAAGATGTGCCTTTTCTTTGGGGTACCGCACAGGAAGAAGCCTTCACGGTATTGAAAGATAAGTTGACACATGCTCCTTTACTCCAACTTCCTGATTTTAATAAGACTTTTGAGCTTGAATGTGATGCTAGTGGAATTGGATTAGGAGGTGTGTTATTACAAGATGGCAAACCTGTTGCATATTTTTCTGAGAAATTGAGTGGGCCTAGTCTGAATTATTCTACTTATGATAAAGAATTATATGCTCTTACTCGGACTTTAGAAACATGGCAACATTATTTATGGCCCAAAGAATTTGGTATACATTCTGATCATGAATCTTTGAGACATATTAAAAGTCAAGCTAAACTGAATCATAGACATGCTAAATGGGTTGAATTCATTGAGACTTTCCCTTATGTCATTAAACACAAGAAGGGAAAAGAAAATGTTATTGCTGATGCATTGTCTCGTCGCTATACTATGCTTTCACAACTTGACTTCAGAATATTTGGTTTGGAGACCATCAAAGATCAATATGTGCATGATGCTGATTTTAAAGATGTAATGCAGAATTGTAAAGAAGGAAGAATGTGGAACAAGTTCGCCGTTAACGATGGATTTGTGTTTCGTGTTAACAAGCTATGCATTCCAGCTAGCTTTGTTTGTCTTTTGTTGTTGCAGGAGGCGCATGGAGGAGGATTAATGGGACACTTTGGCGTGAAGAAGACGGAGGACGTACTTGCTACACATTTCTTTTGGCCAAAGATGAGACAGGATGTTGAGCGTTTTATTGCTCGCTGCACTACATGTCAAAAAGCTGAGTCATCACTCAATCCTCATGGTTTATATATGCCTTTGCCTGTACCTAGTGTTCCTTGGGAGGATATATCTATGGACTTTGTTTTAGGTTTATCTCGAACAAAGAATGGGAGGGATAGCATATCCGTTGTCGTGGATAGATTCTCGAAAATGGCACACTTTATACCATGTCATAAAAGCGATGATGCTGTTAATGTTGCTGATTTGTTCTTTCGTGAAATTATTCGCTTGCATGGTGTGCCAAATACTATTGTTTCAGATCGTGATACTAAATTTCTTATCCACTTTTGGAGATGTTTATGGGCAAAGTTGGGGACTAAACTGCTTTTCAGTACTACTTGTCACCCCCAAACTGATGGACAAACTGAAGTAGTCAATTGAACATTGTCTACTATGCTTAGGGCTGTTTTGAAGAATAATAAGAAAATGTGGGAGGAATGCTTGCCTCATATTGAATTTGCTTATAATCGTTCATTGCATTCTACTACTAAGATGTGCCCTTTTGAAGTTGTGTATGGTTTCCTACCTCGTGCACCTATTGATTTGTTGCCTCTTCCATCTTCGGAGAAGGTTAATTTTGATGCTAAACAACGTGCTGAATTGGTTTTAAAAATGCATGAGTTAACTAAGGAAAACATTGAGCGTATGAATGCTAAATATCAACTTGCTGGAGATAAGGGTAGAAAACATGTTGTGTTTGCACCTGGAGATCTTGTTTGGTTATATTTGCGTAAAGATAGATTTCCTGATTTGCGCAAATCAAAGCTAATGCCACGTGCTGATGGTCCCTTTAAGGTGTTAGAGAAAATAAATGATAATGCATACAAACTTGAGCTGTCTGCAGATTTTGGGGTTAGTCCCACTTTTAACATTGCAGATTTGAAGCCTTATTTGGGTGAGGAAGATGAACTTCCGTCGAGGACGACTTCATTTCAAGAAGGGGAGGATTATGAGGACATCAATACCATTGTTACACCCACAGCCCCTGCTGCTATACATATTGGACCAATTACTAGAGCTCGCGCACGCCAACTAAATTACCAGGTACTTTCGTTTCTTGGTAATGGTTCTAATGCTCATGAGAATATGATGCTGCCTAAATTGGATACATTTGTTTTGCTTACAAATGTAGGGCCTAGCTTGGAGAAGGATGAACATTGGAGCAAGAGAAAGCATGGAGATGATGGCATGCGCAAGGGGAACAAGAACGGAGTTACGAGTGATGATTTCAGGTCTTTGAAGCCACCATAACGAGTGCATGAAGCCTTGGATGAAATATACAAGATGCCACTTCATAAATTTCGTCCAGAGGCTATTATAGGTGCTGCGTCACCTGTTTATTGGGCCAGGCCCATGTAATTTCGAAATACATCAGTATAGGCTATTTTTAGAGTCCGTATGTGTGGGGAAACAAGAGATAGGGTTGATTTTGGACCCCTCCACCAAGGGCCACGAAATTCCCCCTCTCTTCCTCCATATATATAGCCCTTAGGGCACCGTTTAGACTTTGGCTTTTGTAAAGTTCGCCATAGCTGCAACTTCGCGTACTTCGTTTGTGTTCAACGACCAGACAAAGGCGTCACAGAACCCCACCTTGATCAATAAAGCTTTCATCTTATATTCGCAATATCCAGATTGCAATCTCAGTTTCTTGCTTGTTCTTCGTTTGCTCACAGGGAACAGGCCCTCGTGGTCAGGTTGATCGTGCTCCGGCGTGGTCAATAACCTTTCGGAGTTGGTTTAGCGATTGCTAATGCGCAACGTCCTCGCACATTCGTAGTCGGATCGTCAAAGTCGACTTCCACCAAAGCGACATCCATCATCTCATCAAAAGACGGGACACCTTTGCCTCTATCAGCAGGTCGGGCTTGCACTGGCGCGGAGCTGCAGTGCGTTAGCGAGCAGGGTTAGATGCTTGAAGGGCGCCACTTTCCTCCAGGAGCACGCGGGGCTCGGTGGTTCGAGCAGCGAAGCTCGGCAGTGAGGTTCCCGGCGGACGGCGGCGCAGAAGCTCATGGGGATCGTGCTACAACTCAAAATCGAGCGACAGAACAGAGGGGAAAGAGGGGCGAGCTCACTAGGGGTCGAACGGAGACGAAGGAGAGCTCGGGGGCGCGCTGTATCCCGCGAATCAACGCCGGCGGCAGATGGTGCCGAAGGTTGAAGACGAGCATGGTGACGACGAAGCAGGGCCTCCCGGCATCCCGTAGCTCGGTGGAGAGGATGAGGAAGATGCGGTGGTGCGTCTGGGATCAGCAGCAAGGCGAGGGGAGTGCGGTAGCCATGGTGGCAGCGAACGGCGGCGACGGGCGCGCTCGCTGGTGCTGCACGGAAGAGCAGAGGAGGGGGAAATGGGTCCAGAGAGAGTGGGAGGGGTCGGGGGTGCGTGTCAACGTCCAAGGCGTCCAGAGCGACGTCGGGGACGCGGCGGAAGCAGGAGGTGGCCGAGATGCGTGGCCGCATGCAAGGGGCACACGCCCGGCGTCCTTCTGTCCCAAGGAAGGGGACGACTGGCACAGCTAGATGGACTGGGCCGTGCTAGGCCGGACCAGTGGGTGCCAGGTCAGTTCTCTCTCTCTCTCTCTCTCTATTAATAATTTGTTCTGCTTTTTTATTTTTGTTATTTGTTTTGATTTAGTTTATAGCCCAAATCACTTTAATAAATCCTGAAAATAATTTTGGGCATTAAATGAATTATTACACAGGCCCTTAACTATTTTCAGAATTGTTGGAGCTTTTAAAAATATTAATAGTATTTAATGCCCCAATTCAAATACAATGTGGATTATTCAAAAATCCAGAATGGCCTAAAAGTATTGGCATCGTTTTTGGTAGAGGTTTTCACCTTTTCAAAAACCGTGAACAATTTTGAAAGCCATTTGGACTTACTGAAAATATTTTAGGTGAACCTAGTGAATTCCTTTAATGCTAGGGTTTGAGCAATCCCCATTTCATGTTCATTCAAAAGTTAAACATGATGCACACATGAAGGGCTAGCCTACTACATACCAGGACTAGGGATGTGACAAAGCGCAGGAAGTACTTCACCATGGATGAGTAAGTCCTCTTCTCTCTTTGATCCTTTACCTCTTTGTTCTTGCAGCCAACCGCGGCCTTTCAGGGCCCTTCCTGCCGAATTCGCGGAGACAGCCAAGGGGCCATCCCCCCAAGCTTTGTCCTCACTACTGACCCTTGGCACGCCGAGCTCGAGCGGCGCCCCTACCACTCGGCCGGTCGGAGGAGTGGCCCACCCCGCTGGGCACCTCGAGCCTGCGCGCCTGCTGTCCTCTCTTCATGAGTTCTCCTGGGGCACAACCAGCTTGCCCCGTGCTCCTTCCTTGATTGTGGTTGGTGATTGGATGAAGTCAGTCTTGAGCTCCTCTTCTGGGGACGGACCGGCGCCAGGCCGGGCTCCTGGCGAGGTCTGTCCGGCGATTGCTGGGGCACCAGCCCCCAGCCCAGCGCTGGGAGGGGGCATGCCGCCTCAGGGCCCTCCGCATATGCCAGTGGTAGAGGGTGACGCGGAAGACGTGCTCAAGCGCGGTCGCGAACATCGTGCCCTTCGTCAAGTGTTTCTCCAAGGGGCGGCGGGTGCGGTGAGCCGGATCAGGGCGGAGCTTGCTGGCGAGGATGCGCGCCTTGAGGCCGAGGGCCTGCGCCTCACTGAGGAGAGGCGCAAGCTGAAGGTAGCTGTCGCCCTCGCGCGTCGTCTGTGTGACCTTGACAATGCGAAGGCCAAAGTGTCGCTGGCGGCCTCACGGGAGGCCTGCTCCCAAGCCGTTGAGGAGGCACGGGAAGCAGACCAACGGCGCAAAGATGCGGAGGAGCGCGCATGGGAGCTCCAAGCCTGGAGCAGCAAGTGGAACTGCGCCAGGGGGCCCTTGTGTCACTGAAGGGGGCTTCCGTCGACCAGGCGGACCTCCTGAAGCGCGAGGAGGCGCTGACGCTGGAGGCTGCCGAGCGCAACCTTGACCTTGAGCGGTTGGAGACGAGGGAGCACCTGGTGACTCAGGCGGAGGATGACGTCGCCGCGCGTGAAGCCCGAGTCCAAGAAGAGGTCGACCGCCGCGTGGCGGAAGCTCGCTCGGATCTTGCGCGCCAATACGAAGTGAGGTTGGAGTTGATCAGGGCCAAAGCTGAGGGTAGGACAGCGGCCCTCAGGGCCAAACTGGTTGAAGTGACGCGGGGTGCGGACTCCTCCACAGCCGCCCTTGGCGCAGCGCAGGCGGAACTGACCTCTTCCCACGCCGAGCTGCTTCTTCTCCAACAGAGGGTTGATGGTGTCGAGGCCATCGCACAGCGGAACGAGGACGAGATCCGTCAGCGGCGGATTCTAGAGCACGAGCACGCCCCCATGCTCCGAACGCTCAGGCAAAGGGCTAACACGACCCTGGGCAACATTTGCGAGGCCGCCGCCGAGGTGCTGCATGAGACCAACTACGTCGGCAACCTCCAGTATTTCACTGATGTGGTGACGCTCTGGAGAACCGCTCTGAGAGGTCTCGTTGGCTTGTCGAGGAGAGGAGTCGAGCCTTGCTCGGGCGTGCCTTCTCCCGCATTTTCAGGTATATACAGGACAGGGACCCCCACTTCGATTTTGGCGCCGCCATCGCACCTGTGCCCATAGCCATCCGGGGTGACTTGGCGCAATGGGTGGAGGACAACGTGGACGCCCTCGTCAGGGCCTTCACATCTGATGATGACGGCGTGGTTGTGGCCGCCGATGAAGGCGGCGTTGTGACCGAGCCTAGCGCTGACGGAGGAGTTGGCGGTGGTGATGATGTCAGTGATGCCAGCGACGCCTCTGGAGGCGCCCTGGAAGACGCAGTGAGTGATATGTCCGACTGATCGTATGTCGCCGCTGTTTACCCTTTTGACCCAAACGAGTTCCGAGCGAGCCTGTGGGGGCCGCAACACCTCGAGTGTCTTCTGGGTGAACCCATTGATCCTGCGATGAGAGCCTCCGGAGAGGGTGCGGTGACAGCGGCCGGATTGTAGACGTGCTCGTCCTAGCCCGGCTCGCGAGGGGCTCACGAGGGGAGGCAGCTGACGCTAACTTTGGACGCAAAGCCGAAACTAGAACACGAGAGATTGCTCGAACGAGACTAAAACACCCCTCCCCCAAACACACGCAAGTCTCAAGCTCAAATCCAACTTAAATTCAAATCGAAGAACCTTGACAACAGAGGAAAAGGAAAAAGGCAAAAAGCCGCGTCCGGCACCTAGTCTAGTCTTCAACGTCTTCTCACCAGCGCGGAGCTAAGTGCTGCCACTGGGCGTGGGCGGGAGCCCTCGAGGCCCGAGGGCGGCTCTCCGGAGACTCCGGGGCGTGTACAGCCCCACTCATTATTACGTGAGAGTGTCACGGGCGGCGAGCTTCACAGGCACTAGGCCTTCTTCACAGGTACCGGCCTTGCTTCGTATCGCTAGATGAGGGCCCCGCCTTGCGCCATGCTCTACCGCCATTGACGGCGGCCGGAGACCAAGGACGATGCCAATGGGGTAGAGCGGTCACCAGCGGTTCCCCCGACGACCACGGGTCCTCTGCGGGGGGCAGGCCCTGAGGCACCTCCCCGACAGAGGGCCTACCTCCTGAGAACGCCTTGCACCGAGCGCTGCAGGGATGAACCCGGATCTCGGCCCCTCTCCTGCAGCCCCCGGTGCCCTCCTCCCGAGGGGTAAGGGGCTGCAGCATCAGGGCAGACATCTGCCGCGGCGACCTGTACCTCCTGTGACCCGTGGTTAGCATAAGCTTGCTCCTGAGGAATTAGTGGTACCAGATAGTTGCTGCCATCGATGCGGTCGTCAAGGCCCTCTTGGGGTTCCTGAAAGAGATCAGCTTCTGGTGCCTCCTCGCCCCAGCCTGGCCCGAGGAACGAGCCATGGTATTCTTCCAGTGCGCACTCTCGATCCACCATGTGGGGCACATAAGCTTCTGGGGCCACCGCCCCGCGGTCCTCCCCGTAGTGCCCCACATGCCACGCAGTCCGGCCTGGAGCGTTTTCTTGAGGGTGGTGGCGTGGTGGTCCACCGAGGCCGAAGGTCGCGGCATGCACTCCTTTGCCGGCTGGAGATGGGGTCGGCGTGACTTTTCGCCTGGTGCTGCCAGCCGGGTTGGCATTGAGTAGGCCCTGGAGCCCGCCTGGTGTAGTCTGGGCACGTATGGGGCCGTCATACGGCCCGCTCTGGATCTGGGGCGGCAGCTGGACGAAGAAAGGTGGTGCTCCTGAGGCGGCGGCGTCCAGGAGCTCGGCCACTCGCTCTAACAACACGTCACAACCGCCCTCCAGCAGCCGCCACCTTAGCAGCTCTCGGGCCACCGTGAGCGCGGCCCTGGAGTTCGCTTGCTCCCGTCGAGTGTGCGGCGCTGTGGCCGCGGTGTGGCTTGAGGCTCTTGCTGCTGACTGCACCTGTCGCGGTGTGAGGGCAGGCGGCGTTTGGCTGCGTCGCCTGCGCCCGCAGCGCCCTGCGGAGCGCGAGCTGCCTGGGGCGCAAGGTTGAGGTCGCCCTGGGCCGGCGGCACAGCGTGGGCGGGCCACGCCGCCCAGCGGTCGGTGTTGGCAGTAGGGTCGCATGACATCAAGGCGGCGAGGCGACGGAACGCGAGGCGGCGGAAGAAGGATTCTGGCGCACCCCTACCTGGCGCGCCGAATGTCAGGTTTTGGGTTCCGGCAGACCCTTGAGGTTCGAACTCTGGGGTGCGCACGGTGATCTTTCCCCTACAAACTCGCGTCTTGAAGCCTCGCAAGGAATCTAGTCTAGAAAGAAGAACACACAAGAGACACGAGGTTTATACTGGTTCAGGCCACCATTGTGGTGTAATACCCTACTCCAGTGTGTGGTGTGGTGGATTGCCTCAGGGGCTGATGATGAACAATACAAAGGGAGAACAGCCTCGCGAGGGGCTGTTCTTGAGCTGGTGTGATGAACTGCTTGGGTGAGTTCAGTCGCTTCTCTCTCTCTCTCTCTCTCTCTCTCTCTCTCTCTCTCTCTCTCTCTCTTTGTCTCCTTTTCTCTGATTGATCTCCCCTTTACCCTGTGGTGGCTAGCTCTATTTATAGAGGGAGGCCCTGGGCCTCTTCCCAAATAATGAGCGGGAAGGGCGCCAACAATTGGCCATTTTGAAGGGGAACATCTAGTACACTTATCCCGACTAAAGTTGGTCTACGGCTGCCAAAGGCTTTGACGATGACGCCATCCTGGGCTCCACGATGACCTCCATCCTGCCATTCTGTTGGTCTTGTTGCACTGAAACGGTAACCTTTTCCTGATGCCTTGGCCTTCGCTTGCCCCCTTTTGCACGGAAGGGGAAACAAGGACACTGCACAGGCCGGCGCCCGCCTGGTCTCGATCGTCATGGCTTGCGTCACGGGCTCCTCGCGAGGTGCCCTTGCCTTGATCTCTCCGCCTCCTCGCGAGCCTGCCTGATGAGGCTCCTCCCGAGGAAGCTCCCTGTCGTCCGCCCCGCGAGGCTTGGCCCTCGCGGGGGTCTTGAGCTTGAGCTGATGAAGCTGGGCTGCACTGGGCCCCCACTTGAGCCACGCCGCAGGCCGCAGGCAGGCAAGTCTGGGGACCCCCGTTCCCAGAACGCCGACACCCGGGGCCAAGGCATGCTCAGACTTGGCTTAGCAGCAAAGCCAAAGGGCAAGTGCAGAGTGCCACGGGCCCCAACAGCCTGCGGCCTTGGTCGACGTGTGACAACTGATTGGACGTGGGCGTCTCCGCTTCCCCATGCTCCCCCAATATCCGCCTGGCTAGGCAGGCACGAAGCTTTACATAGTTATTTCCTCCTCGCTGGCAGCGTGCTCCCTATTCCCCTTTCTTCCTCAAATCTCTGCTTCCACTCCAAATCCAACTTGAGTTCTGCTCCCACCATTGCCATAGCGCCAACTAGCAAGGAGAAAGGGAAGAAGCCCCTGTCCCCGACTAGTTTGTCCGCCACGATCGAGGCCGCCGTCAGCCGGTTGCTGGTGCTCAATCTGGAGGCCTTGGGCAAGGTCTGCCCCACGCTCGCCTCCAGCTTCAACGAGTGCGGAAAGACGATGGCTTGGCCTGCATCCCATGCCTCCGTCTACAGGAGCGTCATGGAGGTTCGATTCTTCATTGACGCCTTGTGGGCTGGCCTGGTTCCCCCTTTCTCCGCCTTCCTCAATGCAGTGCTTTCCCACTATCAGATCCATATGATGCATCTTGATCATCAATCCGTTACCCTTCTTGTTGTCTTCGCCTTTGTTTGCGAAGCGATGGTGGGCATTGCTCCTTCCATTGCCCTCTTGCGCCACTTCTTCTCCTTGCGCCTAACCAACCCCTTGCAGTGCAGGGGTGCGTGAGCTTCCAGGCCGTGCCAGGGACGGCCGCCTCGGGGATTGATTTTGGCCTCCCGCCTTCCATGAGTGGGTTTCAGACGCGGTGACTGTACATGGATGTCGGAGTGCTCAACCCTTTTATCTCGCCTCCGACGTTGCCTGCAGTCCCCAACTCTAGCTGGGGCCATGAGAGACTCCTGAGCCCCTGTCTCTCCTTCGTCTGGCACCGGGTGAGGAGGTTGAGAGAGCTCGACGTGACTACGCCCCGGGTGGTGAAGGAGTTCCTCCAGTGTCGCATTGCTCCTCTTCAGCGCCACTCCCGACCAATGTGGGCCCTGACTGGATACCAGGTCTGCATGAGGCTCCAGGAGATGGAGCTGGCACCCGAAACGCTGAAGAAGGTGCTTGAGGTCTTGACTGGTAACCCCTCGCCGGGCGATATTCGGCACGGGGGTAGCCTCCTGTATCTCTGCTCGGGCAGGGCTGAGTTCGCGAGACAGATGCCTCTCTTCGACAAATGGGGGTTGCGCCTGCCTGGCCTTGCAAGGCCTCATGAGAATCCTGTCGCATTGGCCCCCTTCCTCGCCGCCAGCACCAATCTTTCCCCAGGAGCGGGTGAGGGGAGGCAAGCATCGCTTGAGGCTGGAGGCTCGGGTATCGTGGCACTGACACCGCACGGGGCTCCTGAAGCGTCATCCTCCGGAACTTGTGAAGCCCGCCCTAAGGCGGTCGTCGATGGGGGACACAATCCTCGGCTTCCAAGGCCGGAGCCCCCGAGGCCTCGGCAGGGTATCAGGAGGTGGAGCCTAATCGCTCCTCCCAGCTTGGCGCCCCCGAGGTTGGCTGCCTGAGTGCTTCTTCATCCGCGTCGCGCGCTGGTCCTCATGTTGAGCGCCTGGGTCGGTTTCATGTGTAATTCGTCGCCCTCCAAAAGAGGAAGGAGTCTTCGAGTTGCAGTGGGCGCCCCTTCCGACCGTTGATGCACAGGAAGTACTTTTCCATAGATGAGTAAGTACCTCATTCTTGCAATTCCTCAGTCGCTGCTCCCTTTCTTGACTGCGGCCTTTCAGGATCCCCCCTGCCAAGCCTGCAGAGTCTCCCAAGAAGCAACTTCCTCCGGCCTCACCTTCATCGCTGGCCTTGAGCGTCCCGAGCTTGTGTGCTGACCTTGACGCGGGCTCAGCCGGAGAAGTAAGACGACCCGCAGGGTGCCTTGAGCCCGTGCCCTTGCGCCTTTCCTCCGTGACCTCGCCTTGGGCGTGACCAGCCCGCCCAGGACTCCTCCTCTGATCGTGGACGGCGAGTGGTTGGCATTGGTCCTTGGCTATTCTTCTGGGGATGGACCTGCGCCGGCCAGGGTCCCTTGAGGAGCCCGTCAGGCAATCATGGGGGCGCCAGCCCCCAGCCCCCTGCCGAGAGGGGGTGAACCGCTTCAGGGCCTGCCGACAGCGCTGGTGACGGAGGATGACATCGATAGTGTGCTTGAGCGCGCGCGAGAGTGAAGCGCCATTCACCGAGAGTTCCTCCAAAGGGCGGTGGACGCGATAGGCCAGCTTGGTGGAGAGCTCGCGGACGTGGACACGTGTCTTGAAGCTGAGGGTCTGCGGCTGATTGAGGAGTGACGCAAGCTGAAGGTGGCAATCCACCTCGCGCGTCATCAGCGCGAGCTTGACAACGCGAAAGCTGAAGCGTCCCTTGCAGCCTCGCAAAAGGCCTGCTCCCGAGCTATGGAGGAGGCTCAGGAAGTAGACCATCGATGCGAGATCGCAGAGAAGCACGCGTGGGAGCTCCAAGCCTGGAGCGCTTCCCTGGAGTAGCAGGTGGAGCTACGTCAAGCTTCCCTTGCATCATTGAAGGGGACGCCTGTCAAGGAGGAGGAGCTTCGGAGGCGCGAGGAGGTGCTGACACTGGAGGCCGCTGAGCGCAATCTTGACCTTGAGCGGTTGGAGACAAGGGAGCGCCAGGTTACACAGGCGGAGGACGAGGTTGCCACGTGCGAGGCTCAAATCTAGGAGGAGGTCGACCGCCGCGTGGCGGAAGCTTGCGCGGATCTTGAGCGCAGGTATAGCCGGAGGCTGGAGCTGATTGAAGCCAAGGCTGCGGGCAGGACTGCCGCCCTCAGGTCCAAGCTGACTGAAACGGGGCAACGCACGGAGGCCGCCACAGCTGCCCTGGTCTCGGCACAGACTGAGTTAGCCTCCACCCGTGCTGAGCTGCTTCTTCTTCAACAGCGGGTCAACGACGCCGAGTCCGTTGCACGGCAGAACAAATAAGAAATTCTTCAACGGCAGACGCTGGAGCACATGCACGGCCCCATGCTCCAAGAGCTCAGGAACAGGGCCAACATGGCCCTAGGCAATATTTACGATGCGGACGCTCCGCATTCTCACATGACCAACTATGCCGTCCATCTCCAATTCTTCACTGATGTGGTGACGCACCTGGAGAATCGCTTCGAGAGAGCTCGCCAGCTTGCCGAGGAGAGGAGCCGCAGCCTGCTCGGGCATGCGTTCTCCCACGTCTTCAGCCACCTTCAGAACGCAGATTCCCACTTTGAATTCGACGCCGTCATCGCCCCAGTGTTGGAGGCCATCCGAGGCGACCTGGCGTGGTGGGTAGAGGACAACGTGGATGCACTTGTTAGGGCCTTTGCTTCTGATAACGACGGGGTGATTGTTGCCATGGATGAAGGCGATGTAGACAATGGCGGTAAAGACGGCGCCAACGATGGCGACGGTGATGGCAGTGACAATGACAGCAACGCTAGTTGTCATTGTTCTGGGAACGAGGGTCCCCAGACTTGCCTGCCTGCGGCCTGCGGCGTGGCTCAAGTGGTGGCCCAGTACGGCCCATCTTCATCAGCACAAGACTCAAGACCCTCGCGAGGGGCCAGGCCTCGCGGGGCGGACGACGCAAGGCTTCCTCATGGACGACCTCGCCAGGAAGGCTCGCGAGGAGGCGGAGAGATCAAGGTAGGGTACCTCGCGAGGTGCTCGTGATGCAAGCCATGACGATCAAGGCCAGGCGGGCATCGGCCTAAGCAGTGTCCTTGTTTCCTCTTTGGTGCAAAGGGGGCAAGCACAGACGTGGAGTACCAAGGCATCAGGCAAAGGTTGCCATTTCAGTGCAATGAGACCAAGACCAGCGAAGCAGTAGGATGGAGGTCATCGTGGAGCCCAAGACGGCGTCATCGCTAGTGCTTTTGGCACCCGAAGACCAACTTTAGTCAGGATAACTTGTACTGGATGTTCCCCTTCGAAATGGCCGTTGTTGGTGCCCTTCCCACTCAATATTTGGGAAGAGGCCCAGGGCCTCTATAAATAGGACTAGCCACCACAGTAGAGAGGGATCCAGATTTTGGGACGACTAGAGAGAGAGAGAGAGGCGATCGAACTCACCCAAGCAGTTCATCGCATCAGCTCAAGAACACCTCTCGCGAGGTCGTTCTTCCCATGTACTGTTCATGATCAGCCCCTGAGGCAGTCCACCACACCACACACTGGAGTAGGGTATTACACCGCAACGGTGGCCCAAACCAGTATAAATCTTGAGTCCCTTGTGTTGTTCATCGTTTTCAGCTTAGATCTCACGAGGCGATCCGATGTAGGTCAGTAGGGGAGAGATCTTCGTGCGCACCCCAAAGTTCGAACCTTAAGGGTCTGCCGGAACCCAACATCCGACATTTGGCGCGTCAGGTAAGGGTGCGCCGGAATCTTTCTTCCGTTGTTAGCGTTCGATCTTTCATCGTGTCCATGGTTGACGCTCGCCGGGCTCGCGCTGAGCGTCGGGCTGCTCTCGCCGCCCGGGTCGCCCAGACAGCGCCCGTCGGCGGGTGCCCCCGTCGGTCCCCGTCGCCTGCCGCCAACGCCGCCACCGGCCCGGCAGGGAACAAGCAGCATGCTTCATCTCTGCATCCTTCGTTGCGGCGGGAAGGCCGCACCGCCACCCCGTCGCTGCCCCAGAGTTTGAAGCTATCGACACCGGCGCGGAGACCAGGGGGCTTCGAGCCCTGGCCTCCGCCTTGCGACAGGTGCAGTGGCCGCGCAAGTTGAAGCCGGACATGCCATCGCGCTACGACGGCACGGCCGACCCGCAGGCCTTCCTGCTGGCATATGAAGAAGCCGTCCTCAAGGCCGGGGGTGAAGACAAGGTCATGGTGAATTGGCTGCCCATGGCCCTCACCGGCGTCCCGCGCATGTGGCTGCTCCACCTGCCAGCGGCTTCTGTGGCCTCCTGGGAGGAGTTGCGCAACCTCTTCCTTGCCCATCATGCTGCGCCGGCATCCCCAGTCGTCGCGGCCATCCTGGGCAGATCACAGGCACCACATTCGAGCGGCCACGTCAAGCCGTTCGTCTGCCAGATTGGCACCACACTCAAGCGCCGAGAAACCCCCCCCCCGGGCTGAGTGGCACCCAAGGCCAATTTGACCTTCAGCTCGAATGATCACCCCTCCAACACCGCCTGTTCGGGCGCGCTCCTGATGCTATGCACCCCCACCATCTGCCAAGTGGTCGTCACCAGGACCCTCATCGACGGTGGTGCCGGCCTCAACGTGCTCTCGGTGGAGGCCTTCATCCTCCTCCACGTGCCGCTAGAGCAGCTTCAACCCAGCAGGCCCTTCTCGGGCGTCGGAGGTGGTTCCATCAGCTCCCTGGGGCAGATCCGCCTCCTGGACCTTCGACACCCATGACAACTTCCGCACGGAGCTGATCGACTTTGACATCACCCCCATCGACCTCCCGTACAACGCCATCCTCAGCTACCCAGCCTTGGCCCAGTTCATGGCAGCGACTCACCCGGCGTACAACCTCATGAAGATGCCCGGGAGCAGAAGTGTCCTTACCGTGTCCGGAGACACAAGGGATGCGCTGCAGGAGCTCAAGCTAGCTTTCAAGACGGCTGCGGTGGCGCAGCTCACCAGCGCAGATGCCCTCGAGCTCAAGGGGGCTGCACCGGCTAAGAAGAAGCGGCTATTCAGCCAAGACAAGGCGGAGACCAAGCAGGTACCGGTCGACGAGGATGGATCCACTGGTGCCACCTTCACCATAGGCGCCAACCTCGAGCCTGAGCAGGAGGAGGCCCTGGTCAAGTTCCTGCGCGCAAACAAGAAGGCGTTTGCATGGGAGCCTAATCAGCTAGCAGGGGTCCCAAGGGATGTGATTGAACATCTTCTCAACGTGTGCCCCAACGTGCGCCCCGTGAAGTAGAAGGTAAGGCGGCAGTCCACTGAAAAGCAGGCCTTCATCGTCCAAGAGACCCGCAAGTTAGAGGCAATAGGAGTCATTCGCGAGGTCCGCTACCCTGATTGGCTGGCCAACCCTGTTGTCGTGCAAAAAAAGGGAGGAAAGGAATGCATGTGTGTTGACTTCACCAACCTCAACAAGGCCTGCCCGCAGGATCCATTCCCGCTCCCTCGTATCGACCAGATGGTCAACTCTACCGCTGAGTGTGACCTATTGTGCTTCCTGGATGCCTTCTCGGGCTATCACCAGATCAAGATGGTGGTAGAAGACATGGAGAAAATGGCCTTCCTAACCCCGTGCGGAGTGTACTGCTATACCTGCATGCCGTTTGGGCTGCGCAACAAAGGAGCGACCTTTCAGCGGCTAATGCACATCGCCTTGGGCCGGCAGCTCGGGAGAAACACTGAAGCTTACGTCGATGACATTGTGGTGAAGTCTCGGGAGGCGAAAACCCTGATACAGGACCTGGAAGAAACCTTCGCGAGCCTCCGCGAAGTAGATCTGCGGCTCAATCCGTAGAAGTGCGTATTTGGGGTCCCTTCGGGCAAGCTCTTGGGCTTCCTCGTGTCCCACAGGGGCATCGAGGCCAACCCAGAGAAGGTCAACATAGTCGAAGACATGAGCCCGCCGAAGACCCTCAGAAAAATGCAGAAGCTCACCGGGCATGTAACCGCGCTAGGACGCTTCATCTCCAAGCTGGGGGAGCGGGCACTCCCTTCTTCAAGCTGATGAAGAAGAAGGGCCCGTTCGTGTGGACAGAAGAGGCCGACAAGGCATTCCAAGATCTCAAGAAGTACCTTACTAGCCCTCCGGTGATGGTAGCTCCACGCCCTCGGGAGTCCTTGGTGCTTTACCTTGCAGCCACCCCCTATTCCGCCAGCGCAGCCCCGGTGGCGGTTAGAGAGGAGCACCGGACCAAGGCCGCAGCTGCCGTCCCGGCCGAAGCAGAGCAAGGCCAAGAAGGCCTCGCGAAGACCACGACCGCGGTAGAAAAGGATCAACCTCAGCAGGGGAGCACACCTAGAACGGAGGAGGCCTCTCCAAGCGACCAAGCGCTGGGGGCTTCGTCGTCTCAGGAGGCGCCTCAACCTCCGGAGGACGTGGGCTGCGCCAGCACCCTCAACCTCGTCGAGCACCCTATCTACTTCGTCAGCATGGTGCTACGGGACGCGAGGGCGCGGTACCCCATGCCCCAAAAACTCCTCCTCGCACTGTTAGTGGCCTCGCGCAAGCTATGGCACTACTTTCAAGGCCATCCTATTAAGGTCGTCTCATCATACCCCTTCGAAAGGGTACTCAGGAGCCCCAACTCAGCTGGGAGAGTTGCTGAATGGAACATCAAACTACAAGCGTTTCAGCTGGAATTCAGAACGACCAGGGTCATCAAGGGAGCCGCACTTGCAGATTTCGTGGCAGAATGGGAAGAGGCACCGGGGCTCAAAGCGGGCGAGGACCGGTCGCTTTCCCCAGGAAGTGAAGCACCGAACGGCTGGGTCATGTACTTCGACTGAGCGTTCTCGCAACAGGGCACGGGGACTGGCGCAGTGCTCATATCCCCCCACTCAGGACAAGCTCTACTATGTTGTGCAACTCTTCTTCCACCATGGAGAGAAGGTCTCCAACAACATAGCAGAGTACGAGGGCCTGATAGTGGCCTTGAAAGCTACAGTCGCCTTGGGGGTAAAGTGCCTCATCATCAAGAGCGATTCACAACTCCTCGTCATCTTCTCCAACAAGGTATACGAGCCGAAGGATGAGCACATGGAAGCGTATCTCACGTAGGTCCGCAGGATGGAGAAACAGTTTTGGGGGCTGGAGTTGCAACACGTGCCTCGCCGAACCAATCAAGAGGCTGATGACATCGCCAAGAGGGCGTCCAGGCGGCTGCCTCAGGAGTCTGGTGTCTTCAAGGAGTGACTCTTCAAACCCTAAGCGGCGCCATCACTATCAAGCATAGCACAGCCTAGGGAGGAGCTCCCTCAACCGCCTGCCTCGGGAGCCCCGGCCTATGGCCCAACCTCAGGAGCACGCTTGCTCCTGGCGGTGGAGCCTCGGGAGGGATGTTGGACCGCGGAGTTCAAGGATTACTTGATGCAAGGGACCCTGCTGGAGAAGGAGGAGGACGCGGAGCGTGTGGCGCGGCAGGCCACGACCTACTACATCCAAGAGGGAGAGCTCTACCGAAAGCGGCCGAATGACGTTACTCTATGTTGCATCTCCAGGGAGCAAGGAAAAGAACTGCGAGCAGACATTCACGATGGAGACTGCGGGTACCACTCGTCTTCGCGCACACTCATCGGCAAGGCGTTTCGCAGCGGTTTCTATTGGCCAACAACACTCAACGATGCAATCGAGCTGGTGAAGGCTTGTGAAGCCTGTCAGTTCCACGCCAAGCAGATTTACCAACCAGCTCAGGGCCTTCAGACCATTCCCGACATCCTTGGCCCATTTCCTCGAGCGCCAGGGGGCTATCGCTACCTTTACGTCGCCATTGAAAAATTCATTAAGTGGGCCGAAGTGGAAGTTGTCCGCACCAACCCGGCTGGCTCAGCAGTCAAGTTCATCAGGGGCCTCGTGAGCCGGTTTGGGGTACCCAATCGCATCATCACCGACAACGGTTCATAGTTTACCAGCAATCTCTTCAAAACATATTGTGCTAACATTGGAACACAGATATGCTACGGTTCGATGGCACACCTTCGGAGCAACGGCCAAGCTGAGTGCGCCAACGCGGAGGTCCTGAAGGGCCTCAAAACCCAAACCTTCAAGAAGAAGCTGGAGGCCTGCAGCAGAGGCTGCATGACAAGCTTCATTGTGTGCTATGGTCCATCCGTACTACCGCTACCAAGTCGACCGGCGAAACCCCGTTCTTCCTCGTCTACAGTGCTGAGGCGGTCCTTCCTCACGAGGTCAGGCATCACTCTGCGCGGGTCCTGGCTTTCGACGAAGCACAGCAGGATGCCATGTGGCGGGTGGACCTCGTGCTTGGGGAGGAACGTCATCGGGAGGCTGCGCTTTGGGTTGCGAGATACCAACAGGCACTGCGGCGGTACCACCACCGCAGCATCCGCCCCTGGACCCTCGAGGCAGGTGACCTCGTGCTCAGACAGGTGCTCTCCAGGGAGGGGCTACACAAGCTCTCTCCCATGTGGGAGGGCCCGTTCAAGGTTGTTCATGTCTCTAGGCCCGGCGTTGCACGCTTGGAGACTCAGGAGGGGGTGCCCATCCTGAACACGTGGAACATCCAGCATCTCCGGAAGTTCTACCCTTGAAGAAAGGCCCAGAGCCTGTAAAGAAGGCCTAACGCCTGTGAAGCTAGACGAACCAAGAAAGGCCCGGTGCCTGTGAAGAAGGCCAACGCCTGTGAAGCTCATTTTCCCGAGAAAGGCCTGGAGCCTGTCAAGAAGGCCAATGCCTGTGAAGATCGCCGCCCGTGACACTCTCACGTAATAATGAGTTGGGGCTGTACACGGCCCGGAGTCTCTGGAGAGCCGCCCTCGAGCCTCGGGGGCTCCTGCCCATGCCCAGGGTAGCACTTAGCTCCGCGCTGGTGAGAAGACGTCGAAGACTAGATTAGGTGCCGGACGCGGCTTTTTCATTTGCTTTCTGTAGTTGGCTTGTTCGTTCCTATTTGAAGTTTTATTGGAGTTGTTGTCGTCCTTAGCTTGTGACTCTTTCTCTTTTTCGCCCACTTTCCTCGTTTTCTCTCGCGCAAGTCTCGCGAGGGGGCTACGCGGGCACCCTCGCGAGTGTTTTCTGCCCCAGTCATTTGAGGTTTCCCTATCCAAGTCCACTAAGGGAGCACCCCTCCCAGTCCGTGCCCCACGGGCATCGTGACACGAACACAGGACCTGGGTCGGTTGCCTCCGCAACCGAGATCAGAAGTTACCCCTCCTGACTAATCCTTGCAGGACATGAAGCGCACGGCAAGGCCTCGGCCTCGGGAAGCGAGGACTGCGACAAGTTCCCCCGAGCTAAGTAATTCCTGCACGCAGGGATGCAGCACAAAAACACAGCACCGAAATAGCGGAAACAACATGGTAATTAATAGCAACAGTCCAACACGCCCCCACGGGGCCCTACACTACTTTCTCTTTGCACAGGGAAGGAAGAAAAACAAAATAGACACGACTTGCTCGGTGCCAACTCGCCGCGAGGGCTCATACTGCCTCCGAAGCTCAATCAGACTCCTCCTCGCGCTTCATCGAGGCGCGACGGTGGGCTGACCCGCTACCTCCCTCAAGGCGGGCGCGACAACGTGGAGGCTGGTCGCTTCCACCGCTGGAGGAGCTGTTGTCCGAAGGGGAGACGCCGAAGCTTGGCGAACCACGAGCGCCGCCGACCGCGCGCCTGCCGTCATCTTCATCCAGATCATCGCCGAGGCTGGGTACCCGGCCGCGGTCACCGTCTTCGGGGCAGCGCCCGCCGCGGCGAGCGTCTTCGCCAAACACCCTCACGTAGAGGGTGGCGTTGCCATCGAACTTGAAGTGCAGGGTGCACCGCTGGCTCAGGCCACGCGCGTAGCCAAATGTTTGCCAGCTGCGGGTCAGGGCCACATTGCCGGCAATGGAGACCTCCAGCGAAGCCCAGGAGGCCCTGCTGCAGCAACCGTTTGCTTGAAGCCAGAGGCCACCCGGAGCGCAAGACGGAAGTTCACCTACAAAGAAGCGGGGAAGCTGGAGCCAGGTGCTGGTCGGGTCTGCCGACCACACGACGAACTCCGGCAGCACCTCCGTTGAGTGGAAGCGTGGCCTGGAAGGCCGCGCAGTCATGGCGCCCCCCCCCTTCATAACCTGGCACCCATCGCCGCGCAGGGGATTGCCTCCACGACTGCGGGAAGGCAATACGGGAGCCACATGATGCTCGCGTGGACGGCCCGGCCGCGCTTGGCCGGGGGAGAGTCGGGCCCTTCCCGATGAGCCTTTCCCTTCTCTACGGCGGAGAACCTCTTTGGTGGCGCCATGGGAGATGGCGAGTAGCTGGGATGGGGAGAAAGAAGGAGGCAAGGAGGGAGATGCACAGCGGAGGCCTGCGCCCTCCTGCATTTATAACCGGAAGGAAGCCAACCGTCGGCCTCCACGTTCGCAGGTAATCATGACCCGTTTCTGCATGCAGGGACTTGGCAAGTCGAGCGGTTGCCAAGGCAGCGTGGGGAAGCAGAGACGCCCACGTCCAATCAACCGCCACGTGGTGCCCAAGGCCGCAGGCTGATGGGGCCTGCGGTGCTCCGCACTTGCCCCTTCGCTTCTCCGCTAAGCCAAGGCCGAGCGCGCCTTGGGCCTGGGGGCTACTGTCAGCGTTCTGGGAACAGGGGTCCCAGACTTGCCTGCCTACGGCCTGCGGCGTGGCACAAGTGGTGGCCTAGTACGGCCCGTCTTCATCAGCACAAGACTCAAGACCCTCACGAGGGGCCAGGCCTCGCGGGGTGGATGACGCAAGGCTTCCTCAGGGATGGCCTCGCCAAGCAGGCTCGCGAGGAGGCGGAGAGATCAAGGAAGGGTACCTCGCGAGGTGCTCGTGATGCAAGCCATGACGATCGAGGCCAGGCAGGCGCCAGGCGGGCGCCGGCCTGAGCAGTGTCCTTGTTTCCTCTTTGCTGCAAAGGGGGCAAGCACATACGTGGAGTACCGAGGCATCAAGCAAAGTTTGCAATTTCAATGCAACGAGACCAAGACCAGCGGAGAGGCAGGATGGAGGTCACTGTGGAGCCCAAGACGGCATCATCGCCAGTGCTTTTGGCAGCCGAAGACCAACTTTAGTCAGGATAACTTGTACTGGATGTTCCCCTTCAAAATGGCCATTGTTGGCGCCCTTCCAGCTCAATTGGTAAGAGGCCGAGGGCCTCTATAAATAGGACTAGCCACCACAGTAGAGAGGGGTCCAGATTTTGGGAAGACTAGACAGAGAGAGAGAGAGAGGCGATCGAACTCACCCAAGCAGTTCATCGCATCAGCTCAAGAACACCTCTCGCGAGGCCGTTCTTCCCCTGTACCGTTCATGATCAGCCCCTGAGGCAATCCACCACACCACACACTGGAGTAGGGTATTACACCGCAACGGTGGCCCGAACCATTATAAATCTTGTGTCCCTTGTGTTGTTCATCGTTTTCAGCTTAGATCTCACGAGGCGATCGGACGTAGGTCGGTAGGGGAGAGATCTTCGTGCGCACCCCAGAGTTTGAACCTTAAGGGTCTGCCGGAACCCAACATACGACACTAGTGATGTCTCCGGAGGCAACCTAGAGGGCGCGGTGATCGATATGTCTGACTGATCCTGTGTTCCTCTGTTGTTTATCCTGCACACAAAAAGCTCGGGCGCGGCCCTGAAGGTTGTAAGAGCATTTTCGGAGGGAAGGCCCCTCATGTAAAAATATTGTTGTCCACATGCTTTTAGGAGTGACGCCGAATGTGCACCTGCATGATATTATGGGCCCTGTGATGGGTTAGTTGTTGTGGTTTACCATTATCCCGGAAAAACCTTGAGTAGGTTTGCAAGGTCGTGATCCTCCGAGGGTCCTCTAAGGGACCTGCTGACCATGTGGTGAGAGCCTCACGAGAGCGAGTGTCGGCCGTGGGACGGCATGCGCGCGTGCGCTTAGCCCAGTCCCGCCCGCCAGAGGCTCGCGAGGGGGAGGCAGCTAGTGCAAACTCCGTACTAGGGCAGAAACCAGAACACGAGAGAACACACGA
>NC_041381.1:274670968-274698563 GCF_002162155.2 Triticum dicoccoides
CGAAGCAAGGAAGCTCGACCACTGAAAGGGAAGCAAAAAAGCAAAAGGCCGCGTCCGGCACCTAGTCTAGTCTTCGACGTCTTCTCACCAGCGCGGAGCTAAGTGCTGCCACTGGGCGTGGGTGGGAGCCCTCAAGGCCCGAGGGCGGCTCTCCGGAGACTCCAGGGCGTGTACAGCCCCAACTCATTATTACGTGAGAGTGTCACAGGCGGCGAGCTTCACAGGCACTGGGCCTTCTTCACAGGTACCGAGCTTGCTTTATATCGCCAGATGAGGGCCCTGCCTTTTGCCACCCTCGACCACCATTGACGGCGGCCGGAGACCAAGGACGACGCCAATGGGGTAAAGGGGACGCCCGCGGGTTCCCCCGGCGACCACGGGTCCTCTGCCGGGGCAGGCTTTGCAGCACCTCCCCGGCAGAGGGCCTACCTCCGGGAAATACCTTGCTCTGTGCACCGTGGGGAGGGGTCTGGCTCTCGACCCCTCTCCTGCAGCCCCCAGTGCGCCCCTCCTGGCGGAAGGGAGGCCGCTGAGCTGGGGTAGCCTTCCGCTGCAGTGACCTGAACTTCCTGCGACCCATGGTTAGCATAAGCTTGCTCCTGAGCAATTAGTAGTACCCGATAGCTGCTGCTGCCAGCGCGGTTGGTGAGGCTTCCTTGGGGCTCCTGAAAAGGCTCGGCTTCTGACGTCTCCTCCTCCGAGCCTGACCCCAAAAATGAGCCGGGATCGTCTTCTAGCCCGTATTCCCGATCCACCATGTGGGTCACGTAAGCCTCCAGGGTTGCCGCCGCGAAGACTTCTCCATAGTGCCCCACGCTCCATGTGGCCTGGCCTAGCGCACCGTCTTGGGGATGGTAGGGCGGCGGGCCACCGGGCCGTAGGCGGTGATGCGCATGCCCTCGCTCACCGGGAGGGGGGGTGCTGGTGTAGCCTGACGCCCGATGCCGATAGTTGAGCTGATGTCGATGAAGCCCTGGGGCGCGCCTGAGGGCGCACGAGCACACGACCACCATTGACGGCGGCCGGAGACCAAGGATGACGCCAATGGGGTAAAGGCGACGCCCGAGGGTTCCCCCGGCGACCACGGGTCCTCTGCCGGGGGCAGGCTTTGCAGCACCTCCCCGGCAGAGGGCCTACCTCCGAGAAACACCTTGCTCTGTGCACCGTGGGGAGGGGCCTGGCTCCCGACCCCTCTCCTGCAGCCCCCAGTGTGCCCCTCCTGGCGGAAGGGAGGCCACTGAGCTGGGGCAGCCTTCCACTGTAGTGACCTGAACTTCCTGCGACCCATGGTTAGCATAAGCTTGCTCCTGAGGATTAGCGATACCCGACAGCTGCTGCTGCCAGCGCGGTTGGTGAGGCTTCCTTGGGGCTCCTGAAAAGTCTTGGCTTCTGGCGTCTCCTCCTCCCAGCCTGACACGAGAAATGAGCCGGGATCGTCTTCTAGCCCGTATTCCTGATCCACCATGTGGGTCACGTAAGCCTCTGAGGTTGCCGCCCCGAAGACTTCTCCATAGTGCCCCACGCTCCATGTGGCCTGGCCTAGTGCACCGTCTTGGGGATGGTAGGGAGGCGGGCCGTCGGGCCGCAGGCGGTGATGCGCATGCCCTCGCTCACCGGGGGTGGTGCTGGTGTAGCCTGACGCCCGATGCTGATAGTTGAGCTGATGTCGATGAAGCCCTAGGGCGCACCTGAGGGCACACGAGCACGGATGGGCCCGCCGCGTGACCCGACCGGGGTCTGGGGTGGAAGCTGGACACAGAAGGGAGGCGCCCCCGAAGCTGCGACATCTAGGAGTTCGGCAACACGCTCCAACAGCTCCTCTCGGCCTCTCTCCTGCAACCTGCATCGAAGCAGCTCCCGAGCCACAGTGAGCGCGGCCCTCATGTTCCCTTGTTCCCGTCGGGTGTGCGGCTCCGTGGCTGCGGCGTGGTTTGAGGCCCTTGCGGCTGATCGCACCTGCCGTGGAGTTAGCGCTGGCGGTGCTTGACCGCGTCGCCCGCGCCCCATAGCATTCTCCGAAGCGCAGGCTGCCTGAGGCGCGGGGTTGAGGTCAATTTGGGCATGCGGCGCGGCATGAGCTAGCCATGCCACCCAGCGGTCGGCGTTAGTCGTCGGGTCGCCGGACATGGATGCGACGAAGCAGTGGAACGCAGATCGGCGGAAAGAAGATTTCGGCGCACCCCTACCTAGCGCGTCAAATGTCGGATACCGGGTTCCGGCAAAACCCTTAAGGTTCGAACTTTGGGGTGGCACGAAGATCTTCTCCCTACCGATTCATGCCCACAACCTCGCCGGATTCTAAGCTAGAACGATGAACAACGCAAGAGACACGAGGTTTATACTGGTTCGGGCCACCATTGTGGTGTAATACCCTAATCCACTGTGTGGTGTGGTGGATTGCCTCTTGGGCTGATGATGAACAGTATAGAGGAAGAACTGCCTCGCGAGGAGAGGTGTTCTTGTGGTGGTGGGTGTTCTGCTTGGAAAGGATTTCATCCCCTCCTATTGTGGTGGCTATCTCTATTTATAGAGGCGCTGGTCCTCTTCCCAAATATTGAGCGGGAAGGGAGCCAACAACGGCCATTTCGAAAGGGGACAGCTAGTACAAGCTATCCTGACTAAAGGTGGTCTTTGACTGCCAAAGGCACTGGTGATGACGCCGTCTTGGGCTCCACGGTCACCTCCGTCCTGCCGCTCTGCTGGTCTTGGTCTCGTTGCACCGATATGGAAACCTTTGCCTGATGCCTCGGTACTCCACGCCTGTGCTTGCCCCTTTGCACCAAAGAGGAAACGAGGACACTACGCAGGCTGGCGCCTGCGTGGCGCCCGCCTGGTCTTGATCGTCATGGCTTGCGTCATGAGCACCTCACGAGGTACCCCTTGCCTTGATCTCTCCGCCTCCTCGCGAGCCTACCTGGTGAGGCCACCCCTGAGGAGGCCTTGTGTCGTCCGCCCCGCGAAGCTTGGCCCCTCGCGAGGGTCTTGATCATTTGTTGATGAAGACGGGCCATACTGGGCCGCTGCCGAGCCACACAGCAGGCCGCAGGCAGGCAAGTCAGGGGACCCCCATTCCCGGAACGCCGACAGTAGGTGAGGTGGGAAAAACCAAACGGTGGTCATATTCATCAAGTTGATGGAACCATGTAGGGGGTGCATCATATTCCACCATGGCCATCGTCTTGTCCAAAGGAAGGACAAAGTCATCGAGTATCGGCGCGTCATCATAGATGGGACCTAGCACCAAATGAGAGGACACAATAAAGGAAGAGGTCAAGTCATTAGTGTTGAAAGTGGCCTCACATGACCTATCAACTATCTGACTCGCTCTATGTGGTGGTTCACTCACTCCCTCAAAATAGGTGCACTTAATGTCACATATGGTGGAGTCACTCATCTCACTCAAGTGGTGGGGATTGTGGCTCTCCTCACATGGGAATTGTGGCAACTCATCATAGATGGGGCTAGTGGTGAAGTCACTCTCACTCTCAATATGGTGGCACAAGTCACTCAAGTCATCATACGTCACCATGGTCGAAGGGAAAATCCCATGCTCAACCATCTCGTTCTCATCGCCATGGATGAAGGCCGAAGATGGCACATCATCACTCTCCTCCATGACCGAAGGGAAAATCCCATGCTCGATCATCTCATCACCGTCGCTGTTGATGAAGGCCGAAGATGGAACATCATCACTCTCGCCTCCAAAGATGGAAGCATCATCCTTGCTCGCCACCTTGTTGCTCGCCTCCAAGGCTTGGTCCTTGAGGGTCTCCGTAGTTGTACTCGTCGCCACACCGTCTTGAAAAAGAGTCAAAGTACACTCGGCATCATCAATTCCACAAGGAGGAATGGTGGTGGAGTCGAACTTGGGAGCGCCGTCTTGGAGCTCATCGGGCTTGGACATTTTGGTGGTGCTATCCTCATGCTCGTTCTCATGGAGCTTGGTCGTCGTGAAGTGAGCTTGGGGTGGAGAAACCTTGGCCTTCATGAGTTCTTGTTCCGCCGAGAGAGCACCAATGTAGTAGTCATCAAGGGACTCGTAGTTCTCGAGGAAGATAGTCTTGGAGATGTTGTTGTACAATCCCAACATTAAGTGGAACTTCATCGAAATGGGGTCGTCCATGCTGGCCCGTCGCAAGGGAATCTTCATCTCCTTGAAGTACGCATCGATGGACTTGGACCCTTGGGTGGTGTTCTCCAATTGGCGTAGAAGTTGTTCTGTGTAGGTTGGAGGCACTAACTCTCACCGCATAGCTCTCTTCGTCTTGGGCCAACTCATGTCGTAGCTCTCCGAAGGTGTATGAAGCAACCATGTCGAGGCGTAGTCTAGGAAGTTTCTTGTGGCGCACTTCACTTGATCTTTGGAAGGGACTTGATGTAGCTTGAGGTAGTCGTCCATCAAGCGCTCCCAATCGAGATACTCCTCGGGTTCTAGAGTCCCATAGAAAGGAATCTCGTGGTTGGTGTCGAGGTCGTAGTAGCTCATGGAAGTCACGGACTTGAGCTTGGGGAGCTTCTCTTGAGCGTAGTATTAGGGTGCTTATTGGCGAAGATGTCGTATGTCCGTAGGCGAAGATGCCTTGAAGTCGCTTGGTGAATATGCCAAGGGAGATGGTGAAGTCGTTGAGCGGTAGTTGGTGTTAAGCTCTTGACCTTCACGTTCTTGTTGGTGATGGTGTCGATGCCGATGTGATCTTGTCGGAGATGGTAGCTCAGAAGGATGTGCTCTTGAGCATCTGATCGAAGATGAGGAAGATCGCTTGTAGGACTTGATGAGGGCTTTGATCTTGTAGCGACCATGATCCCAATGGAACGAAGTCTCTGTTCTTAAGTGTCATCCCTGGATCGGTATGCTGACACACACAGTACTCGAGGAATGATAACAGAGTTCAATCACACACTTATTACATCAAGGTCCTCATAAAGAGTATTTATTACACAAATAATATGGCTGAAGGCCATCTAAACTAAATAACTACGGAAGCTTCGAACATAAATGAGTCCATCAACTCCAACGGCATAGCTGAGTGCATGACAACGACCTATCGCACCTTATTATTTGTCGGAAAAGTCTGCAACAACAGACGTTGCAGCCGTGTAGGTCAGCACATGGAATATGCTCGTAGAGTTACACTGTAGAGGAAATGAATGCAAGAAACTATATCTACATGCATATTTGGCTGGTGGAGGCTCTAAGTTTAATGTTTTGCATAAAGCTAATTTTTCCCTACAACAAAGGAATACATTTTATTTACTACAAAGTTAAACCAATACTTGAGAAGGTTCGTCCAACTCAAATCCCAACATTTATGAAGTACCATCATTACACCCAATTCATTAATTAAAGAGTGATGAGATCAACAATAATATCCACTTCTAGATAATCAAGATGTCCATAATCGGGGACATGGCTAACCATGATTAGTTTATACACTCTGAAGAGGTTGCACACTTTCCCCACAAGAGTCGACTGCATCCATGATTGGAAGATCGAGGCATAGTCTTTCTAAAGCATTAACTCTCTACTCTGGGTAGACCGGTCACCTACTATCCCCTACATCTGCAAGTCCACCTCTTCAAGAGCTCACACAACTTACTCAACTATGCCAGAGCCCATCATGATTTGTGTCTGCACACGGAAGTTTCTAGTCATGAAATATCATATGATCCCTTTGAGCTTGGGTGGCGAACCGAGGAAAAATCACATGGGTACTCTGGGATTTCCCAAATGGGCAAACACTGGTTTCTCCAGGTGCCCCAAGCAATCCACCCAGATGTGTATTAAAGTTGCCACCTTAATGTTATCCAAAAATTATTATCTCTCACAACTTCCATGTACATCATGATCCAATCCCTGTCTACGAGCATGTCTAAGCAATAAATGAGCATAATGTATATTCCCGGGGTGATCAAGGTAATAGGTTCCTACCTCAAGTACTACAACCAAACCACATGTTCCCAATCCTACTCATGCAAATATTTGAGGGCAAAACTAATGCATAGTAAAAACTGGGTATAGAAGAGTGTGATCAAAGTGTAACTTGCCTTGCTGACGATCGGAAAACTCTAGAGATTCATAGTAACAAGCTTCGCACTCCGGAAAATCTAGCGTAGACAAACAATAGCATACATAAGCAATCAAACAAACGATGCAAAAAGAAAACCAGAAAAGATCCAAATAAAACTCAAAAGCAACGAAACAATTAAACTAAACAGCAAATGAATTCTAACAACATTGTTTTTATGTGGATTAGATCTTAACAGTAGGTACATGTGATTAGCTATGATATGCAAAAAGAATCAACTCAAACGGAGCTACGAAACTCAAAAAAGAACAAAACAAGCTCAAATACTAATCTGAACTAAACTCAAATTTTAAATTATCAAAATCATGTTCAAGTTGTTTAACTGGAAATAGGGGATCATTACAAAGATTTAGGCATTGGTTTCATCTAATTTGGACAAACGAGCTAAAAGTTACGCAGTTTGATGACCAGGGGCTAATCTGCGATAAAACTATTCACGGATAGGTCCCTGACCGAAAATAAACAGGAAAAGAAAAATCTATCGGACGAACGTCCGCTAACAAAGACTAACGAACGAATTCGTTCATTAATAGAACTAATCGGGTGAACGTTCGTTAATTAGGAAACTATAATAAAAAACGATCTGATCTAATAAACAAAAAAACCGAAAAGACCGGCGGTTTTACCGGTTTGGTCAACGAGGTTCGACGGCGGCGGCTCGGCTGGGCGGGCGGCGGCAGCGGCGGCGGCATGCAGTAGCAGCAACGGCGGAGGCGCGGGCGGCGGCGACTTGCGGCTCGGCGGCGGCTCTAAGCGAGGGCGGCGGTGGCTTGCTGATAACCCACAAGTGTAGGGGATCGCAACAACTTTCAAGGGTAGAGTATTCAACCCAAATTTATTGATTTGACACAAGGGGAGCCAAAGAATATTCTTAAGTATTAGCTATTGAGTTGTCAATTCAACCACACCTGGATAACTTAGTATCTGCAGCAAAGTATTTAGTAGCAAAATAGTATGATAGCAAAGGTAACACTGGCGAAAGTAAAGATAATAGTTTTGTAGTAGATGTAAGAGTAGCAATGGAAAAGTAAATAAGCAAAGCACAATAAGTGAAAAGCTCGTAGGCATTGGATCAGTGATGGATAATTATGTCGGATGCGATTCCTCATGTAATAGCTATAACATAGGGTGACACAGAACTAGCTCTAGTTCATCAATGTAATGTAGGCATGTATTCCGAACATAGTCATACATGCTTATGGAAAAGAACTTGCATGACATCTTTTCTCCTACCCTCCCGTGGCTGCGTGGTCCTAGTGGAAGCGAAGTGATATTAAGGCCTCCTTTTAATAGAGAACCGGAACAAAGCATTAGCACATAGTGAATACATGAACTCCTCAAACTATGGTCATCACCGAGAAGTATCCCGATTATTGTCACTTCGGGGTTGTCGGATCATAACACATAATAGGTGACTATAGACTTGCAAGATAGGATCAACAACTCACATATATTCATGAAAACATAATAGGTTCAGATCTGAAATCATGGCACTCGGGCCCTAGTGACAAGCATTAAGCATATCAAAGTCATAGCAACATCAATCTCAGAACATAGTGGATACTAGGGATCAAACCCTAACAAAACTAACTTGATTACATGGTAAATCTTATCCAACCCATCACCGTCCAGGAAGCCTACGATGCAATTACTCACGCACGGCGGTGAGCATCATGAAATTGGTGATGGAGGATGGTTGATGATGATGACGGCGACGAATCCCCCTCTCCGGAGCCCCGAACGGACTCCAGATTAGCCCTCCCGAGAGAGATTAGAGCTTGGCGGCGGCTCCGTATCGTAAAACGCGATGAAACTTTCTCTCCGATTTTTTCCTCCGCGAAACGGAATATATGGAGTTGGAGTTGAGGTCGGTGGAGCGTCAGGGGGCCCACGAGATAGGGGGGCGCACCCAGGGGGAGGGCGCGCCCCCACCCTTGTGGACAGGGTGTGGGCCCATGGCCTTGATTCTTTTGCTAGTATTTTTTATATATTCCAAAACTTATCTCCCTGGATTTTGAGGTCATTCCGAGAACTTTTGTTTTTTGCACAATAAACAACATCATGGCAGTTCTGCTGAAAATAGCGTCAGTCTGGGTTAGTTTCATTCAAATTATGCAAGTTAGAGTCCAAAACAAGGGCAAAAGTGTTTGGAAAAGTAGATACGTTGGAGACGTATCAACTCCCCCAAGCTTAAACCTTTGCTTGTCCTCAAGCAATTCAGTTGATAAACTGAAAGTGATAAAGAAAAAAATTTCCAAACTCTGTTTGCTCTTGTTGTTGTAAATATGTAAAGCCAGCATTCAAGTTTTCAGCAAGTATTATGAACTAACCATATTCACAATAACACTTATGTCTCACAGTTACTCATATCAATGGCATAATCAGCTAGCGAGCAATAATAATAAAACTCGGATGACAACACTTTCTCAAAACAATCGTAATATAATATAACAAGATGGTATCTCGCTAGCCCTTTCTGAGACTGCAAAACATAAATGCAGAGCACCTTTAAAGATCAAGGACTGACTAAACATTGTAATTCATGGTAAAAGAGATCCATTCAAGTCATACCCAATATAAACCAATAATAATGAATGCAAATGACAGTGTGCTCTCCAGCGGGTGCTTTTTAATAAGAAGGTGATGACTCAACATAAAAGTAAATAGATAGGCCCTTCGCAGAGGGAAGCAGTGATTTGTAGAGGTGCCAGAACAAGATTTTAAAATAGAGATGAATAACATTTTGAGCGGCATACTTTCACTGTCAACGTAACAACTATGAGATGGCGATATCTTCCATACTACATGCATTATAGGCGGTTCCCAAACAGAATGGTAAAGGTTTATACTCCCCCACCTCCAACAAGCATCAATCCATGGCTTGCTCGAAACAACGAGTGCCTCCAACTAACAACAGCCATGGGGGAGTTTTGTATAATTATTTTGATTTGCTTTGATCTTTTTGGATCATGGGACTGGGCATCCCAGTTACCGGCCCTTTCTCGTGAATGACGAGCGGAGTCCACTCCTCTTGAGAATAACCCACCTAGCATGGAAGATAAAGGCAGCCCTAGTTGAAACATGAGCTGCTCGAGCATACAAAACAGAATTTCATTTGAAGGTTTGGAGTTTGTCACATACAAATTTACTTGGAATGGCAGGTAGATACCGCATATAGGAAGGTATGGTGGACTCATATCGAACAACTTTGGGGTTTAAGGAGTTTGGATGCACAAGCAGTATTCCCGCTTAGTACAAGTGAAGGCTAGCAAAACACTGGGAAGCGACCAACTGAGAGAGCGACAACAGTCATGATCATGCATTAAAATTAATTCACATCGAGTACAAGCAAGAGTGGGATATAATCTACCATGAACATAAATATCATGAAGGATATGTTGATTTGTTTCAACTACATGCGTGAACATGTGCCAAGTCGAGTCACTCAATTATTCAAAGGAGGATACCATCCCATCATACCACATCACAATCATTTTAATAGCATGTTGGCATGCAAGGTAAACCATTATAACTCATAGCTAATTAAGCATGGCACAAGCAACTATAATCTCTAAATGTCATTGCAAATATGTTTACTTCATAATAAGCTGAATCAGGAACGATGAACTCATCATATTTACAAAAATAAGAGAGGTCGAGTTCATACCAGCTTCTCTCATCTCAATCAGTCCATCATATATCGTCATTATTGCCTTTCACTTGCACGACCGAACGATGTGTATAATAATAATAGTGCACGTGCATTGGAGTAAGCTGGAATCTGCACGCATTCAATTCAAGAGAGAAGACAAAGTGATATGGGCTCTAAGTTAAATAAACAATCATGCATATGAGAGCCACTAAACATTTTCAATATGGTCTTCTACTCTCGACCCCCAAAGGAAAGAAATAAAACTATTTACACGGGAAAGCTCCCAGCAAGCAAGAAGAAGAACGAGAAATCTTTTTGAGGTTTCATTTCAATTTCTACTACAAGCATGGAAATTAAACTAACTAATTTTTTTGGTTTTCTTAAGGTTTATCAAACACACAAGAAGAAAGCTAGAAAAAGAAAATTAAACTAACATGGATAATACAATGAAAGAGTATGAGCACCAACGGCTAGAATAGTGTGTGAACATGAATGTAAAGTCAGTGAGAAATACGTACTCCCCCAAGCTTAGGCTTTTGGCCTAAGTTGGTCTAAGGCCAAGGGTAGCCTGGCTGGTATCCGTAGTTGTAACTGGGGTCGTACTGAGATGCAGCAGCAAATGCCTCCTGAGCTGCGGCATGTTGGCGAGCCGCCTCCGCTCTCCCCTTGTGTTTAGCTACCTCCTCCCTGGTGACAACATATCTTCGTTTTGCCTGGTAATCAAAAAGGAAAGGAGCAGGGAGAGTAACATGGACAGAGCTATGTCTGTCAAAGATTAGTCAATATTGGAGGAATTGTTCATTCCTCAAAAGAAAACGATGTTTGACCATCGCGTCATAATCTAAATAAGCAGGAGGCAACACCATATGCCCTTCTCGTGGGGCTATACCAAGATAATTAGCCACATGGGTTGCATAAATTCCTCCAAATAAATCTCCAGCCCTACCATTATTATGCAACCTACGTGCAACTATTGCCCCCAAGTTATAATCTTTATTACCTAACACAGCACTCTTGAGGACATAAAGATCAGGGACACACATGTGACATGCTTCATGTTTACCGTTAATGCGTCTACCAATAAAGAGAGCAAAATAATGTATAGCAGGAAAATGAATGCTCCCTATGGTAGCTTGTGTTATATCCCTAGATTCTCCCACAGTAATACTAGCAAGAAAGTCTTTATATTCAGATTTGTGGGGATCATTAACATTGCCCCACTGCGGGAGTTTTCAAGCAGTTGTAAAATCTTCTAAGTCCATGGTATAAGATTTATCATAAATATCAAACAGGACACTCTGAGAATTACGCAAAGATTTATATTTAAACCTTCTCACAAATGAATCAGTCAACTGATAGTACTGAGGACACTTATCTTGTAAGAAGTCCTCAAGATTGGCATTAAGCACATATGCGTCCAATTCATCCTTAATGCCTGCATTGACCATAAAATCGTCTGATGGCCACTCACAAGCTCATACTTCTGCGTCCCTCGGTGGTTCATCGTCTTGCTCACGCATAGCAAGCCTGGGTCCTTTCTTTATTGAGGAACCACCTTAGTTCATTCGCCTAGACATATTTCTTTTTCTGAAAAATTTCTGAAATTTTAGTAACTTCAAAATGAAAGTGAATAAAACTAAACAAGATTGGTAGCAACTACTCCTACAAGTGCCTAGAGCCTATATCATGCATTAGAATTACTTGGGACCTCATAAATTTAACATGCAAGCTCAAGAATAGGGTCACCTATGCAGCAAAAATTTGCAATGAATAAAGCACTAGAACAAAAACTAATTGGACCAATGGAGGAGTCACATACCAAGCAACAATCTCCCAAAGCAGTTTTGTGAATGGAGCTTTGAGCAAGGAGATCGAAATCGCAGCAAAATGAGTTAGAACTCATGCTTGAGCTGGATGGGGATTTTTTTGGGAAGAAAGATGGAGTGTGTGGGTGCAGGAATAAGTGGAGGGGGTCCACTGTGGGCCCATGAGACAGGGGGGCGCAGCCAGGGGGTGTGGGCGCGCCCTCCACCCTCGTGGCCAGGTGCTTGCCCCTCCTGCAGTGTTTTCAGTGCCTAAAATCCTCAAATATTCCATAAAAATCATACTAAATTTGCAGGGCATTTGGAGCACTTTTATTTTCGAGACATTTTTTATTGCACGAATAATTCAAAAAACAGACAGATAATACTACTTTTGCTTTATTTATTCTAAATAACAGAAAGTAAAAAGAGGGTACAGAAGGTTGTGCCTTCTAGTTTCATCCATCTCATGATCATCAAAATGAATCCACTAACAAGGTTGATCAAGTCTTGTTAATAAACTCATTCCGAATAACATGGAACCGGAGAAATTTCGAATAACACTTAGTTACCTTAATGGGGATATGAACATCCCCAACAATAAGAATATCATACTTTTTCTTGACAGTAGGAAGAGGAAATTCAAAACCTCCATTAATGATAGTTGGACTTTTTCGAATAGAATTGATGCTATGAACTTGAGGTTGTTTTCCTCGGAAAGTGTACCGTATGCTCATTACCATTAACATGAAAAGTGACATTGCCTTTGTTGCAATCAATAACAGCCCCTGCAGTATTCAAAAAGGGTCTACCAAGGATAATCGACATACTATCGTCCTCTGGAATATCAAGAATAACAAAGTCCGTTAAGATAGTGACATTTGCAACCACAACAAGCACATCCTCACAAATACCGACTGGTATGGCAGTTGATTTGTCAGCCATTTGCAAAGATATTTCAGTAGGTGTCAACTTATTCAATTCAAGTATACGATATAAAGAGAGAGGCATAACACTAACACCACCTCCAAGATCACATAGAGCAGTTTTAACATAGTTTCTTTTAATGGAGCATGGTATGGTTGGTACCCCTCGGTCTCCAAGATTCTTTGGTATTCCACCCTTAAAAGTGTAATTAGCAAGCATGGTGGAAATTTCAGCTTCCGGTATCTTCCTTTTATTTGTAATGATATCCTTCATATACTTAGCATAAGGATTTACTTTAAGCATATCAGTTAAGCGCATACGTAAGAAGATAGGTCTAATCATTTCAGCAAAGAGCTCAAATCCTCATCATCCTTTGTCTTGGATGGTTTAGGAGGAAAGGGCATGGGTTTCTGAACACATGGTTCTCTTTCCCTACCGTGCTTCCTAGCAACAAAATCTCTCTTATCATAACGTTGATTCTTTGATTATGGGTTGTCAAGATCAACAACAGGTTCAATCTCTACATCATTTATTATTTTTGCTAGGTTGAGCATCAACATGGACATTATCATTAACATTGTCACTAGGTTCATGTTCATCACCTGATTGTGTTTCAGCATCAGAAATAGAAATATCATTGGGATTCTCAGGTGTGTCCACAACAGGTTCACTAGAAGCATGCAAAGTCCTATCGTTTTTCTTTTTCTTCTTTTTGGAAGAACTAGGTGCCTCTAAATTATTTCTTTGAGAATCTTGCTCGATTCTCTTAGGGTGGCCTTCAGGATACAAAGGTTCTTGAGTCATTCTACCAGTTCTAGTATCCACTCTAACAACAAAGTCATATTTATTATTCAATTCATCAAGCAAATCATTTTGAGCTTTAAGTACTTGCTTAGCTTGAGTGGTAACCATAGAAGCATATTTGCTATTGAGTTTAAGTTCACCTTTAACTCTAGCCATATAATCACTCAAGCGTCCTATCTCGAAAGCATTATTCTTTAATTCTCTACCAACATAAGCATTAAAACTTTCTTGTGTAGCCATAAAGTCATCAAGTTCATCTAAGCATGCGGTGTGAAATTTAGTAGACGGGATTTCAACTTTATCATATCTATAGAGAGAATTTACCTTGACTACCCGTGTCGAGTTATCAAGACAATGTGTTTCTTTAACCGGCGGTATATTAAGACCATGTATTTCTTTAATAGGTGGTAAATTCTTAACATATTTAGCTTTAATACCTTTTTCTTTCATTGATTTCTTTGCCTCTTGCATATCTTCAGGATTGAGAAATAGAACACCTCTCTTCTTAGGAGTGGGTTTAGGAATAGGCTCAGGAGTTGGCTCAATTGATTCAGGAATTGCCTCAAGAATTGGCTCAGGAAGAGTCCAATTATTTTCATTATTCAACATATTATTCAATAGTAATTCAGCTTGGTCAACTGTTCTTTCCCTGAAAACACAACCAGCACAACTATCCAAGTAATCCTTGGAAGCATCGGTTAGTCCATTATAAAAGATATCAAGTATTTCATTTTTCTTAAGAGGGTGATCAGGCAAAGCATTAAGTAATCGGAGAAGCCTCCCCCAAGCTTGTGGGAGACTCTCTTCTTTGATTTGCACAAAATTATATATTTCCCACAAGGCAGCTTGTTTCTTATGAGCAGAGAAATATTTAGCAGAGAAGTAATAAATCATATCCTGGGGACTACGCACACAACCAGGATCAAGAGAATTGAACCAAGTCTTAGCATCACCTTTTAATGAGAACGGAAATATCTTAAGGATATAATAATAGTGAGACTTCTCATCATTAGTAAACAGGGTGGCTATATCATTCAACTTGGTAAGATGTGCCACAACAGTTTCAGATTCAAGGCCATAAAAAGGATCAGATTCAACCAAAGTAATTATTTCAGGATCAACAGAGAATTCATAATCCTTATCAATAACATAGATAGGTGAAGTAGCAAAAGTAGGGTCAGGTTTCATTCTAGCATTAAGAGATTGCTGCTTCCATTTAGCTAATAACTTCTTAAGATCATATCTATCTTTGCAAGAAAAGATAGCTCTAGCAGCTTCCTCATTCATAACATAACCCCTAGGAACAACAGGTAATTCATAATCAAGGGGAGAACTTTCATCATCACTATCATCAATAATAGCATCTTCAATAATTTCATTCTCTCTAACCCTAGCAAGTTGTTCATCAAAAAATTCACCTAATGGCACAGTAGTATCACTAATAGGAAAAGGCCTCCTAGTGGCGCACCAGTTTTTCCTACTAATGGCGCACTACTGGTGCACCACTAGTACCACGCCACTAGTATTTTTTTACTAATGGTGCACCTGTGGTGCTGATGAGGACATGACTACCTTGGATATGACCAAAAATATTGCATATATGCATATTTGTCAGGTGATTTCTAGTGCAAACTATTCAATAATCTATTTATGTTATCCAGAACAAAAATACTTCACACACTTTTGTGTTTTGTCTAATTGCAGGTGTATGGGACATTTGTACAATCCACATATGAAGATAAGGAAGAAAGAGATGTTTATTTGCTGTCCAAAAAGTTCTCTCACGTCACTTTTGGCCCAAGAGAAGATAGAGTCCAAGTCTCTCACGTTCTGGATTCAGATTCGGACTGCACAGACATACCTGACTCAAAACGCACACAAGTTTTTCATATGGACTCCGAATTGGGTGATTCTTTTTTTGTTGGAAACTAGATTTCGTGCACTTTCCAACCCAATTGGAAGCACCTTCAAATTCGTCCGGAGCGTTGAGTTGTGGACGAAACAATCTGATGCTGCAGCAGAATCCGAGTCAAACTACAAGTCCAAAGGTGTTACATCACCTCCACTTGGGCCCATTGGCCTTGTACGACCTAGATTTAGTTTTAGGCTGCCTTGGGACGTCCTCCCACCTCCTTGGCCGCCACCCCTTGCTCCTATATAAGTAGATCCATCTAGTAGCTTTTCCTTGGGATTTGTTTAGTTAAAAGTTAGCCATTGCAACTTCGTGTACTTCGTTTGTGTCCAACGACCAGACCAAGACCTCTTACGGATCCCCACCATTATCAATACCTCATATATATTTGCAATATTCAGATTGCTTTATCATATTCTTGCTCGTTCTTCGATTGCTTGCAGGAATAGACCTTCGTGGTCAGGCTGACCGTGCTTCTGACATCGTCAGTAACCTCAGGAGATTGGTTTAGCGATTGCTAAGGCGCAACGTCGTGCACGTTTGTAGTCGGATCGTCAAAGTCGTCTCCACCAAATCGATAGTTATCATCTCATCGAAAGATCGGGACACCCTCGCCTCTATCAAGTGGTATCAGTTTTCAGGTTGCTCGGTGAGAATTTCCAGTTTTCCTAGATTAGATTTATTTTCTTACCTATTGTCCAAGAAAAAGCCACAAAAAAGAGTTAGATCTATTCATCCTTGGTCCAAGCCAGTCTGAGCCTTTGCAATTTTCTTTTCATTGCTTGCATAGTTGAATTATCGGTTGCATCGTCGTGTCGAGTTGCTGGTCTTAGTGTCTAGTTCCTTTAGAGTTTCGAGTTCTGTTCACATTAGTCACGCAGCCGCTGCATCATTATCCCATCCGCTGTCCACCATCCAATCCACCAATTTCCACCACGTGCTACGCACTGTTTATTGTCATAATCATAGTTGAGGTCACTCACATCTTCGCCTGATCGAATCTGCATCTTATCTAGTTTGTCTTGGAAAGAGGGAGAAAAAGAAGATAAAGAAAAAAAAAGAGAAAAAAGGAAAGAAAAAAAAAGAAAGAGGGAGAAGAAAAAAAAAGAAAAAAAAAGAGAGAAGAAAAAAAAAATTGGATCTATCTAGAATCAATCTCGTACCTGAATTCGGATTGGAATCTGTTTTGCGCACTGTTCAGTAAAACAGGTGTATCTTCCTCATACGAAGTCAGTTTTGGCTCCGTGAGTAGTCAAATTGAAGATAGCGACGAGCCGCATCTAAATAGTTGCAGAAGCTAGTTCAATATTTGACACCTCAAAATCGGCTTCTAAATAGGTCTTTTTGCCCTCCGAAGTTCGTGAACACAGCTTGTTCCAATTTTTCAGGCCAGTTTTAGAATTCTTTGACTCCTCATATCAACTCGGAATTGAGTGATTCTTTTTGCATTGGAAAGCTTGAGTTAGTAGCATTCTTTGAAAGAATTTATCAGAAAATTGTCTCAAACTTTTCAAGAGGAAAGTTGGAGAGAGAGTTGTTGTATATCCTGCTTGGCAGTTGTTTTTCATCATTATCTTCACTGCCGTTGTGATCTTCACTTATATCTTGCTGTCAAGAGCTACTTAGTATCCTTCATTGATGCTAGTTGTGCTACGCCGTGACCTCATTAGTGTTCTAGGCTCGCGTCTCTAGTCCGGTCTAGCCTAGGACCAGCACAGTACCGTCGTTGAGCGTTTATTCAACATTGCATCTTTGAATTGATTATTGCTAATCTTTTGCTACCATATATAGCCAATCCAGCTCCACATATTTCTACCCCGTGTATACGTACGCTCCCCTGGCAATCACTTTACTCAATATTCGGAGTTACTTGACACCGCTGGTTGCCGATCACCGCCTGCTGCATGGTAAGAACTTGTAAGACATTGATATTTGCTTTACTGTGAGCGTTTTACCACCACATCCTAGTAGTTATAGGAACATTATTTTTGGGTTTTGTTTCTTGTTCTACTAATCATGACAGGATCCAGAGTCAATTCATGGGCTTTGTCGATCGCGGGAGACGTGCCACCACCTTTGCAAATACCACAACCGTCACGAGAGGTGCACAAACATCCAAATGCACATGATCAGGTTAATGTATCTATACCACCATTTAATGGCCGTTTTAAACCTGCTTTATATATTGAATGGGAGTTCGACATAAAAAATATATTTGCTTCCCATAATTTCGATGAACATAAAAAGGTTAAGGTTGCGGTTGGTTCTTTCACTGGTTATGCTTTGGTTTGGTGGAGTGAATATTGTCGGTTACACCCTGATTATATACCTACTACTTGGGATGATTTGCAACTTGCCATGCAACATACATTCGTCCCTGCTTATTATACTCGTGACATGATTAAGAAGTTGCAACACTTAAAACAAGGTAGTGAAACTGTAACAAAATATTATGATGATTTACAAACTACCTTGTTGCATTCCTCTTTAGAAGAAAGTGAAGATGATTTTATGGATAGATTTTGGGGAGGATTAAACCGTGATATTCAAGAGATACTAATTCATGAAGAGTGTTATCCTATGGACCATTTGTTTCATCTTGCTTGCAAAGCTGAACAGGAAATAAAACGACGTGTTGGCCACGAGGAGAACAAGCGCACGGTGCACATTCCAAGAGTTGATATGATTGTTCCTTCAACTACTAGGCATACTATGACAACCACATCCGTTGTTGTCAGGACTACATCACCTCCACCATGTGACACATCGCCCCCGAGAGTGGCTACATCATCTGAGTTGATCATAAGAGGTAATGACAAAGGTACTGATCTTCCATCTCTACATGAGAATGATAAATTCCTTGTCAATTTGAATGCACCATCTGATGAGCTACCCACTACTTTGATCACACCACCTATTTTAGAGGACTACGTTGATAATTTGACTTTGCCATGTGATCAAACAACTGAAATACCAACAATTTTGAGTGCACCCATTGAATTAACTATTGATGCAAAAGAACCAATGTTTAATCATTTTGATATGACCTCTAATCTTGGTGATGATTCTGTGTTGAATGACTTATTGCATGTTTGCTTATTTAAGCATGTTGTAGCATGTAAATTTGATGCAAGTAAGGTTTATTCACCAATGTTGGGATGGTTTAATGATGAACATTGTCAATCTTTTGAAATGAATAAGAGCTTCACTTATATGTGCAAACTGAGTTGCAATATTTTCATGCCTTCTACTTCTTGTGCTAATTTTTTGGCTTTAGATTTTATGAACTATGCAAATTACTCATCTATTCATGTGTCATATATGCAAAAATCAAGGAAAGTAAAAATGTATGACATATACATATACAACATGTACACCTTGTCTCTTTTGTTAGCCACATTTCAGATTAAGCAACGCCGAGGACGGCTTTATTTTCAAGAAGGGGAGGATGATGAGGACATGACTACCTTGGATATGACCAAAAATATTGCATATATGCATATTTGTCAGGTGATTTCTAGTGCAAACTATTCAATAATCTATTTATGTTATCCAGAACAAAAATACTTCACACACTTTTGTGTTTTGTCTAATTGCAGGTGTATGGGACATTTGTACAATCCACATATGAAGATAAGGAAGAAAGAGATGTTTATTTGCTGTCCAAAAAGTTCTCTCACGTCACTTTTGGCCCAAGAGAAGATAGAGTCCAAGTCTCTCACGTTCTGGATTCAGATTCGGACTGCACAGACATACCTGACTCAAAACGCACACAAGTTTTTCATATGGACTCCGAATTGGGTGATTCTTTTTTTGTTGGAAACTAGATTTCGTGCACTTTCCAACTCAATTGGAAGCACCTTCAAATTCGTCCGGAGCGTTGAGTTGTGGACGAAACAATCTGATGCTGCAGCAGAATCCGAGTCAAACTACAAGTCCAAAGGTGTTACATCACCTCCACTTGGGCCCATTGGCCTTGTACGACCTAGATTTAGTTTTAGGCTGCCTTGGGACGTCCTCCCACCTCCTTGGCCGCCACCCCTTGCTCCTATATAAGTAGATCCATCTAGTAGCTTTTCCTTGGGATTTGTTTAGTTAAAAGTTAGCCATTGCAACTTCGTGTACTTCGTTTGTGTCCAACGACCAGACCAAGACCGCTTACGGATCCCCACCATTATCAATACCTCATATATATTTGCAATATTCAGATTGCTTTATCATATTCTTGCTCGTTCTTCGATTGCTTGCAGGAATAGACCTTCGTGGTCAGGCTGACCGTGCTTCTGACATCGTCAGTAACCTCAGGAGATTGGTTTAGCGATTGCTAAGGCGCAACGTCGTGCACGTTTGTAGTCGGATCGTCAAAGTCGTCTCCACCAAATCGATAGTTATCATCTCATCGAAAGATCGGGACACCCTCGCCTCTATCAGGTGCGCCATTAGTATCTAGTATACTAATGGCGCACCGCAGGTGCGCCATTAGTATAGCCCACGGTGTGCCATTAGTATGCCTCCCAGAGGGTCATATTTACCCAGGTGCTTTGGCATACTAATGGCGCACTGTGGTGTGATGCGCCATTAGTAATCTTTGGCATACTAATGGCGCACTGTGGGGTGATGCGCCATTAGTATCCTTTGGCATACTAATGGCGCACTTTGGGGTGATGCGCCATTATTATGAATATTAGTTTTTTTTTACTTTTCTGATTTTTGCACATGTTACAAAATGTATTATTGGACAGAATATAGACAGCACCACACAACAACAGCAGATTCACTGAATACAATAGAAGATTAGTCTCCGAATACAATTCATCATATTAGTCTCCGAATTCAAAAGACCAAACAAAGATAGAACATTACAAGTCTCGAGACCGCGAGTAGCGAGTTTGTCTTCGCATTACAAGTCGATATCGATCATCTAAACTACCATCACATAGAAGAGAGCTGCGGTCATCACGATGAGCATCATCGCGATGAAACTGGTCTTCATCTGGTTCCTCCAATGCTCCCTCCTCTCTCCCGCTAGATAGCGGGCGTATCTAGATTCCGCCTCCGCCCTAGTGGTGTACCCTTTGTAACTGTTACCGCTGAAACGGTGAACCTGTCTCCGACACTCCTCCCAGTCGTCGTAGACTCCGGGAACATTCCCCTTGTACACGACATACGACGGCATCTCTATGCACAAGCCAAACAACAGACAATACATAAGCAATATATAAGTATGCAACAAAAGGATCGGAAGAGAAAAGCAAGACATTAGTAACACGATTCATGGTCCTACTAATAAATAGTGTCGATTACATCTAAGTTGAACGACTGTCCAAACCAAAGAGACATACAAGTTCATTAAAGTGTAATTACAACACGAGCTAATCAATGTTTCAGAACTACACATAGCATCACTACTTTCGACTCGACTCATGGGACCGGAGCATGGATGAAGTCGCCGTCTTTCGTGATAGTCATGAAGTCGCGTGCGTTGTCAGCCTGCATTTGTAGCGTTGTGTCTATCTCACTGTTGGACGATTGATATCTAAGGTAGAACTGCCCCGAGGTATGAAGGACATCTTGATGGATGATTTCTGCAAACTCCGACTGGATGCGAAAGAATTCTTGTCTGAGGTCCGCATCCTGGATTGCCGCCAAGCTTGCGGTCCAATCTTTGACATTATTTGGTAGCAGAAGGTGATTATGGTCTCGTACGATTGCCCGCATGTGATGGAGGGCGTAGTAGGCATCCTTCTGACCGCCAGGCGGCTGCTTGACACAGGGGAACATTGTATTGTGGGTGAACACATGCCTGTCGTACCTACGAACTATCCTCTTAAAGGTGCCTCCAGATTTGGCATAGTCGGGGAGAGCATCATCAAGAACTTTCTTGATATTTGTGTAGTCTATCTTCGAGTCACGGTCCGGGTCGAAATATATGGCCATGGAATATCTCGGGCTTAAGAGGATGAGTGTGCAATGTGTGTCACTGCACAGAACACGGAATGTTAGAAAAAAAAGAACGATCGAAATCTGAGAAATCATATGTTACGGGGCGGTGAGGGGATGACTTACTCGGGAAAGTAAGGCACGAGGAAGTTATCCTTATCTGGGTTTGCCAGAATGACGCCTTCGAGGTGTGAAATCGTGACTTGCTGGTCCCCAGCGCTGCCCAAGATCTTGGCATGCATGTAGAAGGGGTCGACTATCCCGATGTCCGGGGTCTTGTCTCGAATGATCCGCATCTCCATACTCAGCGAAAATAGCTGAACGAAGGTGTAGTGCAGCGGATGAAGGTTAAACATAGCAAAGATGTCATCAAACCGCAGGACAATACCCCCGATGGCGCCATCCACAAAGCCCTTTCCCTCTGGCACCTTGGCCATGAAAACCGGGTATGCCACATCATTCTGGGAGAGACGCCGCTTCTCCAACTGTCATGCAGACTCCGCATAGCACCGGTTGTAGCATTGAGCATATTTGTCGGTAGCATCGCCCTACCCGCCACATGCACCCTCCTCGAGATATCCTTAGGTGAAGGTGGCCCGTCCTGAGCACGGATCGCACTCGGTGCCGGCTGGCTCGCACCGGCGCCCTTGTTAGTCTTTCGTTTCCGTCCCTTCTTCTTGATCTGCTGTAATGGGACCGAGTTCTGCTCATAGACCGCCTTCTTGAGCGTGTTGGGGCTGATAATATTTCACACCTCAGCTATCCGAGGCTCGGTGAAGACGGCAGCTGGAGGCGTCTCCTAAGAACTGAACACCAGACGATGCCTGTTGCAATTGGGTTTCTCTGCCATACTAGCTAGATCGCGGTCGTCTTGGTTGGGTTCTTGAGAAAGAGGCCCGCAGAACTCGTTAGCGTACCCATGTTCGGCAAAGTACTTATCGACGTTGGTAAATGTACCATCGTTGTTGTCGTCATCGTCCAGATCCTCTGCCATATGCATGTCCGAATCCTGTGCCATAGGGATGTCCGGCATGTCCGGTAGCGTTGCGGCGTTCTTTCCATGGCTTGGCGCCGGCACGACTGGCGGTCTTGTCTGTGGGGTGGTATCCCCCGCCCCCAAACGAATCTGGCTCTTCGGCCAAAGCAGGGGCCAGCTTACGCATGCGCTGAGGGTCATCACATCGTCTTCATCGGCCCCAACAGGTCGAATTGGAGGTAACACCTCTTTGCAGCCTGGCAGCACCTGGACGAGTTCAACCCTATACAAGGTGGGTGGCATCGGATACCGTGGAACACGGGGTTGCCCGGTTGAACGATTTTGCCCTTTGCGACATCGACCAACTCGCCGCCCACGAAGTGTAGGAGAGTGCAAGGTACGTCGGCGGCGCCCTGCGAAAACTTGTAGGGCGCCAGGGATGCCCAGTCAAAGGCAAGGAGATGAAGTCATCGGCCGAGAGGCTTAGTTACCGTGATGCCGTCGAGCTCGGCTAATGTTGAGGCACCGCCAACGACGGGCGTGCAACTGACGGAGGGGCCGCTTGCTGGCGAGGTGCCGGCCGGCGTACACCCAGGTGCATTAAGCTCCAATGCCCGTGCCGACGCCGGAGACACGAATACCGCCTCCACCGGAGACACCAATGGCGCCGCTTGCGCGTTGTGCGAGTTGCTGGCCGTGAAGCTGGGAACCGGGGGAGGCCCCTGTTGGCCGCCCGCAATCCACATCGTCGGCCCATGAATCAACATAGGCACCATGGCGGTGAGCGTCATTCCCAGTTGTTGTTGCACTTGCTCTTGGACAATCTCTAGAATCTGCGCCACTTGTGCCTTGAGTGCTTCAGCCTCGCACGACTGGCTTTCCGAGATGGTATTTTTCTCCTTTCGCCCACCAGCGGTATAGTATGAAGACCATTTTGTGGACAAGCCTTTGCCGGCCACACGACCAGCTGACGTCGGCTTACTGAGCTTATCCTTGTTTTTCATTACGTTCAATGCCCTATTTAAAGGGGTGTCGAAAGGGGAGCTCTGAGACGACCCTGCGCTACTGCTTTCAGTGTCCTGCAGAAGGACCGTGAACCATTTAGAAACATTGGGGATTAATTAGAATGCAACCATATGGAGCTAATTATGCGGGGGTGTATTCCTTACCAGAACAAGCTCAAGTGCCCTGGTCTTCGGATCTGTGGTAAGCTCCTTTGTTACCGGGTCCTCCTTGTACCAGGCCCTGAGAAAGTTCCTGGTCTGCTTGTCACAGTATTTCTCGAAGCGGGGCGGTAGGCCTTGCTCGGCACGCTCCACGTCCTCCTTGTCCCATATAGGCTCCTCCACTCTGTAACCGCTGGGACCGAGTTGGTGGACCCCTAAGTTCAACTGCCGCATTTCTTTCCCCCACTGACTTGATTCGAAGGTTGCGCTGCTCTCACACTTGATCTTGAACTCCTTGTAGTCATCTCCGCTGATCAAAGGATATTTCGCCTTGATCTTCTCATAATCACCTTTTTCAATCATTGCCTTCATCGTGCTTCTCCAAGTAGACATGGCCGTGCTCATCCTCGTGAGGGCGGCACTGTTCACTTTGTTCCCTGAGAGGCGTGTGTTTGCAAATTCAGCGGGGAACTTGTATCGTTCGTGCAGCTTCGTGAAGAGGAGGCTGCGCAAATTCCCTCGGTCCTTATGCCTTAGGTTCTCGCTATTGATCGAGACGGTGCTCCGGAGAATGCACCCGAGCTGAACCAAGTACCCCTTGACTACTTCTTTGGGCACCGTCGGATGCCCGTCGGAGTTCACTTTAGTAAATTCCTCCTTGACAGTGCCGAGCACACTCGGGCGCCGGTCCTTCCATTGCCTCTACGGTTGGCTGCCATCTGTGCGTGCGTCGCCATCATCAATCGTGGCATCCTCGGGGCACCATCAGTGGTGTCATCCCCGACGCCACTAGGGGTTGTGTAGTTAGGATCGGTGTCTTCTGCGGCATCCTCATAGCGGTGAGGTTCTTCCTCCATCTCCTGGGAGCTCCCAGAATTGCTTGCCGCCCGAACCGCCGGCCTCATCGTTGTTGGCCATGTTTTGCTCTAAATAGGAAAAAAGTTTGGTCAAAAAGTTGGTTATTGTCAAGGAACAAGATCATGGTCTCATCATTTAGGGTTTGTCGACACCGAGGCATCCTAAAAGCTAAGCTTTTATCATTTAGGGTTTGTCGGCGCCGAGGCACCCTAAAAGCCTAAGCGTACATCATTTAGGTTCTCATCGACACCGAGGCACCCTATAAAAGCCAAGGTTTCATCATTTAGGGTTTGTCGACTCTAAGTTGGGCCTAATCACTTGGCTCTATTGCCACCTATGGTTTAATGCAGCAAGAATAAAGGGGCAGTTGATCCTACTTAATTAAGTACTAAGATACCCTGACCCATGCATTAGTAGCAAGTACCCCATATGTCCGATTTTTAGCAAAGTCATGCTAAAATTCACGGAAAATTTCAGCATGACCTTTGCTGAAAATAGGACATATGGAGTACCCGAATTTGCCAGGACGGAAGTTAATCAACATTCCGGTAAACTCAAGGGCCTCTCGGGGTACCTGCAAAATCATCACGACACGAAGGTCGGAGACAAAACCTAGCAAACTAGCACCACAATGTGCCTCTACTTTCATATGGATGAAAAGGCCACAGACCATATGGTCCTCTGCTTTCATATGGACAAAAATCATCTCAACTTATGTGAGCTTCCATTCCAGATCCAATAGGTCACCCAACAAAAAATCATCAATAGTTTAGCAAAGCACATAACAATAATGTTAAGCTACTGGAAATTCCAAAACAGTAAAGTTCCAATTTAAGTTACTGCAATCTGGCTTTGTATCTTCACTTTTGTGGTGATGCAGAGACAATCTCAGTGCATTAACAAAATATGGTTGGAGATTACTGAAACAAGTGTCACTTTTGTGGTAATTAAAGAAACAGAAATATCACTACAATAGCTATATCACTTTTGTGGTAATGCAAACAAGATTGACAGTGAAATGTTCAAAGAAACAGAAACAAAAATATTCAGTACCGCGGCTAGGGGATTATGCTCGCTTCAATTGTATTGGGGTTAATTAACTTGATAGACTGTCACTGGCAATAAGACAGCCACTAGTGTTGTACGTACTATTTGAGAGGAAGATGAATATAGTACAACACACACACACACGTCGGTACAAAGTGATATAATACAGACAAGTTATTAGGTGGAGTAGTAGTAGAAGGGAGGGACCTAAGCTAAGCTAGCACTAGCACTCTAGCATGCAAGAGATATATTGCTAGTAAATTGGGGCTGTTGTGGGTGAGACAAGAGAGCATGTGGTGGTGCTTTGGTGGAAAGGGAATTATGGCCCCTTGGAATAAATTAACATGGTACTAATTCACATGGTGTGCAAAAAAAATGGTACTTATATTATTAAACTGTCAATGATGCTTTGTGTTATTTTGCAGACTTGAATTTAGTTTCTATGGTTTTCTTTTTCTGTTCGTAGACGAGAGTATTGAATCTTGGTGATAATTCTTCGCAGAGAAACATATTTGGTAAGTGTATTTCTAATATTGACTCCCACATTTTTATTTACATATAAATAAAGAGGACCAATTGGAAATTATAATTTTTAAATGTAAAGCTAACTTCTTTTGTGAAATAACATCATGTCGTTCAGATAATTTAAATGTACAAGACTACTCCACTTCTATTATGTTTACAAATTCTTTCTTGAGGTTACACTATTCACACAAAACACAAGTACTACTCTGTCTCCGTGCAGCTATGCTATTCACACTTCACACATCACTTGTCTTAACCAAAGATATGGAGGAAAAGAACAAACCAAAGAAACAAATTTGCCGACCCAACTTTCAGTTTAGTGACTCAACCTGGCTATGAGGCAAAACACCCACCAAGTGCATGATCAACATTCAGAGTTATACTCCGATCGAATGCGAAATGCATATTTCACACTATTTCAGGTTGGCCTAGGTAGCTACTCGATATATTTAGAGGCAAACTGCAAGTTCCTACAAACCAACCATGGGGTCGACAAGTAAATTTCCCTTTCCTGTGTCATTTGATCAAATAAAAACTCTTCTTTAGACAAGAAAAAACTGCACAAACAAACATGAATTTACTAGTGCTACAGAATTGTAGCCAACCAAGTGAAATTCATAAACCATAATGCCAACAATCCTTGCTAGCTCAAACCTCAGCTCGCATTGATCACAAGCCATTCGATAAAATCAAGCCTCTTATGTAGACAAGAAAGCAACTGCACAAACATACATGAACTTACTAGTGCGGTCCTTCCTTGCTTGCTTACTACTACAAGTTCTACAGAATTGTACTGTTAACTGCAAGGAACATCAAAACACTAACAAATGCATAACAACTAGCGTAACAACTTAAACTGACCAGCTAAGCCACTAGGTTAGGACTTAGGATATGAACTTAGGATATGAACCTGAGCACTCGATTTAATAGAAAGTGTCGAATCATTGGACTGTTGAATGGGTGACACTTTTTAGTGTTTAGATTCAAGACATACGATAATTACATAGCATTATTGCAAAACTATCCCTAGTGCTACCCAATCACATTATGCAGCAGGACATGATCTTTGCATCCATCGGAACAAGCTAGTTGAGACCTATGATGCATTCTCACTTCAAAATAGCAGTAATCATGATCGAAGTTGTACTCATAGCATTACTGAATTCACCCAAGTGCAGTTGGACATGCACAGCAACTGCATAAATTCATTCGTTTCAACGTTCTCACCTGAGCTCAACCTTGAAGAACACCCAAACAGGCAATCGGGCTCTCCGAAACCTTCGCAGAAAGCGCTCAACTCAGACTCCGGCACCGGTCCTGCATTCGCATTGCACAATGAAAAAGGTTTGTCATCCATGGATACAGACGCTCAAACAAACTTAAATCTTGCATGGCTTTCCCACTAATCAGCACACATTTTCTTTGAGTTAATCTCCCCTTCTAAAGTGTCAGGATTAATTTTCTTCAACTTGCAGCAAATGAGTGCACAGCAGGCTGCTTCGTTTGCCTCTTTTAGCAAGTACACGGAGATGATCCAACAACAAAAGAAGTCCCTATCTATCTCCCATGGAACCCTAATACCTCCCAGCTAAGCCACAAGAAGAAGAAGGAAGTGGAGGGGAGGGGCTCACCTGCAGTCGAGGGCGGACGTCGGCGTCGCGTGGCTTGGCTGAGCGCGGGGGCAGCGGCGTCGCGTGGCCTGGCAGAGCAGCGCACGGACGGCGGCGGTCATCTCCTCCTCCTCCTAGTCCTCCTCCTGGTCCTCCTCCTCCGGCTCGGGGCGCGGGGTCACGGGGGTGGCGGTGTAGGGGGGCGTACGGTGCTGCGTTGCTGCTCGGCACCGACGGCGAGGAGGAAGGCAAAGACGTTGAGGAAGATGAGGAAGCCGCAGGGCACGAGG
>NC_041381.1:274699001-274712653 GCF_002162155.2 Triticum dicoccoides
CGGCGCTCGGCTCGGGGACGGCAAACATGGGGGGGGCAGCGAGCACGGCCCGGGACGGCGAGCACGGGGGTGGTGGTGGTCGGTGGTGGATTGGGCGCGGGTGAGATGAGGCAGGGGGAGAGATTAGAGAGAAATGTGGATTGGGGAATTAGTGTGGGGGGAAGCTTACTAATGGTGCACCCCACAGAGGTGCGCCATTAGTATATATTTTTTAGATAGCAATGGCGCACCCCCCTTCGGTGCGCTATTAGTAATCTTTCTTTTATATAGCAATGGCGCACTGGCCAGAGGTGCGCCATTAGTAATCTTTTTTTATATAGCAATGGCGCACCAGCCAGAGGTGCGCCATAAGTAAATTTTTTTTATTATGTTTTGTTGCATCTAATAATTTTTAAGAAAATGAATATGAATATGAAACAGTAATAAAAACATTCATGAGTTCAAAAATTGTGGGGACCCCGACTCATAAGTCGTGATCACCGAATGCATGTGTACAGTGATCCCAGAGATCAATGCTCTCTGAACACACAGAAGCTGAATAACAACAGTCTTACATCCATACATACCGTTTTACACAAGTAGGACCATTATGGTCAAGTCTTGAGTATATCATCGCAGCGGAAATCTTCGTCGATAACTTGGACCCATGCCATCTGCCTTAACCCTACAGGCATTCTGACTAGGAAGCGTCCTAGCTCGCATGTTCGTCGCCGAAGTATTCTTCATCATATCTTGTTCTTTCATGCCTGGCCAATAAAATAACCAGTGGCAAGCCAATGAGTACTTTGAATGTACTCGCAAGCAACCCATGTTTTGGTCCAAGATGTAACAATACATGATGTAGGTAATTTTTGCAGAAAGCTAGTTTTGAGTGCAATGACATGTTTAACAACTTGTAAGACATGCATTAGGAGAATTCAAGTAACCATGAGGACAGGTTACAGATATCAACATAAATAGAGTGGGCACCAACCCAACTCAATCATGTCAAGTCCTTTGACTTGACCCAAGTAGTTTTATCAACTCACACACACGGTTTGTAAAACTCTGGACATAGTTTAAGCAGCACCGCCCAACTGCCCTTGACCGTGGACATGACTATTTGACTAGTTTTACACTCTGCAGAGGTTGCACACTTTACCCACAAGATCCGGGGAACTTCCGTGTCATCCACGACCCGCGATACCTCAAGTACCCGGGGTAAGCACCCGATCACTATCTTTCCCTAGACGACACTAACATAGAGTCCACTCGATTGGTAGTAACCCCCGTGCCCAACATTACACATCTTAAAATTGTGGAGCATCGCTCCCATATTCATCACATACCACAAGCACGGGGTACCAACGGTGTGTCTGGTGCCCTTTGAAAACAGTCATGGCCGCCCTACCTGGCACGACCCCGTCCCGAGAGAGCGCACCAACAACTCTCCCGTCACTAGTAATGCGGGCTCCAAGCTAGTATCGGTCTAGGTAATCAATAATGCCCTTTCCCATATAAGGGTAGAGTGGTTGCGCATGTAAGGTTGGGACAGTCGACAAAGCTTAAATCTAATCCGTTTTCGAAAACAACACACACACTTGCCTCGGTACACCACTTCGTCATCAAGTGGTTACCCATCTCATCATCTCCTTCGGGCATAAGTGGCACCCGACGAGGTTTTCGAAATGTCTTTTGAAAATACTTTGTCTCCCTCACCATGCATATACCCGTCCCTTTTTGTGTAGCATCTACTTTAGCATCCTATCGACTCCCACCGGCATAACCCTCATAAGAAGGTAGGGTCATGCACAATGCAAGTATCAACGAGGAAGTACGGTGGCAAACCATCAAAGTGGCTACTACCTCATCATGATTCTGTTGCAACAACAATATGGTGCTATATGATATGCATAAAAAGGGTTCCATAGACATGGTCAAAGGGCTGCTTGCCTGTTTTAACAAAGTCTTCGAGGTCATCAAATATCTCTGGTCTAACTCCGAGCATTTCGTCTACTTCGTCAACTATCGTCGAAAGCAACCATAATAAGCAACACCACAAGGCAGGAAATAAAAGTGCTCTAAAAATATGAGTTGGACTTTTCTAGGATACCTCTGGTCATATGAGGGATGACCAAAGTGGTTTCATTAGGATTTGATCAATGGACATCTCTGAACATTTCAGTATGATGGAATCAAGGGATTAATGGGTTTGCAAGAAGTGTACAGAAACATTATTTTCAAAAATGAGCAGAGGCGCCCATTTAACAAATGATAATTTTGGAAGCATCTAGGAATTGGTTTCACTGGATTTGGAGTTCAAATGATTTCTCTATGAATTTGCAAAGTTGGCTATACATGAAGAAATAGACCATTATTTGAGGTGGTACATAAAGTATTAGTAAAAATGTTCAAAAACTAAGTTTTGAAGTTATAGACATCTAGGATTTTGAACCATGGAATTTGGATCAAAATGGGCTCTCTCTGATTTTCTAAAGTTCATTACAGAAATGAAAAATGGGATTTTATTTAATTTGTGTGAAGGAAAGTTTTCTGAAAAAATGTGCATGTTGCACCAACAGGTAGAGCATGATTTATGGAGTCACTAGAAATTTGAATCATCAAATTTGGACTTAACATGAATATTCTATGGCTTTTACCAGTCCATAGAAAAAGAAAAAGAAAAGGAATTTACCTAAATGGGCTGGATCTAGGGAGGCAGCAGCGTGCACTGGGCAAGACTTAGCGGGACAGTGCACTGGGCCTAGCCCAGCCTCTCGCGCGCGCCCGCTGGGAGGCCACGTCGAAGGCGGCTTCGTGGGGGTGCGCGTTCGCACAGGGGAGGCGTTTCCGGCCGAAGCCGTTTCCACTTAAACGGACGGGGCCCGCCCACCGGGTCGCTGACGAGCGGGGCCCGGTGCTCAGGCCGTCTCCTACCTCCCGCTCGAACGGAGCAGAGGTAGGGGAGGCGAGGCCTAGCGGGCGTCAGCGCTCTCCCGGGCGACACAGGCCACCTCCGGCGGTGCCCGGCACACCGGCAGACTCAGTGTGCCGCGGCGCACCCGTCCATGTGCTGCACGCCCACGGGGGAGCCCGGGAAGAGGAGGGCTTCGGGTGCGGTGGACCGGGGCTGACGGCGGGGTTCGGCAAGGCGAGGAAGGCACGAGGAGGAGGGGATGGAGTGCGGGGCGAGTCGGTGGTGGTGGTGAGGGGGCACTAGAGTGGCTAGGGAGAGAGGAGGGGCTCGGGATAGCCCGAACTTAGGCGAAGTCTGGCGGTTCGGCTCCGGCCATGGGGAGCGACGAAGGGCTCGGTGAGAGGGTTGGCTGGGTCTGGGTGACATACGAGAGGGAGAGATGGTGAAAGGGCTCCAGAGATAGGCCTCGGGCGGCCTTATATAGCGAGGCCGTGGCTCACCGTGGACGTGGCCTACGGGCACCCGCAGAAATGGCCGCAGTGGCCACGGGAGGAGGCTCGGGGCTGTCTACGGCGTTCGTGGGAGTCGCGTAGGGCACCAGGAAGGAAGAGAGGGAGCGGGGCGAGCTCCGGGTGGAGCCACGAGCTCGCACGTGCATTGGCGGGCTCGGGCGGCTCTAGGCACGCGCGGCACGGCAGGGACAGAGAGGGGAAGGAGGGGGCCAGCATGGTGGCGTGTTGCGGATGTCGAGGCACCTCGATTGGCGCAAGGGGGAGGCTCGAGGTGGTCGGGGGACGCGCCGTCAACGGTCGCCTGCTCTGCCTCACGCTCCAGAGCGCGTCTTTGGCCGGCATCCGCGTCTTTTCCGCACGCACTCGCGCGTCCACTTGCGTCTGGCGTCTGAAGAAGGAATAAACAAGAGGGGTGGAGGCTTTGGATGCTTTGGAACTTGCCAGGAGTGAGAGAGAGATGAGAAAGGGAGGGAAAAGTGGCTGTCCAGAGAAGAAAAATGGATCACTGCCCTCCTTCATCATTGCCTCTCGGGCAGGGAAGCACACCAGAGGTAGAGGTGGACTAGTAGGGGTTGTGGTAAAAAGCTTAGCTCATGGAGATTAGTGGAAGGGGTTAAAACATGAATTTTAAGATTCTGCCAGAAGGTGTTTGATGTTGGTTTGGGCAAGAATATGAACTCCTCCTGTCATGAGGCTTGACAGGGTCAAATGGCATGAGATATTAGTAGGTTCCACCAAGGTTGAGTCCATTTGGGCATAGTTGCCAGTGCAACTTCTGTAAACCCTAGAAATTAGCAGAAATGAACTTGTGTAGATCTAGTTAAGCAAATCACTTCTCCTTGATGCACCACTTGGTGTAGTGGCCTCATTTGGTCATGTGAACATGCTCACCAAAGTTGGGGTCAAGGAGAGATAGTTGGTAGTACAAAGTTATTCAAATTAGATTCTGGTCACAGAGGGTTTTCGGGCACTTTGATCAATATAACATTTCCTCCAACTTGTGCCAGTTGTTCTAGATGAATGATTAGACCATTTGAGCATGTTCACATGATTTGAGAGCCTTTGGACATGTTTGGCAATGTAAAGTTGCTCAAACTTCAAAATGGACAGAAATGGTTTTGAGGGGATTTCATGGGTTTATACTATTATCCATGACATGATACTTATCAAGATCATCCAAAATGTCATATGTGACATGCTAGAATTTTCTTGGAATTTTTGGAGAATATTTCCTTTGTAAATATTTCAAAATCTTGAAATATCCAGAAAGGGTTTTTGAGGGATTTGACCAATATTTTGAACATGACCATGTGTTGAAACTCTTATATATGGACAATATATGTCCACTGAGTTTCCCTAGGTTTTTGTCAAATATTTTTGAAACAATAAAATGATTTTTCCCTATTAAAGACCATTTCTGGCCTTAAGAAAAAGCTTTTAAATAAAATAGGAAAAATAACTTTTAAAATTATATTTTTGTGGTTTATGCGAGTCCTACATCTAATAGGATTCAAATATACCTTTTGAATGATTTTTCATACCCCAAGTCAAATACTTGTAGTGAAAACCTCAACTCAGGGGTTTTTGAAAAACTAATTTTTGAAAATACTATTTGGCCAAATTATTTTTGTAAGAAAATACTATATTGTACTATACACATGGTATGATCATTGGGCAGAAGTTTTGGATCAGGGAAATGAAGTATAGAAGGTGAAGCTATGTTGACTTTTAAGAGCACTTGAAAACACAGAGAGAAAACCAACTCAAATAAAAAGTCAAATATTGCAAAAGTTTTTGTCAAACCACACTTTATCATGATATATCATCTTAAGTGTTGTGCCATGAAAATCAGGGTATGACAGACCTACCCCCTTACAAGAATCTCGTCCCCGAGACCCCTTACAAGAATCTCGTCCCCGAGATTCCCAAACTAGGCGCGGAAAGGGATACAGAAACTTGGATCTGGGGTAGTCTTCATGTCCTCATAATTCTTCTGCTTCTGGGTGGTGCTCCATTGAATCTTGAAGTACCTGGTGTTGTAGCTTTGTGTATGACGCTCTCAGTTGATCCGGGTTGCTAAGGGGTCTCTCGCGTTAGGTCAGGTTGGATCGGAGGTTGGTGGCTTGATGATCGATGTTCTTGCGGAGATTGGGCTTATCAGGAGGTGGAAACACTTCTAGGGTTGTGATGTATGGAAAATGTTGTGCACATTAGGTAAATCAGGTGGCAACTCCAACTGGTAACTGTCTTCCCTTCGTCTCGTAGTGATCTCAGAGGGGGTTGTTAAATCTTGGAGTGATCTCAAAGGGGGGCGATGAATCTTGGTGTGGGTCTCCTTGTTATGGAAATGCTTGGTTCCTTAGAGAGGAGTGGCTTGCAGATACACATGGTCTTTGACGCAGAAGTATACTTCTTTAAGATGGTGGTTGGTGTAGTTCTTCCTCCTAGACATGATGATCTTCAGATGTTCCTTGACCAGCTCAACTATTCTTTTTCCATCTTCGGGTAGACAAGTATGTCATCAAAGAAAGATGACAACTAACTTGTCCAAGCACTCCATGAAGTCTATGGGGTACGTAAAGTGGGCTGAGGCATCGGTGATGGTCACGATTGAGCATTGACCAAGGTCTTATCGATCTAGAGCCAAAGCCCAAGGTCAGGATCCGACCATGTTGTGGCTTGCTAGGGCGTATGGTTTTCAAGGATTCTAGTGTGCGAGTGAATGTTTATCATCCCGTCCTTGAGCACAGTTTCTGAGATGCCAATTGTGCTATCTAGTCCTTTAAACAAATCACATCATATCACTGATAGTATCATTTCGTATAGGTCAACTCCAATCATCACTCATGTGATTCATTTCCTCATGGCTCCCGAGAGGAGGTCTAACAAAATCATATATGTCTACAATCCCCAAACCCATATGTATGTCTACCCCTAAAAATCCATGGGTAGAGCATACAAGCTACTAAGCTACAATTAAACATGACAATCCAAGTGCTCAGCCCATTCTTCCAAGGTCCAAGGTAGTGCATCTCTATCCTAAGGAAACACATCGTATGCCACCCCAAGATCTTGTTGCCTTCCCATGAATCAACTCCAACAGCCCATTAACTTCCATCAATCACTACACAATCCATTAACTCTACAAATCCAATGTTTATGGTGTTCCACATGATCTCCTAATGTCCTATAATCCCCAGATACTTGAAAAGGCTATCTCTACTATAGTCAGTCCACCAATTTCCATTATCATGCTCAAGTAACCTCCAAGGTCAAGTTTATATCCACTCTGACAGTTAATCCAAATCTCCTAGTTTATTGTCCACCGAGAAACATGGTATCACGATCAAGATTATCAGCCTAATTCCAATTTACTCCGAACCATGTAGACTACTCAGCATCTATACTCAACTAGGATCACCTATTTAAATCCAAATCTTGTGGCCAACGATAATTTCCACACTTTCCCCCAAGTCATTATCATAATATCAACTATCTCCTATCAATATCCCCTTGCTAAGTCAAATCCTTATACTTCCAAGAATTTCAGCTTGCTATCATAATTGTCCTATTAAATCCAATTTACTCAGGGGTAATGGAAGTTATGCTACTCTATAATCATGATCCCACCAAGTTCATCTACCAACATGAAAGCCTTATAATCCTCTGAAGAGTCTCAAATAATTCCTCAAGGTCACTGATATAAACTCATCAAGTCATTTGTCCTCTGTTCCTATATCCTCAAATTGGTCTTCCCTATAGCATCGTCAGTTTTGGTGCTATCTTAGGATGAAATGTGCTTGTTCACTATGTCCACTAGTTCCATAATGAACCCAGTGATAAGCAAGGTTACAAAGGCTTAACAGGTTCTCTTGCGATTCTGTGGGTTAAGCACATGGTTAATGATTCGAGTTGGGGTATCTTATGAAGTCTTGAAGGGTCTAGGAATGGGTCTCTAATCTTGAGGGGTAAACATAACTCTACTGGGCTGCTCTTGGTCGAGGAGGCTGCAACAAAAGTCTCTAGTGCTAGTTGGTCGCCGAAGTAGAATCCTTGGTGTACCTTGTCTTGCCGGTCTTCAGTTGAGGAGAGAGGGATGAGAGGGAAAGTAGTATAGAGGAGGTGGGTTGCCTAAAGGGGGTTCTATAGTGCAAGTGCAAACAAGCAGGTGCAAAAAGGGCCAAACAGAAGAAGCAAGGTAAGGAAGGTGATATAGTCGCATACTTGTCGCCTAGGGCAAAAGTGTGACCTATATCAAAACACAAACAAATAAAAACAAGCAACACACAATCATGGTACTATTCGAACTATCATACGGACTCGACTGCGCATAGGGGGTGCACGACTCATCCTACCCTAGGGGTTCTCGGACTCAATAGTCGTGCCTTGTGCCTCATGCAGTCTTCTGAGTTTTCCTCAGGTGTTGCTACGTCTCTTGTAGTTGTTCGATGAAACAATCTGGGTTGAGCCTGAAGATTCTTCAACAACTTCTCGCCTGTTGAAGTGATGGGGTGAAGGTGGCTCCTCGTAGCTGGCATTGACTCGGTCTTCTGTTGTCTTCTTAATCATGACGATTCCTTTTGCCTTTTAAGGCGCCAAGGGTTTCGGGTAAGCAATCATTTATGTAATGACATTAACAAGGCATAATAGAGGTCCAACCTATCAGTTATGTTGATGATAACATCGATACCAATAGCGGGGGACGAAGGGAACCGTTTTCCTGCTCACTATAGTGAGGCGGACCAAATGGCTAGGTTCTCATCCACCGGTGGTTGCCGATACAACAACGGTAGTGACAGGGTTACTCTATTAGTGATGTATATCATGATCTTGCATATCCTATGCCCTGATCATCGTAGGCTAAGGTTGCATCATCTTGGGGCAAATTCAAAGGTGTCACCATCCTCTGGGTCTTCATGTCCTCATTCTTCAAAGGTGTATCTTCTGTTGGCATCGTCTTGTTGTGGTGTCATGAATCTTGGGTTCAAAAGAGGTGGGTGAGTGTTTGGCAAGGTGAACTCCTTCTTGGCTATCCACGAGGATTACAAGGAATCCCGTGGTCAAGGGCTTGAGGGTGCTAGCGACTGTTTGCAATAGTTTTGAAGGGAGGAGATCGATGGGGAAAGTATACCTTAGATTTTGAAAAACTGAGAAGGGAAGAGAAGTATAGATAGTTTTGAAAACTTATAATAGATTAGGAAATAGTTTTACCCTAACTAATGACCATGCTAACTAAGGCTTCCCACTGTCAGGATGGCTCTGATACCAGCTCTGTGGGGACCCTGACTCATAAGTCGTGATCATCGAATGCACGTGTACAGTGATCCCAGAGATCAATGCTCACTGAACACACAGAAGCTGAATAACAAGAGTCTTACATCTATACATGCCGTTTTACACAAGTAGGACCATTATGGTCAAGTCTTGAGTATATCATCGCAGCAGAAATCTTCGTCGATAACTTGGACGCATGCCATCTGCCTTAACCCTACAGGCATTCTGACTGGGAAGCGTCCTAGCTCGCATGTTCGTCGCCGAAGTAATCTTCATCATATCCTGTTCTTTCTTGCCTGGCCAATAAAATAACCAGTGGCAAGCCAATGAGTACTTTGAATGTACTCGCAGCAACCCATGTTTTGGTCCAAGATGTAACAATACATGATGTAGGTAAATTTTTGCAGAAAGCTAGTTTTGAGTGCAATGACATGTTCAACAACTTGTAAGACATGCATCAGGAGAATTGAAGTAACCATGAGGACAGGTTACATATATCAACATAAATAGAGTGGGCACCAACCCAACTCAATCATGTCAAGTCCTTTGACTTGACCCAAGTAGTTTTATCAACTCACACACACGGTTTGTAAAACTCTGGACATAGTTTAAGCAGCACCGCCCAACTGTCCTTGACCGTGGATACGGTTATTCGAATAGTTTTACACTCTGCAGAGGTTGCACCCTTTACCCACAAGATCCGGGGAACTTTCGTGTCATCCACGACCCGCGATACCTCAAGTACCCGGGGTAAGCACCCGATCACTATCTTTCCCTAGACGACACTAACATAGAGTCCACTCGATTGGTAGTAACCTCCGTGCCCAACATTACACATCTTAAAATTGTGGAGCATTGCTCCCATATTCATCACATACCACAAGCACGGGGTACCAACGGTGTGTCTGGTGCCCTGTGAAAACAGTCATGGCCGCCCTACCTGGCACGACCCCGTCCCGAGAGAGCGCACCAACAACTCTCCCGTCACTAGTAATGCAGGCTCCAAGCTAGTATCGGTCTAGGTAATCAATAATGCCCTTTCCCATATAAGGGTAGAGTGGTTGCGCATGTAAGGTTGGGACAATCGACAAAGCTTAAATCTAATCCGTTTTCGAAAACAACACACACACTTGCCTCGATACACCACTTTGTCATCAAGTGGTTACCCATCTCATCATCTCCTTCGGGCATAAGTGGCACCCGGCGAGGTTTTTGAAAAGTGTTTTGAAAATACTTTGTCTCCCTCGCCATGCATATACCCGTCCCTTTTTGCGTAGCATCTACTTTAGCATCCTATCTACTCCCACCGGCATAACCCTCATAAGAAGGTAGGGTCATGCACAATGCAAGTATCAACAAGGAAGTACGGTGGCAAACCATCAAAGTGGCTACTACCTCATCATGATTCCGTTGCAACAACAATATGGTGCTATATGATATGCATAAAAAGGGTTCCATAGACATGGTCAAAGGGCTGCTTGCCTGTTTTAACAAAGTCTTCGAGGTCTTCAAATATCTCTGGTCCAACTCCGAGCATTTCGTCTACTTCATCAACTATCGTCGAAAGCAACCATAATAACCAACACAACAAGGTAGGAAATAAAAGTGCTCTAAAAATATGAGTTGGACTTTTCTAGGATACCTCTGGTCATATGAGGGATGACCAAAGTGGTTTCATTAGGATTTGATCAATGGACATCTCTGAACATTTCAGTATGATGGAATGAAGGGATTAATGGGTTTGCAAGAAGTGTACAGAAACATTATTTTCAAAAATGAGCAGAGTTACCCATTTAACAAATGATGATTTTAGAAGCATCTAGGAATTGGTTTCACTGGATTTGGAGTTCAAATGATTTCTCTCTGAATTTGCAAAGTTGGCTATACATGAAGAAATAGACCATTATTTGAGGTGGTACATAAAGTATTAGTAAAAATGTTCAGAAACTAAGTTTTGAACTTATAGACATCTAGGATTTTTAACCATGGAATTTGGATCAAAAATGGGCTCTCTCTGATTTTCTAAAGTTCATTACAAAAATGAAAAATGGGATTTTATTTAATTTGTGTGAAGGAAAGTTTTCTGGAAAAATGTGCATGTTGCACCAACAGGTAGAGCATGATTTATGGAGTCACTAGAAATTTGAATCATCAAATTTCGACTTAATTTGAATATTCTATGGATTTTACCAGTCCACAAAAAAAGAAAAAGAAAAGGAATTTACCTAAATGGGCTGGATCTAGGGAGGCAGCAGCGTGCACTGGGCGAGACTTAGCGGGACAGCGCACTAGGCCTGGCCTAGCCTCTCGCGCGCGCCCGTTGGGAGGCCACGTCGAAGGCGGCTTCGCAGGGGTGCGCGTTCGCGTAGGGGAGGCGGATCCGGCCGAAGCCGTTTCCACTTAAACGGATGGGGCCCGCACACCGGGTCACTGACGAGCGGGGCCCGGTGCTCAGGCCGTCTCCTACCTCCCGCTCGAACAGAGCAGAGGCAGGGGAGGCAAGGCCGAGCGGGCGCCAGCGCTCTCCCGGGCGGCACGGGCCACCTCCGGCGGTGCCCGGCACACCGGCGGACTCAGCGCGCCGTGGCGCACCCGTCCATGTGCTGCACGCCCACGGGGGAGCCCGGGAAGAGGAGGGCTTCGGGTGCGGTGGACCGTGGCTGACGGCGGGGTTCGGCAAGGCGAGGAAGGCATGAGGAGGAGGGGATGGAGTGCGGGGCGAGTCGGTGGTGGTGGTGAGGGGGCGCTGGAGTGGCTAGGGAGAGAGGAGGGGCTCGGGATAGCCCGAGCTTAGGCGGAGTCTGGCGGTTCGGCTCCGGCCATGGGGAGCGACGGAGGGCTCAACAAGAGGGTTGGCTGGGTCTGGGTGACGTACGGGAGGGAGACATGGCGAAAGGGCTCCAGAGATAGGCCTCGGGCAACCTTATATAGCGAGGTCGTGGCTCACCGTGGACGTGGCCTACGGGCACCCGCGGAAATGGCCGCACTGGCCACGGGAGGAGGCTCGGGGCTGTCTACGGCGTTCGTGGGAGTCGAGTAGGGCGCCAGGAAGGAAGAGAGGGAGCGGGGCGAGCTCCGGGTGGAGCCACGAGCTTGCACGCGCATTGGCGGGCTCGGGCGGCTCTGGGCACGCGCGGCACGGGAAGGACAGAGAGGGGAAGGACGGGGCCAGCATGTTGGCATGTTGCGGACGTCGAGGCACCTCGACTGGCGCAAGGATGAGGCTCGAGGTGGTCGGGGGACGCGGCGTCAATGGTCGCCTGCTCTGCCTCGCGCTCCAGAGCGCGTCTTTGGCCAGCATCCGCGGCTTTTCCGCGCGCACTCGTCCGTCCACTTGCGTCTGGCGTCTGAAGGAGGAATAAACAAGATGGGTGGAGGCTTTGGATGCTCTAGAACTTGCCAGGAGTGAGAGAGAGATGAGAAAGGGAGGAAAAAGTGGCTGTCCAGAGAAGAAAAATGGATCCCTGTCCCCCTTCATCATTGCCTCTCGGGCAGGGAAGCACACCAGAGGTAGAGGGGGACTAGGAGGGGCTGTGGTAAAAAGGTTAGCTCATGGAGATTAGTGGAAGGGGTTAAAACATGAATTTTGAGATTCTGCCAGAAGGTGTTTGATGTTGGTTTGGGCAAGAATATGAACTCCTCCTGTCATGAGGCTTGACAGGGTCAAATGGCATGAGATATTAGTAGGTTCCACCAAGGTTGAGTCCATTTGGGCAAAGTTGCCAGTGCAACTTCTGTAAACCCTAGAAATTAGCAGAAATGAACTTGTGTAGATCTAGTTGAGCAAATCACTTCTCCTTGATGCACCACTTGGTGTAGTGGCCTCATTTGGTCATGTGAACATGCCCAGCAAAGTTGGGGTCAAGGAGAGAATGTTGGTAGTACAAAGTTGTTCAAATTAGATTCTGGTTAGAGAGGGTTTTGGGGCACTTTGATCAATATAACATTTCCTCCAACTTGTTCCATTTGGTCGAGATGAATGATTAGACCATTTGAGCATGTTCACAAGATTTGAGAGCCTTTGGACATGTTTGGCAATGTAAAGTTGCTCAAACTTCAAAATGGACAGAAATGGTTTTGAGGGGATTTCATGGGGTTATACTATTCTCCATGACATGATACTTACCAAGATCATCCAAAATGTCATATGTGACAAGCTAGAATTTTCTTGGAATTTTTGGAGAATATTTCCGTTGTAAATATTTCAAAATCTTGAAATATCCAGAAAGGGTTTTTGAGGGATTTGACCAATATTTTGAACATGACCATGTGTTGAAACTGTTATATATGGACAATATATGTCCACTGAGTTTCTCTAGGTTTTTGTCAAATATTTTTGAAACAATAAAAATGATTTTTCCCTATTTAAGACCATTTCTGGCCTTAAGAAAAAGCTTTTAAATAAAATAGGAAAAATAACTTTTAAAATTACATTTTTGTGGTTTATGGGAGTCCTACATCTAATAGGATTCAAATATACCTTTTGAATGATTTTTCATACCCCAAGTCAAATACTTGTAGTGCACACCTCAACTCAGGGGTTTTTGAAAAACTAATTTTTGAAAATACTATTTGGCAAAATTATTTTTGTAAGAAAATACTACATTGTACTATACACATGGTATGATCATTGGGCAGAAGTTTTGGATCAGGGAAATGAAGTATAGAATGTGAAGCTATGTTGACTTTTAAGAGCACTTGAAAACACACAGAGAAAACCAACTCAAATAAAAAGTCAAATATTGCAAAAGTTTTTGTCAAACCACACTTAATCATGATATATCATCTTAAGTGTTGTGACATGAAAATCAGGGTGTGACAAAAAGTGCCCATGAAATACAATCGAGAAATTATCCTCGGCGGCGGCGGCCGGTGGAGCGTGGGAGGGTGCGGTGGGTCGGCGGTGGCGGTGGAGCGGGGGAGGGTGCAGGGGGTCGGCGGCGGCGTCCGATGGAGCAGGGGAGAGGGTG
>NC_041381.1:274713092-274738958 GCF_002162155.2 Triticum dicoccoides
TGCTCGGCGGCGGTGGAGCGGGGGAGGGTGCGGTGGATCATCGGAGGCGGTGGAGTGGGGGAGGGTGCGGGGGTCGGCGGCGGCGGCCGCTGGAGCGGGGAAGAGGGTGCGGGGCATGCTCGGCGGCGAGGGGGACCGGATCTGGCGAGATGGGATAGCGATCGAGATGGAGGGGGATCGAGATCGAGTGTCCATGAAATTTAAAAACATTCATGAGTTCAAAAAGTGCCCATGAAATACAATCGAGAAATGAAGGCTACAATTTAAATACAATCGATCTTAGCTAGCTATCTGTTCACAATCTTCTTGCCCTTATTTTTCGTAAATGGAGTTCTTCTCTTGAACGGACGTCCTTTAGGTAGGGTGGTCCTGCTTCTTCTTGTGGTGTATGCTGATACTTCATTGTCGTCGTCATGTTCCATCTTCGGGTCGCCGTACTTGTTGAAGTCTTGCTCATTGGCGACTCCATCCATTCCGATGATCTTCCTTTTGCCTCTCCTCATGACAACACGACTGGGCTTTGGTGGGTCGGTAATGAAGAAGCATTGGTCCACTTGGGAAGCCAATACCCATGGCTCATTTTTCGCGGTGACGTTTGCGCACGCGGTCTTGGATTTGGCTTCGCGTATAACCATGGTGGTGAAATACCGGTCTTCTTTTATGACGCTCTTGGCCCATCTGACACGGAACATTGGGACCTTCTCTCCAGCGTAGCTCAGCTCCCAGATCTCCTCGATCCTTCCATAGTATCTGTCCTTGTCATTACCGGTGTAGGATTCCATCATTACCGCGGAGTTCTGATAAGTATCACTCTTCATGTCCTTTCACTCGGTGTACAATGTGTAGCCGTTGATATCGTACGCCTCATAAGTCATCAGGTTGTGCTCGGCGCCCTGTGACAAGGCGAATATGAGTTGTTCTTCCGCGGAAGAATCCTCATGTAAAGGGTACGACAGAAGCTTCTGCTTGAACCAACGCGTGAAACATGAGTTGTGCTCTTTGATTATATCTCCGCCCATCCTCTGTTGGCCTCGGTCATTGTACGTCTTCTCAATAAAGGTTTTGTGCTCTACCACCCAAGGATCGACCACGTCTATGTGTTGTAGCGCGACTAGGTTTGCTCTTTCAAAGTCGGCGAGTCGACCCTCGAAGTTGACATGCATTTCACGGCGAACCTCACGGTGACCCCATCCAGCGAGCCTGTCGAGGTGCCTGCTGATGGGCAGACCAACGGGGTTCTCAATGCCTAGATAATTCGTGCAGTAGGAGATGCACTCTTCGGTCAGAAAGCCCCTGGCTATGCTTCCCTCTGGACGTGACATGTTGCGAACGTATCCTTTGATGACACCATTCATCCTTTCGAATGGCATCATCCTGTGCAGGAACGTCGCCCCGAGTTGGATGATATCCTCCATGATATGGACCAGCAGATGCACCATAACGTCGAAGAATGCGGGCGGGAAGTACATCTCAAGCTCGCATAGTATCACCACAATCTCTTCCTGTAGCCTTCTGAGTTGCCTCACGCCAACCGACTTCCGAGAGATGACATCGAAAAAGTTGCATAGGCCAAATAGCATTTCACGGACGTGCGCGTCCATGATCCCACAGATTGCAACTGGAAGTATCTGCGTCATCAGCACGTGACAGTCATGAGACTTCATCCCGCTGAACTTCTGCTTCGTTGTGTCTAGGTATCTTCTTATCGTCCCCGCGTAACTGTAAGGAAGTTTTACCCCTACGAGGCAGGTGAAAACTGATTGATCTCCTCCTGACATAGAGTGAAGCACGCGGGAGGGTAGTCATTTCCGGTCTTCTTGGCCTTTTTGCCTTTGTGACGACTTTCCGTGTCCTGCTTCGCCTCCTCCTCCTCATCATCATCATCATCATTAGCGTGAAGCTCCTCCCTAATGCTCATTGATTTCAAGTCTGCCCTTGCTTTCGGCCCATCTTTGGTCCTCTCTGGCATGTTGAGCAGGGTACCAAGCAGACTCTCGCACACGTTCTTCGTGATATGCATGACATCAAGGCTGTGAGGCACACAGTGGATCTTCCAGTATGTCAAGTCCCAAAAAACAGACCTCGTTTTCCATACCTTCAGCAGCGGCTCTGGCGCCTTTCGCTTCTTGCCTGGCTCTGGCGCCTTTTGCTTCTTTCCCGGCAGTGGGCAAGCTTTCCAATTTTTCAACAGCTGGTCTATTTCCTCGCCGCTCCTCGTACGCGGGCGTCTTCAGGGTTCGGTTTCACCATCGAACAGATCCTTGCGTTTGCTCCATCGGTCATCATCGCGAAGCCACCTTCGATGTCCCATGAACACGGTTTTCAAAGACCCGGGATCTCTATCTTGCTGGCGATATGTTGTGTCATCCATGCACCTGACGCATCCAGAAAATCCGTGGACCACCTGCCCCGCGAGATATCCGCAACCGAGATAGTCGTGCACCGTCGTGAGCGGTGCGGCTCTCATAGGGAAATATTCTTTCTCTGTGGCGTCCTACGTATTGGCTGGCATTTTCCACAACGTGTCTAGCTCCTCTTTCAGCAGCCCCAGATACAGATTGATGTCGTTCCCTGGTTGTTTTGGCCCTTCAATTAGCATACTCATGTGAATGTACTTCCTCTTCATGCACAACCAGGGGGGAAGGTTGTACATCCACACAAACACAGGCCAGGTGCTATGTGTGCTTCTCTGGCTGCCAAACGGATTGACTCCATCGGTGCTCGGCCCAGCACGATGGTCCTTGGATCCTTCCCAAATTCTGGGTGTTCGTAGTTCAACGCTTGGCTCCCATCCTTAGGGTGACTAAGCATCTTGTCTTTTTTATTTATCTCCGGATCATTTGCGTCCTCTTCTCACTTCTTCTCCTCCCTATCCGCGTGCCAACATAGGAGTTTTGCTACCTTAGTGTCTGCAAAATACCGCTGCAGACGAAGAGTGATCAGAAAGTACCACACCACTTTTCAAGGAGCTTTCTTCCTCTTCTTGTATCGAGTGACGCCGCACACCGGACATATGGTAGACTCCGCGTGCTCGTCCCGATAAATGATGCAATTGTTCATGCACACATGGTATTTCATGTGCGGTAAATCCAGAGGACACACGATTTTCTTCGCCTCCTCGAAACTGGTCGGGCACTTGTTCCCCTTGGGAAGACGTTCGTGCCAGAATGACATGTTCTCGTTGAAGCATGCATCGGTCATTTTGTGTTTTACCTTCATCTCCAGAGCCATGAGCGTTACTTTCAGGCGGGTATCCTCGGGCCTGCATCCTTCATACAATGGAGTAAACGCGTCTATCTCCAGTTGATCCAGCTTGGTTTTCTCTCGGGCGGCAGCTCTTGCGTTATCCGTCTGCTTGAGAAGTAGCTCTTGAATATGAGGATCCTACACCCAGCCCATCGATGGTCCATCGTCGTCTGCTCCGCCGGCATCTTCATCTTCATGATCATGCCCTTCGTCTGCTCCGGCATCTTCCTCATCATCATGTACTGCATCTTCTACATGATGACTGTGTACAGCATCACCGTCGTGATCATGTCCTGGAGATTCTTCGTCTTCTCGCCCGCCCAAGCTGCGGTGGTTGTCTTGCTGCCCTTCCTCATTTCTTGCCTGGCCCCCATGGACGACTTTGTAGTCATCTTCATCACCTTGCCACCGATAGCCATCCATGAAACCACGCAAGAGCATGTGGTCCCGCACCTGCCCGGAATCTGGATCCGCAATAAGGCTCTTCAGCTTGCATCTTCGACAAAAACATCTTATCTCTGTCTTGTTCTTTTGAAGCATCTCGACCTTCGTGGAGCTCAAAAACCTATTCACAATGCCTTCGGTCATCGTGCGGACCATGGTCTCCTGCGGGGTAGAGCAAAACAATATTTTAGAACCAAGAAATTTTTTGGCATGACTTTCCCTAAAAATAGGACCAAAAAGAATGCATAGTGCCAAAATTCTCGCCGAAATGGAAATGAATCAACATTCCGGCAAAATATTGGCAACTATCGCATTTCAAATACCGGTAGCTGCAAACAGAAACATATATGCAACACCACAAACATATGCAACACCACGAACATACACAGATCTAGCTAGGCCATAAAAAGTGCATGTGCACATTGTTGGAGGGAGAACAACATAAAGATAGCTTCCCCCCTTACTTACCTATCAAAAAAAGGTAATTTAACCACTTAATTTGGATGAATCTATGGTGGAAATGAGGTGAGGAGGAGGAGGCAGCCGAGACAAGCTTGGAGGAGGAGGTGGAGAGAATGAAGTGGGGAAAGTGAGTGGGTAGGTGTGGCTGTCCAAAATATCTTGTTGGTCCCAGGTTCCTAATGGCACACCACCTGCAAATGCGCCATTAGTAACCCTAGTTACTAATGGAGCACCTGCTGGTGGTGCGCCATTAGTAGTTTTGCAAAAATAATAATAACATATATATATACTAATGGCGCACCATGGCATAGTGCGCCATTACTAGTTTAAACTAGTAATGGCGCACTACGCCATGGTGCGCCATTAGTAGTTTTGAGAAAAAAAAATAAACAAAAAACTACAATAGTGGCCCACTGTGTGGCTGGTGCGCCATTACTAGTTAGCACTAGTAATGGCGCACTGTGCCTGGATGCGCCATTAGTATGTTTGGAAAAATAAAAATAAAATTTTGTTACTAGTGGCGCACCATGTGCCTGGTGCGCCATTAGTGTCTTCCACACTAATGGCGCACCTGCACATGGTGCGCCACTGCTATATAGTAGTGGCGCACCACATGTCAGGTGCGCCATTAGTATCCATTTCATCTATAGCCCTTTTCCTAGTAGTGTATCATGCATAGAAGTAGTTTCATCATAAGTATCATGCATAGCAGAAGTGGCATCATCAATAACATGCGACATATCAGAATTCATAGCAGTAGCAGGTTTAGGTGTCGCAAGCTTACTAATAACAGAAGGAGAATCTAGTGCAAAGCTAGATGGCAGTTCCTTACCTCCCCTCGTAGTTGAGGGCAAAATCTTGGTTCTTTCGTCTTTCAAGTTCCTCGTAGTGATCAACACATATAAATCCCAAGTGACTCAAAGAATAGAGCTATGCTCCTTGGCAACAGCGCCAGGAATTAGTGTTGATAACCCACAAGTGTAGGGGATCGCAACAGCTTTCAATGGTAGAGTATTCAACCCAAATTTATTGATTCGACACAAGGGGAGCCAAAGAATATGCTTAAGTATTAGCAGTTGAGTTGTCAATTCAACAACACCTGGATAACTTAGTATCTGCAGCGAAGTATTTAGTAGCAAAATAGTATGATAGCAAAGGTAACAGTGGCAAAAGAAAAGATAATAGTTTTGTAGTAGATGTAACAGTAGCAACGGAAAAGTAAATAAGCAAAGCACAATATGAGAAAAGCTCATAGGCATTGGATCAGTGATGATAATTATGTCGGATGCGATTCCTCATGTAATACCTATAACATAGGGTGACACAGAACTAGCTCCAGTTCATCAATGTAATGTAGGCATGTATTCTGAACATAGTCATACGTGCTTATGGAAATGAACTTGCATGACATCTTTTGTCCTACCCTCCGTGGCAGCGGGGTCCTAGTGGAAACTAAGGGATATTAAGGCCTCCTTTTAATAGAGTACCGGAACAAAGCATTAGCACATAGTGAATACATGAACTCCTCAAACTATGGTCATCACCGAGAAGTATCCCGATTATTGTCACTTCGGGGTTGTCGGATCATAACACATAATAGGTGACTATAGACTTGCAAGATAGAATCAAGAACTCACATATATTCATGAAAACATAATAGGTTCAGATCTGAAATCATGGAACTCGGGCCGTAGTGACAAGCATTAAGCATAGCAAAGTCATAGCAACATCAATCTCAGAACATAGTGGATACTAGCATCAAACCCTAACAAAACTAACTTGATTACATGGTAAATCTCATCCAACCCATCACCGTCCAGCAAGCCTACGATGGAATTACTCACGCACGGCGGTGAGCATCATGAAATTGGTGATGGAGGATGGTTGATGATGACGACGGAGACGAATCCCCCTCTCCGGAGCCCCGAACGGACTCCAGATCAGCCCTCCCAAGAGATATTAGGGCTTGGCGGCGGCTCCGTATCGTAAAACGTGATGAAACTTTCTCTCTGATTTTTTCGTCCGCGAAACGGAATATATGGAGTTGGAGTTGAGGTCGGTGGAGTGTCAGGGGGCCCACGAGATAGGGGGCGTGCCCAGGGGAGGGCGCCCCCCACCCTCGTGGACAGGGTGTGGGCCCCCTGGACTTGATTCCTTCGCCAGTATTTTTTATATTTTCCAAAACTTATCTCCGTGGATTTTCAGGTCATTCAGAGAACTTATGTTTTCGGCACAATAAACAACATCATGGCAGTTCTGCTGAAAACAACGTCAGTTCGGGTTAGTTTCATTCAAATTATGCAAGTTAGAGTTCAAAACAATGGCAAAAGTTTTTGTAAAAGCAGATACGTTGGACACGTATCACTTGCAAGTTGGGGAAGAGAGGGGGTGGCGGGCACGACTTATAAGAGGGGGTGACTTAGGGCGGGGGCGACACAAGCGAAGTCCGACACGGACTCTGCCGGCGGCGGCGGTGGCTTCGCTCGGGACTTCTGTCCCGAGAAGGCGACGATGGCGGTTGGCGCGAGCTGGGCCGAGGCCTGGCTTTGGCTGGGTCAACCCAGTTTCGGCGTGCGCGCATTTTTTTAAACAGACACCGCGAAGAGAAAATCTGAATAAAATAAAATAAATTTCTAAAAAATTCCAGAAACAATTTTCACCATCGCCTCCTAATATTTGGGACAATGTGAACATTTTTCTGGACTAAATGCAATTTTTAAAAATGCATATTTTCCCTACTTTAAATAAAATGCAACCGATTAAAATTGCGGATAAAACTCAAATAAAATAATTTGACTTCCAAATTTCTTTTCCAACATTTATGCTCTATTTGGAAGAAGTCCTTTTATCTTCTCTCTATTTTTATTCTTTTGAAATAATTGGAAAGAATTTGTTGAAATCAAATTGATCCACTTTTCAAATTTGAATAAATTCAAAAATGAAATTTATATGAAACCTCCAACTCTCTTCTTGTGTTCTTGAGTTGCTTAAGATTTTCTTGGATCACAATCAAATAAATATCAAAATTCAATAAAATATGAATGCATAGGAATGATTTATGTATAACATCCAAATTGAAAATTTAGGATGTTACAAACCTACCCCCTTAAGATGAATCTCGCCCTCGAGATTCGGGTTGGTCAGCAAAAAGGTGTGGGTGGTCCTTGCGAAGGTCTTCTTCTCGCTCCCAGGTGGCTTCCTCCTCGGTATGGTAGCTCCACTTAAATTTGCAAAACTTGATGAATTTACTGCGAGTAACTCGGCTGGAAAACTCGAGAATCTTAACTGGCTTCTCTTCATAGGTCAGATCACTATCCAGCTGAATCGCTTCTAGTGGCATTGTTTCTGTCAAAGGGATGTCAGCCATCTCTACTAGGCACTTCTTCAACTGGGAAACGTGAAACACATCCGAACTCCTCACAAACCTTATGGTAGTTCCAACATGTAGGAAACTTCTCCCATGTGTTCCAACACTCTGTATGGTCCCACAAATCGTGGTTCTAGCTTTCCCTTGACTCCAAAACGCTTAACTCCTCGAAGTGGGAATACATGAAGATATGCTCTATCTCCGACTTCAGACGAAGCAACGAAACTCAAACTGCGAATGAAACAAGATCCGTTTACTAATCTGGACTAAAGTCAAATTTTGCAGTAGCAAAATCTTGTTCAAGTTGATTAAACAGAAAGAGGGCTTCGAGATGAAGATCTAGGCGCTTGAATCGCCTGATTCCGATAAACGAGCGAAAAGATAAACTAAAACGACAATCAGGGCAGAAATCGCGATCGAAAATAATCGCGGAAAAACCCTGGAAAAAGAAAAACTGACGAACAGGCTAACGAACGAACGTTCGCTATCTGCGGCTAATGGGTGAACACCGTTCGTTAAAATGCACGTACGGACGAACGTCCACTATCTAGGTAAACCGAGAAAACTGAACCGATCTAATCTAAAAAAAATAAACCTAGGTTTCTAAAAAACCGGGTGGTTTTAAAAAAACCGGAATCGACGGCGGCGGCGTTTTCTACCTCCGACGAGGCTCCAGCAAGGCGAGGGCGGCTCCGGCGGGGTCCTGCTGTGGCGCGGGGCTCCGGGGCGGCGGCGAGGTGGCGGTGGGGCGGCGGCGAGGTGCGGTGACGAGGCATGGCGGCGTGGCGGCGGTGGCGTCGGGTGGCGGGATGGTGCTGAGGCGGCGGGGGCGGCGGTATTTAAGGAGGAGAGGCGGTCGGCATCTTGAGGAGGGGGTCGAGGAGGAGGAGTCCTCCTCGGACGCGACGGCGGCGGCGTGCGCCGGCTGGACTCCCGGTCGGAGTCAGTCGGGGCGAGGCAGGGCACTGACGAGGCCGGCCCGGCTCGGCTGGGCCGCTGGCCCAGTCGGGCTCGCGAACATTTTTTTAAATAAATTCCACCAAAAGTAAACAAATTCTAGAAAATAAAATAAAAATCTGAAAAATGCCAAAACAAATTTTCACCGTCTAAATAAAATATTTAGAACAAGATGAACATTTTCTTGGCCTAAAAATGCAATTTTGAAAACGTGCAATTTTTCTTATTCAAATAAAATTGCAATAAAATCCAAATAAAAATGTTTATTTGATTTTTAATATTTTTCCTCTAATATTTCATTTATTTTGGAGAAGTCGTATTATCTCCTCTCATATATTTTTATTTTAGAAATATTAGGAAAGAAAAATAATTAAAACCACATGATCCTCTTTTCAAAATTTGAGAAAACTCAAATATGGAAATAACGAAATCCCCAACTCTCTCCATGGGTCCTTGAGTTGCGTAGAATTTCTAGGATCAACCAAAAATGCAATAAAATATTATATGCAATGATGATCTAATGTACAACATTCCAAATTGGAAATTTGGGATGTTACACAGATGGTCAGACCGAGCGGGTAAATCAAATCCTTGAAGATATGCTTCGAGCTTGTGCCTTAGCCCATGGACCCAAATGGGAAGATTGTTTGCCATATGCGGAATTCTCATACAACAACAGTTTTCAAACTAGTCTGAAAATGTCACCTTTTGAAACTTTGTACGGCTGTAAGTACCGCACTCCATTAAATTGGTCTCAAACCAGAGACATCCGTATCTTCGGTACTGATCTGATATTAGAGGCAGAGAAACAAGTCAAGGAAATTCGAGATAGACTACAACTAGCTAAGTCACAACAGAAAAGTTATTATGATGCCAAACATTGGCAAGTCAGTTTTGAACCTGGTGAACACGAGTATCTCTGAGTCACACCCATGAAGGGAGTCAAGAGATTTTAGACCCGAGGCAAATTGTCACCAAGATATATTGGCACGTTCCCGGTCATGACACAAGTTGGCACAGTGCTTATCAGTTGGAATTGCCACCATAATTGTCCGAAGTACACAACATGTTCCACGTATCACAGCTGAGAAGGTGTATTTCACCACCCGGGAAGAGGATCGATATGTAAGAATTTGAGCTTGCCAAAGATTTAACTTATAAGGAGATACCGTTCAGAATCTTGGATGAGGCAGAAAGGGTTGCATGCAGCAAAGCGATCAAATTTTACAAGGTCGAGTGGGAGCATCACACCGAAGAAGAAGCAACCTGGAAAGAGAGGAATTTTTAAGGACAACCTACCCAGAATTGTTTTCCCAAGCAACCAAATCTCGAGGACGAGATTCATCTTAAGTGGGGAAGGTTTGTGACAGCATGGATTTGCCTTCTCTCTTTTTCCGGACTTACATTTGCATTTGCTTTGGATTTGGAGTTTTGAATCATTTCAAATGGACTTGAACACTTGGGCCTACCCTTGATTTTCATCCAAGTGACCGATCCACCTCTAACTCACCTCTCCTTGTCAGAAAAACTCAAACAAATGCCCAAGGTATATATTTTGTAAAAGATAAAATTTCATTTTCGTCCCTGAAAATCACTTCAGAGAAGTATGATCCAAAGCAACCCCTAGATTTGTTGCTCCAAAAATCCTGAATAAATTCACAAATATTCTTTGAACCCTAGGGCACCTTCCTGAGGAAAAATAATGCATAACTTTTTGGAATATTTTTGCTACAGAAAATCATTTCTGTTCTGGACAGAATGATCACTTTGCACAACAAGTATTTTTTTGCTTGATCTTTTGGGGCTGATCTTTTCTGACCTTGATTACCCTCCTAAGAGATTTCTAAACCCCAAAGCATAGCCTTTAGTTCTCACTAAATTTTTCTGAGTGAAGCTCACAAGTTTCTGTCCAGAAACATGCCAGGAAGAAAGCCACTCCCACAGTTCACCTGTGACCCATCCAACCGTGCAAAACAACCAAAATCACTAAGGACTACCTGCCAGACATGGTGTTTGGGCTTAGCTCAGCCTGATGCCAAAGTTCACGCGGTGACAACGTTCGTCCCCGACCCGATCTTGCTAACGATCCCCGTCCTCTGCCCCTTCCCTCTCCAGAGCCGCTCGAGCTCCACTGACCACTCCGGCATGTTTGTGGTGGTCTACTGGTGCGTGTTGGTGCCGTTGGAGCTGCTGGACTGGCCCTGCTTCGTCGGAACCACCATCTCCGACGAGCTCCGCCCGCTGTCGCCGCTGGAGACCTCCGTTCCGACCCTGTCCGACCACTCCTTGCCATGCTACGGGTACGGGCAGGTGCGCCTAGATCTCCTCTACAACCCTATCCTCCTAGATATCATCGCCGGGCACTCCTCGCCGGAGAAAGCGCCGTCGCCGCACCGCCCGACTCTGCTTCTCTCCCCTCCCCCTCCGGCCTGACCGCTGGGGCCGCTGTCAGCCACTCAGGCCGCGGCCGAAGCGGTATGAGGGGTGGCGCCCAGACGGTTTATGCCTCTGACGTCATCCCCTCTGGTTTTTCTTTTAATTCAAATTTAGTTCCAATTTGACCAGAACTTTGACTAGCTGTAACTTTTATTCTACAATTCCAAGTGAGTTGATTCTTTTTGCATTCCGTTCTTACTAGAAAATCCTAGCAGCACACCCAATATGGGATTTTTCTTTGCTGCCTATAATTTCTGGTAATTTTCAGAAGTGTTCTTGATATTTTATTTTTGTCATTTGATTTATTTTCAGAAGGTGAAGCTTGTCTTGAAGGCATCCAGGAGGAGTGTGAAGCTCCTCTGCACTAAGGCAAGTCACAACAACATTGTCATGGTGTCTTTGCAATATCCATGATTTTCTACTTGTAGTTATATGATATTCATTGCATATAGTATTAAAATAAATAATGCTTGTGTTATTTAGTTTGTCATGATCAAAATGCTTAGTTAACAGAAATGAATGCTTGAACTAGTGAGATATAGCTTGAGTAGTTGAACTAAGTAAGTTTTTGATGGCTAAAATAATATGATCATCGGTATAATTTTTCCTATATGCATAATGAGTTTTATTTGATAAATGCCAACTAAAGTGATGAGTATAAATAACAATTAAGAAAGAACCAGAAATGTTTAAAGTTGAGTTTGTGCAAGTAGACCTTTGAATAAAGTTGGTCTGTTATTTCTTAGTGATATATGATGCATGATATATGGTTGCATATGCATGGCATATAGTGACTCGAGCATTTTTATTTTCAAGTTAAACCTGATGATAATTGAACTTGAACATAAAGTTGGTCGGGTCATGGTGCCACTGAATCGGGCTGACAAGTGCAACCACATTTGCCTTAGTATGGGAGGCCGTTAGTCATTCTGTTGTCAAGCCTTTTGTCGGTACCTCCAACGAGGGAAGGTTAGGGGCGTGCGTTACCCTGGCTCAGTAAGCAGACATAACCTTGTGGACATGTTGCTGTTATGGTACCTTGTCCCCTATTGGGGCTGTTTATTTGCCAAGACGGTGGTTGTTTTGCCTTTGGTAGGCTCGATCACCCGTGACTAATCCCAGTGGGGAGTTGGTCGGAGTGGCCGTAATAGTATCATGGCAATGGGAGAGTTCTGTCGGAATGCCGTTGGTCCACCCGAATGGGAGTGTGAGGCCATTGGTTCCGTGGTGTGGGTAAAGTGCGCTACCTCTATAGAGTGTATTAATCTATCGATAGCGGCGCCCGCGGATAAGGGCCCAGTTCATCAGTAAGTCACACCATGGATCAACTTTCCTAAATAAATATTGCACACTAAGTTATTTGCATTACACTGGTTGAATCATAATGATGTTAGTGAGACTAACTGTTGTGGTATCACTTGTGATCCGGGAGGGATCACTGTTTGGTTATGAGGTAACCCGTTGAACCAAGTATGGTTCTATTCATGATCCGTCGTGAGCACTGTTTGGTTGCGAGGCAACCTGTTGGTAAGAGAGAGTCTGAGTGACTCAATGCACAAGTTTGGTTTCACTGCATGAGTAGCATGTTGATGTTTGCATTTAACTTGATTAAATGTCATGTGTTTGTCATTATGGTTCTATTTGCTGTGAGCTTGCAAGTACGTTCAATGTACTGACCTGGCGTGTTATGCCAGATTTCAGGAAAGTCTAACTCGATTAGAGTGCTGCCGTGTCTAGACCGTGTCCACATCGGTGTCCCTGTGCTATGGAGTCCCGCTACGTCGTTGTTCCGCTGCCGTGTAGATGTCGTGCTCGAGGCCCCTTTATGTTCACTAAATAATGTACGTATTGTTCAGCCGCACCGAGTGTGCCGCTTGGCCTTGCTACTTGATGTAATGTCACACTATGCTTCCGCTAGTTTTAGTAAAGTAGTGATTTCTGTACCAAGATGTTTTGTATTGCCAAAAGACATGATCTCTGGGTTGGCAATTCAAGGTAAACCGGTCGCCCTAAGCTGGGGTGCCACAATGGTTGGTATCAGAGTCGCGTTGACTGTAGGACACACTAGACCCCGACACGCGAAGTAAACGTTAGTTAGTTTGCTAATTGAGTGCCATTAGTATTTGCATCTGGATGCTGCATTGCATGCATTAGACTTATTGTTATTTCTAACCGGTTAATGGTTGTGAGTGTAGATGGCTCTGGTGCTGTATCCATGTCAGTTGCAACTAATGCCCTAAACTTCTCCACGTCTCCTTCGTAGCATGTGTTGTCGACTGTACCCTCATGGTGACGACCCAGCATATCGGGTGTACTGGGAGCATCTATCCGACTTCGTGTATGAGTATCACTCCGTGGTTACTGTGCGCGCTAGTTTGTCAGCGGGTTCTTACACTCGTTCCTCTCGGAGCGGTTATGCATCCACCACAGCTCAGGTCGTCCAGTATATTGCATTCGAGATTCTTGTTGAGTTACGCTATGCTGAGGCTCGGATGCAGAACCACCCAGGTTTTCGTTTCTACCCATCTCTACACGATGATGGCCGTGTTCGCTTTCATTTCGTTGATCCGGCGTATGATAGTGAAACTAGCCACCTTTCTCGATATATCACTACTAGTTATCTTCTAATTCACGAGTTGGCTCGAGAGCTGAATCGTGCTTGTTCTGCTTTGGCCGCCTCTAGATCCTACCCTAGTCCACCTTCTATGGGATTTACTCCTTATATTGTGCCTAGATCTAGCTCGCCTATTTCTCCGGTTACTCCCCCGAGTAGCTCGGGCACCTCGACTGTGAAACCACACAGTGCTCCTGCTGAGTGGGCATCTCTTCTTGCTACCACCGCAGCTCCCATGATCCCTTCTCATCCTGCACCAACCCCTGAGGGAGAGCCCTCAAGGTAGCATCGTCGCGTTACCTTTAACCCAGAGGTTTCGATTGGCGTTCTTAGTTCAGGATCTGGGTCTGACACAGGAGAGGATCCGGCAGCACGGACAGAGTCCTAGAGCGTTTGAGTATCGGAAGTGGTCATGTGGTGTACGGATGTTTGTATGAGCCATGATGCATGTATGCGAGTAGTCGCACCAGTCATGATGTCTAACTTTCATGTATGAGTCTATGTACAGTTATGTTGGAACTTTTTATTCGATCGCTGTGTTTCTCAGTTTGTTCATTTGCTTTTTTGGGTTTGTCGTTGGCTTTTCTTCCCATGATTGGATGTTTCTCATCACGATTGCTCTTATTGGGAAAGATAAACAGCAGGATGACGCGGGGAGGCAGCAGCACACAGGCTTGTGAGGATGTTCCTGTTCGTCGCTCAACAAGACAGGCAGGACACTCCCCGGAGCCGTATCCGCAACCACCGCCTCCACTGCCAAATCCACCCACCACTGAGCAAATTATGCGCATGTTTGAGGAAAGAAGGAACAATGATCTGATTGAGCTATTAAAAAGTGTGCAAGCTATGGTTGGGCAGAATGGAAATCAAAATGGCCATCACTCCAAGCTGTCAGATTTCAAAGGACTAAGCCTCCGAGTTTCAGTCAAGTGTTTGACCCGTTGGAAGGATATGATTGGTTGCGAACTATTGAGAAGAAACTTGAGATTGCTCGCACTGACGAAGCTGACAAGGTTCCATTCGCTACCACTATCTTTAAGGAGCCGCTGCTATATGGTGGGATAATGTTAAAGCTCTATGGCCCGCGGGAGAAGAAATTACGTGGACCAATTTCAAGGACCAATTTCTCAAGTATCATATTCCAGCTGGTATCATGAAGGTCAAGAAACGTGAATTTCTTGGTCTCACTCAAGGAAGTCTGTCAGTAAGTGAATATTTGCACAAGTTCAACCATCTGGCCCGTTATTCCCTCTGTGATGTGGCCACGGAAGAAAGGAAGATCGACAGGTTCCTTGGAGGATTAAATCAACACCTCATGAGTGCTCTCTGTATGCTCGACTTTCCAGATTTTCAGTCTCTGGTGAACAAGGCCCTCATTGCAAAAAGAGAGTACACGCCTATGCAAGACAACCGACCCACAAATAATGACCACAAGCGTAAATTTGATCCGAAGAAGGACAAACAACCCATACAGAAGGCCCGTACCGGGCAACAGACTCAAGTGGAGTATAAACCAAATTGGAAGCAGAGTGTGAACAAGACCACTACTCAAGTCAAGAATGTCGTGACCAGCCTAGTGCACGAGGAGCGTCAGCGCAACAATGCCTGCTTTAGTTATGGCCTGACCGGACATTATGCCAGGCAGTGTCCCAAGAAGTCAAATGCTCAGTTTCGGCCGCAAGTCAATCACATGGGGCCATATCATACCCAGAAGATTGTCCAAGGGCAAGTTCATAACCTCTCCACAGATGAAGCCCTGGAAAACCCCGAAGTCGTCATTGGTATGTTTCTCGTTAATAACATACCTACAATAATTTTATTTGACTCTTGGGCTTCCCACTCTTTTAATCCTCGGAGTTTCGTTGCCCAAAACAAATTTCCTTGCTCGCTTTTGGGAAAAAGTATGCTGGTTCAATCCCCGGGATCCGTGATCAAAAACCATCTGGTCTGCAAAAATTTGGAAATTTATATCAAGGGAGTCCGTTTTCCAACCACTTTGGTAGTCATCGAGTCTGCCAAGCTGGATGTTATTTTGGGAATGAACTGGTTGACTCAATATCAAGTATGCATAAATTGTGCGACCCGAGAAGTCACCTTGACAAATCAGGAAGGGCGAACCATAAAATTTTATGCCCACAAAGGCATTCCCAAAACGGAGATGGTCTTCACTGCAGTAGCCGAAGAATTGGATCTGATTCCTGTGGTTAGTGAAATTTCCCGATGTATTCCCTGAGGATTTACCCAGAATGCCCCCAGACAGAGAGCTTGAGTTTGCAATTGATCTTGTACCTAGGACTGCACCATTGTACAAAATGTATTATCGGATTCCTTCCTCCGAACTCGTGGAATTAAAGAAGCGGTTGGATGGGATGCTGCAGAAAGGATATATCCGCCCAAGCTCGTCACCATGGGGATCACCTGCAATATTTGTAGACAAGAAAGACGGTGGTCTCAAAATGTGCGTGGACTACCGTTAGTTGAATGATGTCACCATCAAGAACAAATACCCGCTACCAAGGATTGATGATTTGTTCGATCAGCTCAGTGGTGCAAATGTATTTTCCAAGATTGATATAAGGACCGGATATCATCAACTGAAGATCAAGAAGGAAGATATTCCTAAGACCGCATTCACTACCCGTTATAGTCTCTATGAATATACGGTGATGTCCTTCGGTCTCACAAATTCCCCCGCCTTTTTCATGCATATGATGAATAAGGTGTTCATGGAATTCTTGGATAAGTTTGTTGTGGTTTTCATCGATGATATTCTCATATACTCTAAAGGTGACAAAGAACACAAGGAACACCTCTGAGCAGTCTTACAGAGACTCCGTGACCGTCAGCTGTATGCAAAATTCAGCAAGTGTGAGTTTTGGCTCAAACAGGTCAGATTCCTGGGGCATGTTCTATCAGCAGAAGATATCACAGTGGATCCTAGCAAAGTGAAAGATGTGCTTGATTGGGCAGCACCCACGACGGTATCCGAAGTCCGGAGTTTTCTTAGATTAGCCGGATACTACCGTTGGTTTATCGAAGGATTCTCCAAAATTGCCAAGCCAATGACAGAAATCCAAGAAAGACAAGAAGTTTGAATGGACAAAGGCGAGCAGAGCTTTAACGAGCTAAAAACTAGATTGACATCAACACCAGTACTGACTCTCCCAAACATTTACCACAGCTTTGATGTGTATTGTGACGCATCCAGAAAGGGTATTGGGTGCGCACTTATGCAAGACGATAAGGTGGTAGCTACGCATCTCGCGATGACCTCATGAAGGAAATTATCCTACACATGATTTGGAACTGGCCATCGTTGTGCACTCTCTAAAGATTTGGAGACATTACCTCATTGGACAGAGATGTCAAATATTTACCGACCACAAGAGTCTCAAATATATATTTACCCAGCCAGACTTAAACCTTCGATAGTGAAGATGGATCGAGTTGGTCAGGGAGTATGATCCGAGAATAAATTACCATTCGGGAAAATCCAACGTGGTTGCTGATGGCCACAGTCGCAAGTCTGCCAGTTTAAACGCCATGCTGGAATCTTTGCCTCTAGAACTCCAGCAAGAGATCGCTCAGCTCAACTTGGTAATTGTAAATGCCGGTCTTGCGAATATTTTGGAAGTAACTCCTACTCTAGAAGAGGAGATTCGCATGGCACAGGCTGACGACAAGATTCTGCAAGGATATCTCAAACGTCTGGACGAAGGCAAGACTCAGGATTTCTCAAAGGACACACTGGGTACACTCAGGTTCTGAGGAAGGATATGCGTACCTGAGCAAGCTGATTTGAGGAAGAAAATTTTGGCAGACGCACACGAATCCTCATATTTGATACACCCAGGCGGCACTAAAATATACGAAGACCTTCGACAGATATTTTGGTGGGATGGAATGAAAAGGGACATCACATATTTTGTCGCTTGTTGTGACATCTGCAACAAAGTAAAGGCGGAACACCAGAAACCCGTCGGACTTCTCCAACCTCTACCCGTCTCGCAATGGAAATGGGATGATGTCTACATGGACTTTATCACCGGTCCACCCAGGACTCACCGAGGCAATGATGCTATATGGGTCATAGTGGACACGCTGACTAAAGTGGCTCACTTTATTCCCATCCGCACCACCTTTCGCGTTGATCAACTTGCACAGTTATACGTATTCCGGATTGTCAGTCTGCATGGAGTGCCAAAAACAATCACTTCGGACCGAGGTTCATTCTTTACCTCCGCATTCTGGTCCCGACTCCATCAAGCTTTGCGGACCGCTCTCAAATATAGCACCACGTATCATCCACAGACAGACGGTCAGACCGAGCGGGTAAATCAAATCCTTGAAGATATGCTTCGAGCATGTGCCTTAGCCCATGGATCCAAATGGGAAGATTGTCTGCCATATGCGGAATTCTCATACAACAACAGTTTTCAAACTAGTCTGAAAATGTCATCTTTTGAAGCTTTGTACGGCCGTAAGTGCCGCACTCCGTTAAATTGGTCTCAAACCGGAGACATCCGTATCTTCGGTACTGACCTGATATTAGAGGTAAAGAAACAATTCAAGGAAATTCGAGATAGACTACAACTGGCTAAGTCACGATAGAAAAGTTTTTATGATGCCAAACATCGGCAAGTCAGTTTTGAACCTGGTGAACACGTGTATCTCTGAGTCACACCCATGAAGGGAATTAAGAGATTTCAGACCCGACGCAAATTGGCACCAAGATATATTGGTCCGTTCCCGGTCATGACACGAGTTGGCACAGTGCTTCTCAGTTCGAATTGCCATCATAATTGTCGGAAGTACACAACCTGTTCCACGTATCACAGCTCAGAAGGTGTATTTCACCACCCGAGAAGAGGACTGATATGTCAGAATTTGAGCTTGCCAAAGATTTAACATTTAAGGAGATACCGTTCAGAATCTTGGATGAGGCAGAAAGGGTCGCACGCAGCAAAGCGATCAAATTTTACAAGGTCGAGTGGGAGCATCACACCGAAGAAGAAGCAACCTGGAATGAGAGGAATTTTTACGGACAACCTACCCATAATTGTTTTCCCAAGCAACCGAATCTCGAGGAAGAGATTCATCTTAAGTGGGGGAGGTATGTGACAGCCTGGATTTGCCTTCTCCCTTTTTCTGGACTTTCATTTGGATTTACTTTGGATTTGGAGTTTTGAATCAATTCAAATGGACTTGAACACTTGGGCCTACCCTTGATTTTCACTCAAGTGACCCATCCACCTCTAACGCACCTCTCCTTCTCTGAAAAACTCCAACAAATGCCCAAGAAATATATTTCGTAAAAGAAAAATATTCATTTTCTGCCCTGAAAATCACTTCAGAGAAGTATGCTCCAAAGCAACCCCTAGATTTCTTGCTCCAAAAATCCTGAATAAATTCACAAATATTCTTTGAACCCTAGGGCACCTTCCTGAGCAAAATAATGCATAACTTTTTGGAATATTTTTGCTACAGAAAATCATTTTTGTTCTGGACTGAATGATCACTTTGCACAGCAAGTATATTTTTGCTTGATCTTTTAAGGCTGATATTTTCTGCGCTTGATTACCCTCCTAAGAGATTTCTAAACCCCAAAGCATAGCCTTTAGTTCTCACTAAATTGTTCTTAGTGAAGCTCACAAGTTTATGTCCAGAAACTTGCCAGGAAGAAAGCCACTCCCACAGTTCACCTGTGACCCAGCCAACCATGCAAAACAACCAAAACCACTAAGGACTACCTGCCAGACATGGTGTTTGCGCTTAGCTCACCCTGATGCCAAAGTTCACGCGGTGACAACTTTCATCCAAGGGGGGTGGCATGCGGCCGACTCGCTCTACGGTGTGCCAGATCCTCTGTTTCGCGCGTGCTCTCTGCCCAGGCTGCCGAACCTTGCCAAATCACGCCCCCATCCATGTTTGCACCCCATTAACTCCACCCTGGCGCTCTTCGACGGTGGAGCTCGCCGCAGCGAGCACGGGCATGACGCGGCCAAGGCAACGGTGCGCCCGTGCCCCTGTGCTCGTCGCGTACCGCGCTCCTGTGCTCGCCGCAGCTCTTCTACAGCCCCTGCATGATCTCCGCCGTCTTCTCCCCTTATCACTAACGCCACTCGTCGCCGGGCAACACTCCAGAGAGCTCCGGTGAGCTCTCGACCCCTGCCTCGGCCTCGCCTATAAATAGAGCTCCCCCGAGTTTGTTTCTCTCCGCACACACACTCAGCACACCTCCACACCACCGTAGGAAACCGCAGCCCGGCCGGGCAGGTCTCAGGCCACCATCCCCTCCCCGAGCTCGCCGGCGAACCCCGTCCTCTGCCTCCTCCCTCTCCAGAGCCGCTTGAGCTCCACTGACCACTCCGGCATGTTCGTGGTGGTCCACTAGTGCGTGCTGGTGCCTTTGGAGCTGCTGGACTGGCCCTACTTTGCCGGAACCACCATCTTCGACGAGCTCCGCCCACTGCCGCCGTTGGAGACCTCCGTCCCGACCCCGTCCGTCCACCCCTAGCAACGCTATGGGTATGGGCAGGTGCGCCTTGATCTTCTCTACAACCCTATCCTCCTAGATCTCATTGTCGGGCACTCCTCACTGGAGAAAGCGTCGTTGCCGCGCCTCCCGACTCTACTTCTCTCCCCTTCCCCCTCCGACCTGACCGCTGGGGCCCGCTGTCAGCCACTCAGGCCGCAGCAGAAGCGGTATGAGTAGTGGCGCCCAGCCAGTTTATGCCTTCGACGTCACCCCCCTCTGGTTTTTCTTTTAATTCAAATTTAGTTCAAATTGGATAAGAACTTTGACTAGCTGTAACTTTTATTCTGCGAGTCTGAATGAGTTGATTTTTTTTGCATTCTGGTCTTACTAGAAAATGCTAGCAGCACACCCAAGATGGGGTTTTTCTTTGCTGCCTAGAATTTCTGGTAATTTTTAGAATTGTTCTTGACATTTTATTTTTGTCATTTGATTTATTTTCAGAAGGTGAAGCTTGTCTTGAAGGTGATGAGGACATGACTACCTTGGATATGACCAAAAATATTGCATATATGCATATTTGTCAGGTGATTTCTAGTGCAAACTATTCAATAATCTATTTATGTTATCCAGAACAAAAATACTTCACACACTTTTGTGTTTTGTCCAATTGCAGGTGTATGGGACATTTGTACAATCCACATATGAAGATAAGGAAGAAAGAGATGTTTATTTGCTGTCCAAAAAGTTCTCTCACGTCACTTTTGGCCCAAGAGAAGATAGAGTCCAAGTCTCTCACGTTCTGGATTCAGATTCGGACTGCACAGACACACCTGACTCAAAACGCACACAAGTTTTTCATACGGACTCCAAATTGGGTGATTCTTTTTTTGTTGGAAACTAGATTTCGTGCACTTTCCAACCCAATTGGAATCACCTTCAAATTCGTCCGGAGCGTTGAGTTGTGGATGAAACAATCTGATGCTGCAGCAGAATCCGAGTCAAACTACAAGTCCAAAGGTGTTACATCACCTCCACTTGGGCCCATTGGCCTTGTACGACCTAGATTTAGTTTTAGGCTGCCTTGGGACGTCCTGCCACCTCCTTGGCCGCCACCCCTTGCTCCTATATAAGTAGATCCATCTAGTAGCTTTTCCTGGGGATTTGTTTAGTTAAAAGTTAGCCATTGCAACTTCGTGTACTTCGTTCGTGTCCAACGACCAGACCAAGACCGCTTCCGGATCCCCACCATTATCAATACCTCATATATATTTGCAATATTCAGATTGCTTTATCATATTCTTGCTTGTTCTTCGATTGCTTGCAGGAATAGACCTTCGTGGTCAGGCTGACCGTGCTTCCGGCATCGTCAGTAACCTCAGGAGATTGGTTTAGCGGTTGCTAAGGCGCAACGTCGTGCACGTTTGTAGTCGGATCGTCAAAGTCGTCTCCACCAAATCGATAGTTATCATCTCATCGAAAGATCAGGGACCGTTTTAAACCTGCTTTATATATTGAATGGGAGTTCGACATAAAAAATATATTTGCTTCCCATAATTTCGATGAACATAAAAAGGTTAAGGTTTGATGAGGACATGACTACCTTGGATATGACCAAAAATATTGCATATATGCATATTTGTCAGGTGATTTCTAGTGCAAACTATTCAATAATCTATTTATGTTATCCAGAACAAAAATACTTCACACACTTTTGTGTTTTGTCTAATTGCAGGTGTATGGGACATTTGTACAATCCACATATGAAGATAAGGAAGAAAGAGATGTTTATTTGCTGTCCAAAAAGTTCTCTCACGTCACTTTTGGCCCAAGAGAAGATAGAGTCCAAGTCTCTCACGTTCTGGATTCAGATTCGGACTGCACAGACACACCTGACTCAAAACGCACACAAGTTTTTCATACGGACTCCAAATTGGGTGATTCTTTTTTTGTTGGAAACTAGATTTCGTGCACTTTCCAACACAATTGGAATCACCTTCAAATTCGTCCGGAGCGTTGAGTTGTGGACGAAACAATCTGATGCTGCAGCAGAATCCGAGTCAAACTACAAGTCCAAAGGTGTTACATCACCTCCACTTGGGCCCATTGGCCTTGTACGACCTAGATTTAGTTTTAGGCTGCCTTGGGACGTCCTCCCACCTCCTTGGCCGCCACCCCTTGCTCCTATATAAGTAGATCCATCTAGTAGCTTTTCCTTGGGATTTGTTTAGTTAAAAGTTAGCCATTGCAACTTCGTGTACTTCGTTTGTGTCCAACGACCAGACCAAGACCACTTCCGGATCCCCACCATTATCAATACCTCATATATATTTGCAATATTCAGATTGCTTTATCATATTTTTGCTCGTTCTTCGATTGCTTGCAGGAATAGACCTTCGTGGTCAGGCTGACCGTGCTTTCGGCATCGTCAGTAACCTCAGGAGATTGGTTTAGCGATTGCTAAGGCGCAACGTCGTGCACGTTTGTAGTCGGATCGTCAAAGTCGTCTCCACCAAATCGATAGTTATCATCTCATCGAAAGATCGGGACACCCCCGCCTCTATCACATCCAAATGCACATGATCAGGTTAATGTATCTATACCACCATTTAATGGCCGTTTTAAACCTGCTTTATATATTGAATGGGAGTTCGACATAAAAAATATATTTGCTTCCCATAATTTCAATGAACATAAAAAGGTTAAGGTTACGGTTGGTTCTTTCACTGGTTATGCTTTGGTTTGGTGGAGTGAATATTGTAGGTTACACCCTGATTATATACCTACTACTTGGGATGATTTGAAACTTGCCATGCGACATACTTTCGTCCCTGCTTATTATACTCGTGACATGATTAAGAAGTTGCAACACTTAAAACAAGGTAGTGAAACTGTAACAAAATATTATGATGATTTACAAACTACCTTGTTGCATTCCTCTTTAGAAGAAAGTGAAGATGATTTTATGGATAGATTTTGGGGAGGATTAAACCGTGATATTCAAGAGATACTAATTCATGAAGAGTGTTATCCTATGGACCATTTGTTTCATCTTGCTTGCAAAGCTGAACAGGAAATAAAACGACGTGTTGGCCACGAGGAGAACAAGCGCACGGTGCACATTCCAAGAGTTGATATGATTGTTCCTTCAACTAGTAGGCATACTATGACAACCACATCCGTTGTTGTCAGGACTACATCACCTCCACCATGTGACACATCGCCCCCGAGAGTGGCTACATCATCTGAGTTGATCATAAGAGGTAATGACAAAGGTACTGATCTTCCATCTCTACATGAGAATGATGAATGCCTTGTCAGTTTGAATGCACCATCTGATGAGCTACCCACTACTTTGATCACACCACCTATTTTAGAGGACTACGTTGATAATTTGACTTTGCCATGTGATCAAACAACTAAAATACCAACAATTTTGAGTGCACCCATTGAATTAACTATTGATGCAAAAGAACCAATGTTTAATCATTTTGATATGACCTCTAATCTTGGTGATGATTCTGTGTTGAATGACTTATTGCATGTTTGCTTATTTAAGCATGTTGTAGCATGTAAATCTGATGCAAGTACGGTTTATTCACCAATGTTGGGATGGTTTAATGATGAACATTGTCAATCTTTTGAAATGAATAAGAGCTTCACTTATATGTGCAAACTGAGTTGCAATATTTTCATGCCTTCTACTTCTTGTGCTAATTTTTTGGCTTTAGATTTTATGAACTATGCAAGTTACTCATCTATTCAAGTGTCATATATGCAAAAATCAAGGGAAGTAAAAATGGATGACATATACATATACAACATGTACACATTGTCTCTTTTGTTAGCCACATTTCAGATTAAGCAACGCCGAGGACGGCTTTATTTTCAAGAAGGGGAGGATGATGAGGACATGACTACCTTGGATATGACCAAAAATATTGCATATATGCATATTTGTCAGGTGATTTCTAGTGCAAACTATTCAATAATCTATTTATGTTATCCAGAACAAAAATACTTCACACACTTTTGTGTTTTGTCCAATTGCAGGTGTATGGGACATTTGTACAATCCACATATGAAGATAAGGAAGAAAGAGATGTTTATTTGCTGTCCAAAAAGTTCTCTCACGTCACTTTTGGCCCAAGAGAAGATAGAGTCCAAGTCTCTCACGTTCTGGATTCAGATTCGGACTGCACAGACACACCTGACTCAAAACGCACACAAGTTTTTCATACGGACTCCAAATTGGGTGATTCTTTTTTTGTTGGAAACTAGATTTCGTGCACTTTCCAACACAATTGGAATCACCTTCGAATTCGTCCGGAGCGTTGAGTTGTGGACGAAACAATCTGATGCTGCAGCAGAATCCGAGTCAAACTACAAGTCCAAAGGTGTTACATCACCTCCACTTGGGCCCATTGGCCTTGTACGACCTAGATTTAGTTTTAGGCTGCCTTGGGACGTCCTCCCACCTCCTTGGCCGCCACCCCTTGCTCCTATATAAGTAGATCCATCTAGTAGCTTTTCCTTGGGATTTGTTTAGTTAAAAGTTAGCCATTGCAACTTCGTGTACTTCGTTTGTGTCCAACGACCAGACCAAGACCGCTTACGGATCCCCGCCTTTATCAATACTTCATATATACTCGCAATATTCAGATTGCTTTTATCATATTCTTGCTTGTTCTTCGATTGCTTGCAGGAATAGACCTTCGTGGTCAGGTTGATTGTGCTCCAGCGTGGTCAATAACCTCTCGGAGTTGGTTTAGCGATTGCTAAGGCGCAACGTCGTGCACGTTTGTAGTCGGATCGTCAAAGTCGTCTCCACCAAATCGATAGTTACCATCTCATCGAAAGATCGGGACACCCCGCCTCTATCAAGTGGTATCAGTTTTCAGGTTGCTCGGTGAGATTTTACAGTTTTTCATAGTTTAGATCGCATCTGTCATTCATACCTACAGTCCATGAAAAAGCCACAAAAAAAAGTTAGATCTGTTCATCCTTTATCCAAGCCAGTCTGAGCCTTTGCAATTTTCTATTCATTGCTTGCATAGTTGAATTATCGGTTGCATTGCCGTGTCAGTTGCTGGTCTTAGTGTCTAGTTCCTTTAGAGTTTCGAGTTCTGTTCACATTAGTCACGTCGCCGCTGCATCATTATCCCTTCCGTCGTCCACCATCCCATCTATTAATTTCCACCACGTGCTACGCACTGTTCATTGTCATAATCATAGTTGAGGTCATTCACATCTTCGCCTAATCCAATCTGCATCTTATCTAGTTTGTCTTGGAAAGAGGGGAAAAAAAGAGAGAGAAAAAAAAAGAAAAAAAAGGAAAGAAAAAAAAAGAAAAAGAGAGAGAAGAAAAAGAAAAAAAAGGGTGAGAAAAAAAAGGAGAGAAAAAAAAATCGAATCTATCTAGAACCAATCTCGTACCTGAATTCGGATTGGAATCTATTTTGCGCACTGTTCAGTAAAACAGGTGTATCTTCCTCATACGAAGTCCGTTTTGGCTCCGTGAGTACTCAAATTGAAGCTAGAGACGATCCGCATCTAAATAGTTGCAGAAGCAAGTTCAATATTTGACACCTCAAAATCGGCTTCTAAATAGGTCTTTTTGCCCTCTGAAGTTCGTGAACACAGCTTGTTCCAATTTTTCAGGCCAGTTTTAGAATTCTTTGACTCCTCATATCAACTCGGAATTGAGTGATTCTTTTTGCATTGGAAAGCTTGAGTTAGTAGCATTCTTTGAAAGAATTTATCAGAAAATTGTCTCAAACTTTTCAAGAGGAAAGTTGGAGAGAGAGTTGTTGTATATCCTGCTTGGCAGTTGTTTTTCATCATTATCTTCACTGCCATTGTGAT
>NC_041381.1:274738968-274752715 GCF_002162155.2 Triticum dicoccoides
TTGTGATCTTCACTTATATCTTGCTGTCAAGAGCTACTTAGTATCCTTCATTGATGCTAGTTGTGCTACGTCGTGACCTCATTAGTGTTCTAGGCTCGCGTCTTTAGTCCGGTCTAGCCTAGGACCAGCACAGTACCGTCGTTGAGCGTTTATTCAACATTGCATCTTTGAATTGATTATTGCAAATTTTTTTGCTACCATATATAGCCAACCCAGCTCCACATATTTCTACACCGTGTATACGTACGCTCCCCTGGCAATCGCTTTACTCAATATTCAGAGTTACTTGACACCGCTGGTTGCCGATCACCGCCTGCTGCATGGTAAGAACGTGTAAGACATTGATATTTGCTTTACTGTGAGCGTTTTACCACCACATCCTAGTAGTTATAGGAACATTATTTTTGGGTTTTGTTTCTTGTTCTACTAATCATGACAGGATCCAGAGTCAATTCATGGGCTTCGTCGATCGCGGGAGACGTGCCACCACCTTTGCAAATACCACAACCGTCACGAGAGGTGCACAGACATCCAAATGCACATGATCAGGTTAATGTATCTATACCACCATTTAATGGCTGTTTTAAACCTGCTTTATATATTGAATGGGAGTTCGACATAAAAAATATATTTGCTTCCCATAATTTCAATGAACATAAAAAGGTTAAGGTTGCGGTTGGTTCTTTCACTGGTTATGCTTTGGTTTGGTGGAGTGAATATTGTCGGTTACACCCTGATTATATACCTACTACTTGGGATGATTTGAAACTTGCCATGCGACATACTTTCGTCCCTGCTTATTATACTCGTGACATGATTAAGAAGTTGCAACACTTAAAACAAGGTAGTGAAATTGTAACAAAATATTATGATGATTTACAAACTACCTTGTTGCATTCCTCTTTAGAAGAAAGTGAAGATGATTTTATGGATAGATTTTGGGGAGGATTAAACCATGATATTCAAGAGATACTAATTCATGAAGAGTGTTATCCTATGGACCATTTGTTTCATCTTGCTTGCAAAGCTGAACAGGAAATAAAACGACGTGTTGGCCACGAGGAGAACAAGCGCACGGTGCACATTCCAAGAGTTGATATGATTGTTCCTTCAACTACTAGGCATACTATGACAACCACATCCGTTGTTGTCAGGACTACATCACCTCCACCATGTGACACATCGCCCCCGAGAGTGGCTATATCATTTGAGTTGATCATAAGAGGTAATGACAAAGGTACTGATCTTCCATCTCTACATGAGAATGATGAATGCCTTGTCAATTTGAATGCACCATCTGATGAGCTACCCACTACTTTGATCACACCACCTATTTTAGAGGACTACGTTGATAATTTGACTTTGCCATGTGATCAAACAACTGAAATACCAACAATTTTGAGTGCACCCATTGAATTAACTATTGATGCAAAAGAACCAATGTTTAATCATTTTGATATGACCTCTAATCTTGGTGATGATTCTGTGTTGAATGACTTATTGCATGTTTGCTTATTTAAGCATGTTGTAGCATGTAAATCTGATGCAAGTAAGGTTTATTCACCAATGTTGGGATGGTTTAATGATGAACATTGTCAATCTTTTGAAATGAATAAGAGCTTCACTTATATGTGCAAACTGAGTTGCAATATTTTCATGCCTTCTACTTCTTCTGCTAATTTTTTGGCTTTAGATTTTATGAACTATGCAAGTTACTCATCTATTCAAGTGTCATATATGCAAAAATCAAGGGAAGTAAAAATGGATGACATATACATATACAACATGTACACCTTGTCTCTTTTGTTAGCCACATTTCAGATTAAGCAACGCCGAGGACGGCTTTATTTTCAAGAAGGGGAGGATGATGAGGACATGACTACCTTGGATATGACCAAAAATATTGCATATATGCATATTTGTCAGGTGTATGGGACATTTGTACAATCCACATATGAAGATAAGGAAGAAAGAGATGTTTATTTGCTGTCCAAAAAGTTCTCTCACGTCACTTTTGGCCCAAGAGAAGATAGAGTCCAAGTCTCTCACGTTCTGGATTCAGATTCGGACTGCACAGACATACCTGACTCAAAACGCACACAAGTTTTTCATACGGACTCCGAATTGGGTGATTCTTTTTGTGTTGGAAACTAGATTTCGTGCACTTTCCAACCCAATTGGAATCACCTTCAAATTCGTCCGGAGCGTTGAGTTGTGGACGAAACAATCTGATGCTGCAGCAGAATCCGAGTCAAACTACAAGTCCAAAGGTGTTACATCACCTCCACTTGGACCCATTGGCCTTGTACGACCTAGATTTAGTTTTAGGCTGCCTTGGGACGTCCTCCCACCTCCTTGGCCGCCACCCCTTGCTCCTATATAAGTAGATCCATCTAGTAGCTTTTCCTTGGGATTTGTTTAGTTAAAAGTTAGCCATTGCAACTTCGTGTACTTCGTTTGTGTCCAACGACCAGACCAAGACCGCTTACGGATCCCCACCTTTATCAATACTTCATACATATTTGCAATATTCAGATTGCTTTTATCATATTCTTGCTCGTTCTTCGATTGCTTGCAGGAATAGACCTTCGTGGTCAGGTTGATCGTGCACCGGCGTGGTCAATAACCTCTGGAGATTGGTTTAGCGATTGCTAAGGCGCAACGTCGTGCACGTTTGTAGTCGGATCGTCAAAGTCATCTCCACCAAATCGATAGTTACCATCTCATCGAAAGATCGGGACACCCCGCCTCTATCAAGTGGCACCCATTGAATTAACTATTGATGCAAAAGAACCAATGTTTAATCATTTTGATATGACCTCTAATCTTGGTGATGATTCTGTGTTGAATGACTTATTGCATGTTTGCTTATTTAAGCATGTTGTAGCATGTAAATTTGATGCAAGTAAGGTTTATTCACCAATGTTGGGATGGTTTAATGATGAACATTGTCAATCTTTTGAAATGAATAAGAGCTTCACTTATATGTGCAAACTGAGTTGCAATATTTTCATGCCTTCTACTTCTTGTGCTAATTTTTTGGCTTTAGATTTTATGAACTATGCAAGTTACTCATCTATTCATGTGTCATATATGCAAAAATCAAGGGAAGTAAAAAAGGATGACATATACATATACAACATGTACACCTTGTCTCTTTTGTTAGCCACATTTCAGATTAAGCAACGCCGAGGACGGCTTTATTTTCAAGAAGGGGAGGATGATGAGGACATGACTACCTTGGATATGACCAAAAATATTGCATATATGCATATTTGTCAGGTGATTTCTAGTGCAAACTATTCAATAATCTATTTATGTTATCCAGAACAAAAATACTTCACACACTTTTGTGTTTTGTCCAATTGCAGGTGTATGGGACATTTGTACAATCCACATATGAAGATAAGGAAGAAAGAGATGTTTATTTGCTGTCCAAAAAGTTCTCTCACGTCACTTTTGGCCCAAGAGAAGATAGAGTCCAAGTCTCTCACGTTCTGGATTCAGATTCGGACTGCACAGACACACCTGACTCAAAACGCACACAAGTTTTTCATACGGACTCCAAATTGGGTGATTCTTTTTTTGTTGGAAACTAGATTTCGTGCACTTTCCAACACAATTGGAATCACCTTCGAATTCGTCCGGAGCGTTGAGTTGTGGACGAAACAATCTGATGCTGCAGCAGAATCCGAGTCAAACTACAAGTCCAAAGGTGTTACATCACCTCCACTTGGGCCCATTGGCCTTGTACGACCTAGATTTAGTTTTAGGCTGCCTTGGGACGTCCTCCCACCTCCTTGGCCGCCACCCCTTGCTCCTATATAAGTAGATCCATCTAGTAGCTTTTCCTTGGGATTTGTTTAGTTAAAAGTTAGCCATTGCAACTTCGTGTACTTCGTTTGTGTCCAACGACCAGACCAAGACCGCTTACGGATCCCCGCCTTTATCAATACTTCATATATACTCGCAATATTCAGATTGCTTTTATCATATTCTTGCTTGTTCTTCGATTGCTTGCAGGAATAGACCTTCGTGGTCAGGTTGATTGTGCTCCAGCGTGGTCAATAACCTCTCGGAGTTGGTTTAGCGATTGCTAAGGCGCAACGTCGTGCACGTTTGTAGTCGGATCGTCAAAGTCGTCTCCACCAAATCGATAGTTACCATCTCATCGAAAGATCGGGACACCCCGCCTCTATCAGAAGGCATCCAGGAGTAGTGTGAAGCTCCTCTGCACTAAGGCAAGCCACAACAACATTGTCATGATGTCTTGGCAATATCCATGATTTTGTACTTGAAATTATATGATATTCATTGCATATAGTATTAAAATAAATAATTCTTGTGTTATTTGGATTGTCATGATCAAAATGCTTAGTTAACATAAATGAATGCTTGAACTAGTGAGATATAGCTTGAGTAGTTGAACTAAGTAAGTTTGTCATGGCTATAATAATATGATCATCGGTATTATTTGTCCTATATGCATAATGAGTTTTATTTGATAAATGCCAACTAAAGTGATGAGTATAAATAACCAGCAAGAAACAACCAGAGATGTTTAAAGTTGAGTTTGTGCAAGTAGACCTTTGAATAAAGTTGATCTGCTATTTCTTATTGATATATGATGAATGATATATGGTTGCATATGTATGGCATATAGTGACTTGAGCATTTTTATTTTCATGTTAAACCTGATGATAATTGAACTTGAACATAAAGTTGGTTGGGTCATGGTGCCACTAAATCGGGCTGACAAGTGCAACCACATTTGCCTTAGTATGGGGAGGTCGTTAGTCGTTCTGTTGTCATGCCTTTTGTCAGTACCTCCAATGAGGGAAGGTTATGGGTGTGCGTTACCCTGGCCCGGTAAGCAGACATAACCTTGTGGACCTGTTGTTGTTATGGTACCTTGTCCCCGTTTGGGACTGTTTATTTGCCATGACGGTGGTTGTTTTGCCTTTGGTAGGCTCGGTCACCCATGACTAATCCCAGTGGGGAGTTGATCAGAGTGGCTGTAAGAGTGTCATGGTAATGGGAGAGTTCTGTCGGAATGTCGTTGGTCCACTCGAATGGGAATGTGAGGCCATGGGTTCCGTGGTGTGGGTAAAGTGCGCTACCTCTATAGAGTGTATTAATCTATCGATAGCCGCGCCCGCGGATAAGGGCCCACTTCATAAGTAAGTCACACCATGGATCAACTTACATAAACAAATCTTGCACACTAAGTTATTTGCATTACACTGGTTGAATCATAATGATGTCAGTGAGACTGACTGTTGTGGTATCACTTGTGATCTGGGAGGTATCGTTGTTTGGTTATGAGGTAACCCATTGAACCAAGTATGGTTCCATTCGTGATCCGCCGTGATCACTGTTCGTTTGCGAGCCAACCTATTGGTAAGAGAGAGTTTGAGTGACTCAATGCACAAGTTTGGTTTCACTGCATGAGTAGCATGTTAATGTTTGCATTTAACTTGATTAAATATCATGATATTGTTTGTCAGTATGGTTCTGTTTGGTTGTGAGCTTGCAAGTACATTCAATGTACTGACCTGGCGTGTTATGCCAGATTTCAGGAAAGTCTAACTGGATCAGAGTGCTGCCGTGTCTAGACCGTGTCCACATCGGTCTCCCTGTGCTATGGAGTCCCGCTACATCTACATCGTTGATCCGCTGCCGTGTAGATGTCGTGCTCGAGGCCCCTTTATGTTCAATAAATAATGTACATATTGTTCAGCCGCACCGAGTGTGCCACTTGGCCTCACTACTTGATATAATGTCACACCATGCTTCCGCTAGTTTCAATAAAGTGGTGATTTAGGTACCAAGATGTTGTGTATTGCCAGAAGACATGATCTCTGGTTTGGCAATGCAAGATAAACCGGTCGCTCTGAGCCGGGGTGCCACTGTTGTGGTATAACGAAGGATATGGTGGAAGGCCTAGGCAAAGATGCCAAAGTTCGAAAATTTTGATGGTGTAAAATGATGTTGGAACCTATCTAGGTGGATGGGGGATGTCAATAGCTTCTCAACAAGCTAAAGAACGTAAAAATCAGACTCCGTATGTGAAAGTTATGGGCAAACCGATGCAACACGGGAGGCTGAAATGCCAGGGGTCGGACATCCAGGGGAGGGGGCCGGATATCCGGGGGCTGATGTCCAGAACCATGAGGATTTTGTGCTCCAGGAGCCGGATGTCCAGCTTGGGGCTCGGATGTCTGGCCCAATGGCTCAGATGTCCGGCCTGTGGCTCGGATGTCCGGCCCGACGATTCCAGATCGGGATTTGGACATCGAAACTCGATTTGGGGGCGAAAATTGATGATTTTGGGGGCAAAATTGCGGAGATTTTGTGGATGGAAAGTGGGGAAAATTGCGGAGATCCACTTGAAACCAAGAAAATCCATGGATCAAAATCAACAAAACATCATCAAACCAACAAATCACAATTAATTTTGGGGGCTATTTATGGTGGGGATTTTTGAATTTTGGACGAAATCAACAAAATTAGGCTAGAAAAACAAGGGGTGGGGGCTCCAAATTTGTGAATAACCTGGTTCTAATACCAAGATGATGTAGGGTAGAACCCTAGATGTCCGATCTTTCACAAAATGGAGGGGATCTCGCGAAGAACACGAAGAACACGGGGAAAAACGAGAGGAACACTCAAGAACAAGTCCAATCACACATCCACTAGACAATCAAACACACAAGATCCGCAAGGTACATGAACAACAAAAGGAAAGATTCAAGGTAAAGTTCATCGCAAACCCAAAGGAGATGGGGGCTTGATGATCTAGATAGATCCTTCCCCGAAGGGGTCTTGATATCCCTCGGGATCTTCTCCGAGGAGGTCTTGGCCTCCAATGGAGTAGTCTCTCTCGAGAGAGAGAGGAGAAGGTAGGATCAAAGCTCACATACAAATGAGCTATCACTTTGCTAACCCTAAAAAGAGGGAAGAGGGGGAGTACATATAGTCTAGGTGGGCGAAGGGGTACACGGGCCTCGGCCCTTCATTGTGCACAGACAGGCGGAGCCGGATGTCCGAGCTTGCGGGCCGGATGTCCGTGCTGGCGAGGTCGGGCTCGGTGCTATATGGATAGGGGGCGCCGGGCTTCTAGCCGGATTTCCAGGCTAGTACGGATGTCCGAGGCCTGTAGGTACTTGGCGATTGGGCGGCTGCTGTTGGTGATGCTCCAGTGGCCGGATGTCCGGATCCTGGGAGTTGTCTCCCTCTTCTTTTGTCGTCGCTTCCATGCTTCCCTCGCGGATGGTGTAGTTCTTCCTTGGTGCTTGCACTCCTCCTCTTCATCTGTGAAGCTCCGACAATAGCTATGCATGCACACACGAGGAGTTTCAAGTAGTATACCATCCTCGAAGGGGTCAAGTGAACACGTGTAAAGGAGAAGATTCACCTTTATGTATGAGAAGTAGAGGTAGCACGTGTCCTTGCCAAACGGACTTTTGACATGGTGATGCCCGTAGGATGCTCCGCATTAGTAGGTCCATGGGGATGTCCTTGGGATGCTCCGCATCAGAGATGTAATGCATATGTTGGTATTGAATCAACGAAGAAATTCAGCGAATCACATACTAATGATGATGCTTCAAGTGATGATTCACGTGATGATGAACCAATCACCTTTTGTCTCATGGAAAAATTCTCAAAGGATCAGGTATCTGTCAAACACCTAAGATCCATGAATGAAAACTCTCTTGAATAGATATCTTATGCCAAGCTGGTCAAGATTGCTAAATCTCAACATGATGAACTTGAAATGCTTGAAAGAAATCTCAGGAAAACTGAAGGATTACTAGTTGAAGAGATGGAGAAGAATCAAAAGTTGACTAAAGAGCAAGATGCTTTTTCATCAACTATTGATGATCTCACCATTCGATATGACTCACTCTCAGCTGACTATGAGGGTTTATCAAATGAACTCCTCAACAAGAATCAAGAACTCGTGTCACTGAAAGAATCTTGTAACAAGCTGGTTTGAGAGAAAGCTTCTCTCTTCACCGAGCAATCCGTTCAAATTCCTGATGGTTTTGTTCCCTGTGCTTAAAATGTCTAGAACGTCGCAATGCTCAGTCTCATGATGAAACTTTCGATGCTGCTAAATAGAATTTTGCTACTACTAAAGTTGGTACTACTACTGACCCTCTCCCGAGGATCTTGCTGCTATTACTGAAGAAAATTGCAGTTAAAGAACTTATATGAGACTGGAATGCTAAGGAGCCTAAAAGGGCATGAAACCTTATGTGATGTGCTCAAGAAGTCCATTCTTCACAAAAATCCTCAGAAGGAAGGATTGGGTTTTGAAAGGAAACTTAATGTGGATAGATCCTATTGGACTCCAAAAATATATCCTCGAACGACTTGGGTTCACGCAAAGAGTGAAACTCTCGAACTAAAACTTTAACTGGTTATCTTTCGCCCATTTCTATTCCTACTGTCAAGTCAAATGACTCAGATTACAAACTCTTCAAGCAACAGAATGGAAGGGTTTTCGATCGATATGTTGGAACTAACTGCAGGGCAGGTACACCCAAGAAGCAAATTTAGGTAAAGAACTGTACCACTGAAAATTTAGCTGTTACTGCTAACCTGACTTTGCTGGATAATCGCCAACGAGCAAATGATTATCATTCCAAGTCTACTCGAATATCTTTCTCGAATGATTATCACCCCGTACCACGTTAGAAGGAGTACTTGCGTAAATCTTCAAATCATTACACTCATGCATCAAGAAACAATTTCAATGCCTATTCATATGATTATTAGTATCATAATGCATAGGTGTCTCGCAAAACTCACCAAAGAAATATTCTAAGCAAGGCAAAGCACATAAGATCCTCACCACCCATACAAGTGTGGGTAGTGAAGAAGAACTAATCACCTCTTGTAGGAAACTCTCAGGGATATCTCATGTTTATCTCAAGCCCTGAGATCAATTTTTGTTGGTTCTTATCTTTCTAAGTTTTCTCTCGTAGTGTTTGTGTTCTTTTTCGATAGTGTTGTGCTTCGAGTCTTTTCCTATTGTGGTTTATTCTCACTTCGTTGTGTCACAATCATGCACCTTGATCCGAGGAAGATTTCACTCCTATGTCCTAGGTTGTGAGTGAAATCAACTTATTTTTTTCATCTGTTTTGGCGCTTGTGCTTGTTCAAACTGTTCGACATCCAGTTCAGTTGCCGTGATTTTCGCAGGAAATGGCTGACACGTGCCCACGATCTCCCTATCGTGATCTCGTCCGTTGAATGTGGAACGTCCCAAGTTTTTCGTCCGTAGATTTCAGAGTAGTGGTTTGTCCCTTAGGCTATATATACCCCTCTCTGGGTCTCTTCTTCCTTAGCTCTTTCCCAGTTTGGCCTAAAACCCTACTCTTGATCTCAGTCCGAGCCCGAGCTCGAAGCAACCTCGTCGTCAAGCCTTGCTATGCAACTCTGGCAGAGCTCCGTCAACGTCAGTCGCGCCAGTGCGGTAAATCCTCTTTTCCGCACTGTCGTAGTCAATCTGTCTCGCAAATTAGGGCATTCAGATATGGTACTTACTCTTCTTCCTTCCTGTTCTAGAGCAGTTCCTCCTGATGCTATTTATCTCGTGTAATTTCCTTGCGGTAGATCTTCATGGTTCAATAAGTTATGACATGTACGGTTTGTCGTTGTTCCTCGTACTAGTGTCTTGGATCTATGGTTTACTATGTATACTCGAAAGATCAGAGGAATGGTTATGTTGTCTTATGGCATATCGCAATTCCTTGGACGATTTCTTGCAAGTATACATCATGGATCCCCTTCTTCCGAGAAACTTATCTGTTTTGAGTTCAAATGCTTCTGTGCATGTTTGTGACTTCTTCTTGTGTTTTCTTTCGGATTTTCTTTTGTTTTACCATGAGTGATCATGGCTAATATTTCAGCTGGGTCAGAGGAAGATATTCCACAGCAGTCGCGTGTGGCTGACAAAGCAAAGATGGTTGAAAGGAAATCTGCAAAACCGCCAAGAGCACCGAAGAAAAAGGCCGAATCAGAATCTACTGAAGAAGATGATGATGTTCCCTCAGCTCAAAGTCAGCCGGAGGATGAGATATTCACAGACTCCAAAACCATGTGCTCTGTTGGAAATCACAAAGAGGGTGAGCACGGTAGAGAAAGGAATACCGTAGCTGAGATGTCTGATCAGGAAACATACATGACTCCACCAGGGGTTGAAACTGCTCAAGAGAGGAACAACACATAGCAAAAGATTCATCGTCATTTTGTGAAGAAATGGTTTCATCATGAGAACGTCCGAAGGAAATACCAGATATTGTTCGCATTCACTCCACCCTGGAATGATTGCATTGCAGAAGGCTGCCTAGGGCAGGATGATGAAAAAGTAAGGCCATCACCACATACCAACGCTCATGCTAACTCCTTGAAAACCATAGCCAATTTTCCCGAAGAAGTTGCAAAGAGGGAAAAGGAAAAGGTCAAGCGTGAGGCTAGACTTGCGAAGAAAAATCAAGTAGAACAGCAGAATGTTGAGTTAACTCAACAATATGTTCAAGATAAGAAGGAAAGGGCATCTTCCCAAAAAGAGAAGAGGTGGAAGTTTGTTTCTCCTCAAGCTCGGAAGAAGAAGTCCGTTACAAGAAAATCTAGAAAAGTTGCACCTACCTCGTCTGATGAGGATTCGTTTGATGATAATGCTGGTGAAGAAATTCCCATGTATGATCAGAAAGCGCTGCTCGACAAGCCGTACCAAACCCCATCTCCTACAAAGATTTTGCCACCACTGAGATCTTCACCAATACTTGCTCCCGTCCCCTCAGAAAAACCTTCGAGATCTGCTGCCCCAATGGTAAAGATAAAGCTGATTACCAATGAAAAAGCTACTGCTCCTGCCAAGAAGGCAAAGAAAATAATTCCTGCTCCAACAGAGGAATATGATTTTGATCTTATATTTGACATCATTGGAGGGTGCCTCCTATGATGAGAATCCACTGATTTGGGTAATTTGGGCTTGCCTGAAGATGTTACCAAGATGGTAGAAAAGCACTTCTCTGATCTGAAAGAAATCACCAAAGAACTCGATCAAGCTGTTGATGATAAGACGCTTCTGGAGTAGATGAGAAGGAAAGCTAAATATGAGTCTGAAAAAAAGATGTAAAAAAGGCCATTCTTGAGATCACCAAAGCTTTCACCACCATGAGAAATAATAACATTGATTGGCACTCCAGAATGAATATGGATGTCTCTCAGCTTTGTGATCATAGGAATGAAGAGATTAAGCGTCAAGAAGCTCTTGCTCGACGCAGAGAGAAAGAAGAAAAACATCAAGGAGCTCAGGCTAGAGCCAATAAGTCGAAAGAGATTAAGAATCATCGTATCCAATCTGTATCTTCTGATGCACCTGTTGATGCAAGTGTCCCACTACAATAGATTCCACCATCCCCTCGTTCCAAGGAGTTACTAAACAACAAGCAGAACCAGTGGTAGCTATCATTCCTGCCTCCGTCGAACAAGAAGATGATGTTGTGTACATATATCTTGTCAATCCTAATGAAGTAAACGTTGTGCCCAAGCAAAATGCTGCCAAAGAAAAGATTGACGAAGATATTGAGATGGAAAAGGCAACTTCATCGCCTTTGAAGGAAACACATGTTGAACCCTCTATATCTACCAAGGAGGGTGAGAAGGTCGAGGGGGAGATAATCTGTCGGTGTACAAAAGTAGGGGCCTAGCTTTTGACCCCTTTACTTGTGCACGGGCAGTCAGAGCCGCCTGCCAGGGCCGCACATGAGCAAGGCAAGGGAGGGAAGCCGGAGAAAAGCCAAGGCCACAGGGACAAGAAAAACAACAAAGGACCAAGACCACAAAGGTTGCACTGGCGATACAGGTTGCCCCAGCAAGGACCCTTGCCTAGGGCAGCCCCAGCAGCCCCGGCAAGATCCTTGCAGGGGCAGCTCATCCACACCCACTGAGCGAGCCACTTTCGAGCCCACCAATGATAAGCAGTCGCGTCGGGACAGGCTTCGGGAGGCACCTCCGTGGTGGCATGCATATCTTTGTGAAGACATAGGACAATCAAGATCAAATAGGGATAGGAAGGCGGTTGTCCCCACCGAAGAAACCCACCGGGAAGCCGGCGCGCCGCGGCAAGACCCTTTGATGAGGACATCAATACAATTTTTACACCCACAGCCCCTGCTGCTATACATACTGGACCAATTACTAGAGCTCGTGCACGCCAACTAAATTACCAGGTACTTTCGTTTCTTGGTAATGATTCTAATGTTCATGAGAATATGATGATGCCTAAATTGGATACATTTGTTTTGCTTACAAATGAAGGGCCTAGCTTGGAGAAGGATGAACATTGGAGCAAGAACAAGAACGGAGTTACAAGTGATGATTTCAGGACTTTGAAGCCACCATAATGGGTGCATGAAGCCTTGGACGAAATATACAAGATGCCACTTTATAAATTTCGTCCCGGGGCTATTTTAGGTGCTGCGTCACCTTATTATTGGGCCAGGCCCATGTAATTTCGAAATACATAAGTATAGGCTATTTTTAGAGTCCGTATGTGTGGGGAAACAAGAGATAGGGTTGATTTCGGACCCCTCCACCAAGGGCCATGAAATTCCCCCCCTCTTCCTCCATATATACAGCCCTTAGGGCATCGTTTAGACTTTGGGTTTTGTTTAGATTAAAAGTTCGCCATAGCTGCAACTTCGCGTACTTCGTTTGTGTTCAACGACCAGACAAAGGCGTCACAGAACCCCACTTTGATCAATAAAGTTTTCATCTTATATCCGCAATATCCAGATTGCAATCTTAGTTTCTTGCTTGTTCTTCGTTTGCTCGCAGGAAACAGACCCTCGTGGTCAGGTTGATCATGCTCCGGCGTGGTCAATAACCTCTCGGAGTTGGTTTAGCGATTGCTAAGGCGCGACGTCCTCGCACGTTCGTAGTCGGATCGTCAAAGTCGACTTCCACCAAAGCGAAATCCACCATCTCATCGAAAGACGGGACACCTTTGCCTCTATCAAGTGGTATCAGATTTCCAGGTTGCTCGGTGAGATTTTACAGTTTTTCGTAGTTTAGATCGAGTCTGTTCTTCATACCTACAGTCCACGAAAAAGCCACAAAAAAAATTAGGGTTAGTTCATCATATCCGAACCAATCTGAGCCTTTGCATAATCTTTTTAGGGTTTTGCTTTGTTGAATTTGCGGTTGCGTCGTCGTGTCTAGTTGCTGGTCTTAGAGTCTAGTCTTTTAGAGTTTCGAGTTCTGGTCATAAGTTGTCACGCCACCGCCGCACCATCATCATCGCCCCTGCCATCTACCACCACCGCACCGAATCCGTATCCATATACCACCACCAATCCGTGTCCATATACCACCACCGATCCATATCCATATACTACCACCGCTACCACCACCGCTGCCATATACCACCACCATATATCCACCTCCAATCCGAGTTCTTTGCTTATTAGGTTTGTTTTCGGGATCCATCTAGATTCCGATTCGTGTTTCCTTGCCGGAGTAGGTTTCGAAAAAAAAGAGTCGGGTAGCCACGCTCCGTTTAGGCCCAAAATTTTTCGAAAACGCATTTTTCGAAAAATTTTCTGGCTATCCTATTTTTAGGTGTTTCTGAGTGTTTTGAGACAGGTGCCATTATAGGAAGTTTTTTTTTTGACCCGTTTCCAGTTTTTGGGTCCGGGCAGTCGAAAAAAAAAATTTCGACAAAAAA
>NC_041381.1:274752993-274831359 GCF_002162155.2 Triticum dicoccoides
AACTACTTGGGCTGCTTTGAAAACTGCTATGCGTACGCGTTGGGTTCCACCATATTATCAACGTGAATTGCTTCAAAAATTGCAGCGTTTAAGACAAGGAAAAAATTCTGTAGAAGAATATTATCAGGAATTACAAACTGGCATGATTAGATGTGGTATTGTTGAGGAGAATGAAGCTATGCTTGCACGTTTTCTGGGTGGATTAAATAGAGAGATTCAGACCATTCTAGACTATAAGGAGTATACTAATATCACTCGTTTATTCCATCTTGCTTGTAAAGCTGAACGTGAAGTGCAGGATCGACAAGCATTGGGGCGAACTAACTTTTCTGCAGGCCGACCTTCATCATGGACACCACGTGCATCTTCTACTTCAACTGCACCAGCACCTCCATCAGGTGCCACCTCCAGCCGTGATACAAGAAAACAGGCACAACCACCATTATCTGCCAAGAGCGCACCTGCGGGGCCTACATAGCGTTCTTCTTCTTCCATAGCATCAACAGGGCACACAAGTGATATTATTTGTCGTCGTTGTAAGGGAGGAGGTCATTATGCGAGAGAATGCAAATCTCCGCGTGTGATGATTGCTACCGCGGATGGTGGATATGAGTCCGCTAGTGACTATGATGAGGAGACTTTGGCTCTTATTACACGTGAAGAACATGGTGGAGATGATTCTGATAATCAGACGCAATACATGGCTCCTGAAGACGCTGACAGGTATGAATGTTTAGTTGCTCAACGTGTTTTGAGTGTGCAGATCACACAAGCTGAGCAAAATCAGAGGCACAATTTGTTCCATACCAAGGGAGTTGTGAAGGAACGTTCTGTGCGCGTCATCATAGACGGAGGGAGCTGCAACAACTTGGCTAGCATGGAGATGGTCGAGAAGCTTTCTCTCACCACAAGACCACATCCACATCCTTACTACATCCAATGGTTCAACAACAGCGGCAAGGTTAAGGTAACACGTACTGTTCGTGTGCATTTTAGTATATCTACTTATGCTGATTATGTTGATTGTGATGTGGTACCTATGCAAGCATGTTCCTTATTACTTGGTAGACCATGGCAATTTGATAAAAATTCTGTACACCATGGTAGAAACAATCACTATACTCTTGTTCATAAGGATAAAAATATTACTTTGCTTCCTATGACTCCTGATTCCATTTTGAAAGATGATATTAATAGAGCTAATAAAGCAAAACAGGAGACGAATAAGAGTGAAAATCAGATTGTGGCAAAAGAATTTGAGCAACAAATGAAGCCTAATAATAAACCATCTAGTGTTGCTTCTGAAATTAAATTGAAAAGTGCATGTTTATTTGCCACCAAATCTGATATTGATGAGCTAGATTTCAGCAAATCTGTTTGCTATGCTTTTGTGTGCAAAGAGGCATTATTTTCATTCGAGGACGTGCCTTCCTCTTTGCCTCCTGCTGTCACTAACATTTTTCAGGAGTTCGCTGACGTCTTTCCACAAGACCTGCCACCGGGATTACCGCCTATTCGAGGGATTGAGCATCAAATTGACTTAATTCCCGGTGCTTCACTGCCAAACCGTGCACCATACCGTACCAATCCAGAGGAGACGAAGGAGATTATGCGTCAAGTACAAGAGCTTCTCGACAAAGGTTATATACGCGAATCCCTTAGTCCTTGTGCTGTTCCTATTATTCTAGTGCCGAAAAAGGATGGTACATCACGTATGTGTGTTGATTGTAGAGGCATTAATAATATTACTATTCGTTATCGTCATCCTATTCCTAGGCTAGATGATATGCTTGATGAATTGAGTGGCTCTACAATATTCTCCAAAGTTGATTTGCGTAGTGGCTACCATCAAATTCGTATGAAATTGGGAGATGAATGGAAAACAGCATTTAAAACTAAGTTTGGATTATATGAGTGGTTAGTCATGCCTTTTGGGTTAACGAATGCACCTAGTACTTTCATGAGATTAATGAACGAAGTTTTACGTGCTTTCATTGGACGATTTGTGGTAGTTTACTTTGATGACATATTGATTTATAGCAGATCTTTGGTAGAACATTTGGAACATTTACGTGCTGTTTTTATTGCTCTAGTGATGCACGTTTGTTTGGTAACCTTGGGAAGTGCACCTTTTGCACCGACCGAGTATCTTTTCTTGGCTATGTTGTTACTCCACAGGGAATTGAAGTTGATAAAGCCAAGATTGAAGCTATTGAGAGTTGGCCGCAACCCAAAACGGTCACACAAGTGAGGAGTTTTCTTGGCCTCGCTGGATTCTATAGGCGTTTTGTGAGAGATTTCAGCACCATTGCTGCACCTCTCAATGAGCTTACAAAGAAAGATGTGCCTTTTCTTTGGGGTACCGCACAGGAAGAAGCCTTCACGGTATTGAAAGATAAGTTGACACATGCTCCTTTACTCCAACTTCCTGATTTTAATAAGACTTTTGAGCTTGAATGTGATGCTAGTGGAATTGGATTAGGAGGTGTGTTATTACAAGATGGCAAACCTGTTGCATACTTTTCTGAAAAATTGAGTGGGCCTAGTCTGAATTATTCTACTTATGATAAAGAATTATATGCTCTTGTTCGGACTTTAGAAACATGGCAACATTATTTATGGCCCAAAGAATTTGTTATACATTCTGATCATGAATCTTTGAAACATATTAAAAGTCAAGCTAAACTAAATCGTAGACATGCTAAATGGGTTGAATTCATTGATGATGAGGACATCAATACAATTATTACACCCACAGCCCCTGCTGCTATACATACTGGACCAATTACTAGAGCTCGTGCACACCAACTAAATTACCAGGTACTTTCGTTTCTTGGTAATGATTCTAATGTTCATGAGAATATGATGCTGCCTAAATTGGATACATTTGTTTTGCTTACAAATGAAGGGCCTAGCTTGGAGAAGGATGAACATTGGAGCAAGAACAAGCATGGAGATGATGGCATGCGCAAGGGGAACAAGAACGAAGTTACAAGTGATGATTTCAGGACTTTGAAGCCACCATAATGGGTGCATGAAGCCTTGGACGAAATATACAAGATGCCACTTCATAAATTTCGTCCCGAGGCTATTTTAGGTGCTGCGTCACCTTATTATTGGGCCAGGCCCATGTAATTTCGAAATACATAAGTATAGGCTATTTTTAGAGTCCGTATGTGTGGGGAAACAAGAGATAGGGTTGATTTCGGACTCCTCCACCAAGGGCCACGAAATTCCCCCCTCTTCCTCCATATAAACAGCCCTTAGGGCATCGTTTAGACTTTGGGTTTTGTTTAGATTAAAAGTTCGCCATAGCTGCAACTTCGCGTACTTCGTTTGTGTTCAACGACCAGACAAAGGCGTCACAGAACCCCACCTTGATCAATAAAGCTTTCATCTTATATTCGCAATATCCAGATTGCAATCTTAGTTTCTTGCTTGTTCTTCGTTTGCTCGCAGGAAACAGACCCTCGTGGTCAGGTTGATCGTGCTCCGGCGTGGTCAATAACCTCTCGGAGTTGGTTTAGCGATTGCTAAGGCGCGACGTCCTCGCACGTTCGTAGTCGGATCGTCAAAGTCGACTTCCACCAAAGCGATATCCATCATCTCATCGAAAGACGGGACACCTTTGCCTCTATCACTACACATTTCTTTTGGCGAAAGATGAGACGGGATGTTGAGCGTTTTATTGCTCGATGCACTACATGTCAAAAAGCTAAGTCACGACTCAATCCTCATGGTTTATATATGCCTTTGCCTGTACCTAGTGTTCCTTGGGAGGATATATCTATGGACTTTGTGTTAGGTTTACCTCGAACAAAGAAGGGGAGGGATAGCATATTTGTTGTCGTGGATAGATTCTCGAAAATGGCACACTTTATACCATGTCATAAAAGCGATGATGCTGTTAATGTTGCTGATTTGTTCTTTCGTGAAATTATTCGCTTGCATGGTGTGCCAAATACTATTGTTTCAGATCGTGATACTAAATTTCTTAGCCACTTTTGGAGATGTTTATGGGCTAAGTTGGGGACTAAACTGCTTTTTAGTACTACTTGTCACCCCGAAACTGATGGACAAACTGAAGTAGTCAATAGAACGTTGTCTACTATGCTTAGGGCTGTTTTGAAGAATAATAAGAAAATGTGGGAGGAATGCTTGCCTCATATTGAATTTGCTTATAATCGTTCATTGCATTCTACTACTAAGATGTGCCCTTTTGAAGTTGTGTATGGTTTCCTACCTCGTGCACCTATTGATTTGTTGCCTCTTCCATCTTCGGAGAAGGTTAATTTTGATGCTAAACAACGTGCTGAATTGATTTTAAAAATGCATGAGTTAACTAAGGAAAACATTGAGCGTATGAATGCTAAATATAAACTTGCTGGAGATAAGGGTAGAAAACATGTTATGTTTGCACCTGGAGATCTTGTTTGGTTACATTTGCGTAAGGATAGATTTCCTGATTTGCGCAAATCAAAGTTAATGCCACGTGCTGATGGTCCCTTTAAGGTGTTAGAGAAAATAAATGATAATGCATATAAACTTGAGCTGCCTGCAGATTTTGGGGTTAGTCCCACTTTTAACATTGCAGATTTGAAGCCTTATTTGGGTGAGGAAGATGAACTTCCGTCGAGGACGACTTCATTTCAAGAAGGGGAGGATGATGAGGACATCAATACAATTTTTACACCCACAGCCCCTGCTGCTATACATACTGGACCAATTACTAGAGCTCGTGCACGCCAACTAAATTACCAGGTACTTTCGTTTCTTGGTAATGATTCTAATGTTCATGAGAATATGATGCTGCCTAAATTGGATATATTTGTTTTGCTTACAAATGAAGGGCCTAGCTTGGAGAAGGATGAACATTGGAGCAAGAACAAGAACGGAGTTACAAGTGAAGATTTCAGGACTTTGAAGCCACCATAATGGGTGCATGAAGCCTTGGACGAAATATACAAGATGCCACTTCATAAATTTCGTCCCGAGGCTATTTTAGGTGCTACGTCACCTTATTATTGGGCCAGGCCCATGTAATTTCGAAATACATAAGTATAGGCTATTTTTAGAGTCCGTATGTGTGGGGAAACAAGGGATAGGGTTGATTTCGGACCCCTCCACCAAGGGCCACGAAATTCCCCCCCTCTTCCTCCATATATACAGCCCTTAGGGCATCGTTTAGACTTTGGGTTTTGTTTAGATTAAAAGTTCGCCATAGCTGCAACTTCGCGTACTTCGTTTGTGTTCAACGACCAGACAAAGGCGTCACAGAACCCCACTTTGATCAATAAAGTTTTCATCTTATATCCGCAATATCCAGATTGCAATCTTAGTTTCTTGCTTGTTCTTCGTTTGCTCGCAGGAAACAGACCCTCGTGGTCAGGTTGATCGTGCTCCGGCGTGGTCAATAACCTCTCGGAGTTGGTTTAGCGATTGCTAAGGCGCGATGTCCTCGCACGTTCGTAGTCGGATCGTCAAAGTCGACTTCCACCAAAGCGAAATCCACCATCTCATCGAAAGACGGGACACCTTTGCCTCTATCACCCTTGCCGGGCCGCCCGGCAAGACCGTCGCCAAGCATCCCGGCAAGGCCACCGGTAGGCCCGCACCAGCCGGGTTCCTACTGCCGTTCGTACGTAGCCGCCAACCCAACCAGCTGGGCAGGCACCTGTGTGGCAGCATGCAGGCCTTCGTGGAGGCTCCACCGCCGCGCCACCTCAGTTGCCTGCCTGCCTACGTGGCGCTGCATGCGTTGCTGGCCGGGGCGCGTGTCGAAGCCAGGAGGGGCGGCGACGTACAGGATGGGCCTCACCCCCGTCCCCCAATAAAGTGACAGACACCTAAGCCCTGCATTTAATGCATCTTGTCCTGTAATACTAGCGATACCCTCGCAATGCTGTAGCACTTTGCACCTCATGTGTGCCACTGTGGCAGCCCCTTTCGCCTATAAAAGGAGGCCCATGGCATACTGAGAGAGGATTCGGCTCTTTTGGAACCTGATAGCACCCAGAGCTAGTTCGAGGTCTCAAGAACAGTAATACAGCCACCAAAGCAGGATCGTAGGGTTTTACGCATCTTTGCGGGCCGAACTTGGGTAAATCCTCTATGTGCCATCCCCTAGTCCCGCTCTTCTCGCGATTCCGCGCCCTGCAACCGCAGAAGGGATTCCAGTGATCCCATAGGTGTCGTTTCCCACTGACATCTTTGGCGCGCCAGGTAGGGGGCAGCGCTATTGCGAGAACCTGGGCTAGCAGTTGGCCTAGCTGTTCTTCATCGCCATGGCTCCTAAGAAGAAGAAGACCACGGCGATCGGTTTGTCCGGTACCAAGTTGTCGGCGCCGGTGTGAGTCAGCAGCGGGCCAGTCACGGAGAGAACCCGTGGCGTGGCCCGCGAACATCCACACTACCCTGGTGGTTCAGGCATGGCGAGCGGCACCGTTCGCGCGCCAAGCGATGATCCACCGGTCACGGGCTCTAGAGACGGAGTCGGGGCCCCCGCAGGCGGCGCGGGGCCCTTCAGGGGTGCCGCCGTCCCGCCAGGCGGCGGCACGGCGACCTCCAAGACACCAACGCTGGCGCACCGTGCGCGTGACGAGCAGCGTCACCATGCCGGAGATCCTGCGCGCCGCCCTGGGAAGAGTCCCGTGCGCCCATCACGTGAAGAGGAGGGCCAGCGTGCGCACCAGGATGCTGACGGAGGTGGCGAACGGCTGCGGAACCGCGATGCAGCTCCTTCTAACATGGTTAGGAGTCGAGGCGCATTGCGTTCCACCCAGCTTTCGCCGCCACCCACGCCAGCGGAAGCTCTAGCGCGCGCACAGCTGCTCCTCGATTTTCCTCCCGCCGTGGAGAAGCTTGACGAATGGAGGGCCACCGTCTGGAGCCTCGTCAGCATTGCCAACAACGACGGGCCGCGGCCGGTGGAACCCATTGGCCGCTCCGTCGTCGGGCTGCCACGTGCTAGCGGAGACCACGCCGGAGGCGATGCTGCCACGGTGTGTTCCTCGCCTCCATCCTGACCGCCCCGGGCGTCGGCCCACTGCGGCGGCGCTTGTGATGATATCTCCATCACATCGTCCGACCCGCGAACCAACCGCGATCAGCGCCAGGTCCTCCAGGAGCGGGCTCACGAGGACGCTCGAACTACGGTCGAGCGCCGACGCGACGCGTGCCACCAGTCGGACAGGAGGGCCGGACCTGCTGTGGACCACCCAGCGTCGGGAAGCTACGGTGGCCTACCTTACGAGGTGGGTTATCCGGCCTTCACCCGTGAGTTGCGGCAGTTCCAGTGGCCCTCCCACCGTACGTTCAAACCTGACGTTGGCGAGAAGTACAATGGCAAGACCCACCCGTCAAAGTTCCTTAGCATCTACACCATCGCGATGCAAGCTGCTGGGGCCCGTGACGATAAGGTGCTTGCCAACTACTTCCCGTTGGCACTCAAGCCTAATGTCATGTCATGGTTGATGCACTTGCCAGTGGATTCCATCTCTTCTTGTGCGGATCTGTGCCATGAGTTTGTTGGCGCCTTCACTAGAGGTCACCAAGCTCATGGCCAGGCGAGTGACTTACACATCATCCCCCAGAAGGAGGGAGAAAACTTGCGCAAGTACATCCAAAGGTTCAGCCGGGTGCAGTACAACATCCCCGATGTTCATCCCGCCGTCGTGATTAGTGTGTTCCATCAAAACATGCGCAATTGCAAGATGCATGAAGAACTGGCGATGAACAAGGTTAAGGATGTGCCGAACTTTATATTCTGGCCGATTGGTGCGCCCGTGCCGAGGAAGGAAGGAAGTACACCGGTGAAGATGCCGGTGCGGAAACCGACTCCACCGGCGATACCGCCGCCCCAGCAAAGAAAGGCCGACGCCATAACAGGAAGCGCAAGGGTAAGGCCGTGCTTGCCGTTGAGGGATCTGACGATACTGGTACCACCAAGAAGACCAAGGCGAGCGACCCCAGCAAGGAGGTTGCCGGGTGTGACGCTTGCCGAGCCTTGGCGGCTACCGATAAGCCAGGAGGTTCCGACAAGCAGTACTGCAAGATCCACCGCACCAAGGGCCACGATCTCCAAAACTGCCGGCAGGTAGAGCTGCTCGCTGAGAAGCAGAAAGCCGAGTATGAGCGGCGGGACAAGGAGAAAGGCCCAGACGGTGCCGAGGGATCCAGCAAGAAATGTGGCGGCCAGGAGGCCGCCGTGGCAAGGATAATCAGCAAGAGAGGCCCGCCCAGGGCCGCGACAAGAAGCAGGAAGATGATGATCATGACGAGGACAACGAGTCCAGCGACCACGAGTTTCAGAAAGCCACAGAGGCCATGTGCGTTGATGGTGGCGCCTCGCTACATACGTCTCACCGCCAACTCAAGCAGTGGTCACGTGAGGTCGCGGCGGTGGAACCATCATTCGACGCACGAAAGCCGCTGAAGTGGTCCAGCACTCCCATCATCTTCGACACCGAGGACCACCCTGACCGCACAATCGCGGTCGGGTGCTTGCCGTTGTTGGTTTCACCGACAATCCGCAAGCTCAAGGTGACGAAGATGTTGGTCGACGGCGGGGCCGGCCTAAACTTAATCTCGCCCGTTGTGGTCAGAAGGCTGCAGATCCCTGATGAAGACCTCGAGGAGACAGGTACATTCCAAGGGGTCAACCCGGGGAGGAGCCAGACGAAGGGGAAGATCACGCTGCCCATGACGTTCGGAGGCGAGCTGAACCACAGGATGGAGAGGATTGTCTTCGACGTGGCCGAGATCCCCTTGCCTTACAACGGGATCCTCGGCCGCCCGACGCTAGCCAAGTTTATGGCGGCTTCACACTACGCCTATAACATGCTAAAGATGCCTGGGCCGATGAACATCATCACCGTCCCCTCTGACAAGAAAGATGCGTTGATCTGCGCTGACCAACTCTACCGGGAGGCAGTTGCAGCGGCTGCCGCTAAGGCACCCGCTCCTGCCGACGGGGCCCCGGAGGAGGAGAAGACCGGCAAGATCCCTCACACTCGCTCCGGCAAGCGCACCTCTTCGGGGTGTCGCGCTTCCGTCGAAAACGTGCCAGAGAGTTCCGCCGGCAAGAGCAAGAAGTCCAGGGCTGCACCACCAGAGACTAAGAAGGTGCCCGTCAAGGAGGATGGCACAGGGGGAGCATTCACCATAAGCTCCACCCTTGACGGCAAATAGGAAAGCGAGCTCGTCACCTTCCTGCGGGCGAATGTCGATGTGTTTGCATGGCAAGCCTCCGACATCCCCGGAGTTCCCAGGGAGGTGATTGAGAACCACCTTGTTGTCTGTCCTCACACGCGGCCGGTCAAACAGAAGGTTAGGAAGAAGGCTCTAGAGAGACAAGAGTTCATCACGGAGGAAGTCAGAAAGCTAGAAGTGGCAAGCTTGGTGAGGGGAGTACTCCATCCGACGTGGTTGGCCAATCCGGTAGTGGTGCGCAAGGCAAATTGGAAGTGGAGGCTATGTATTGATTACACAGACATCAATAAGGCTTGTCCAAAGGATCCCTTCCCGTTACCACGCATCGACCAGATTGTTGACTCCACGGCTGGACGTGACCTGTTATCATTCCTTGACGCCTACTCAGGATACCATCAGATCTTCATGATGAAAGAAGACGAGGAAAAGACAGCATTCATCACCCCATGTGGTACGTACTATTTTTTATGAATGCCCTTCGGGTTGAAGACTGCTGGCTCGACTTTTGCAAGGGCAGTCTAAATTGGTTTTGAACCCCAGCTACATAGAAATATGGAAGCTTATATGGATGACATAGTGGTCAAAACCAAGGACAAAGCAACGCTTGTGCAAGATCTGGAGGAAACATTTAGGAACCTGCGCAGGATCAACCTCAAATTGAACCCTGAGAAGTGTGTCTTTGGCGTCCCGTACGGCAAGCTTCTCGGGTTCTTTGTGTCCCAGCGTGGGATTGAAGCAAACCCGGATAAGATCAAGGCCATCGAATAGATTGAGGCACCCAAGCGGATTAAGGATGTGCGTCAGCTCACTGGCTGCGTTGCCGCCATGAGCCAGTTCATCTCCTAGTCCGCGGAGCGTGCCCTACCTTTCTTCAAGATCTTAAAGAAGGCAGGGCCCGTGGAGTGGACCCCAGAGGCCAAGGCAGCGCTGCAAGATTTAAAGAAATACCTCTCTTCCACCCCAATGCTGGTTGCACCCAAACCACAAGAATCGTTGCTGCTTTACCTAGTGGCAACGAATCAAGTGGTTAGCGCCGCACTGGTGGTGCAGAGGGAGGTCGACGAGAAGGCAGCGACAGCGGCAGAGCCAACAGTAGGCAAACCAAAACCCTCTCCGGCAGGGCTCGATCCGGCAAGGTCAAGTCCCTGGCAGGGGCCAGCGCCAGCACGGCAGGACCCACATGACCGGGTGAAGAGGCACAGAAAAAGAAAGTGGTGCAGCACCCAGTGTACTTCGTCAGCTCCCTCTTGCAGGGGGCTAGGTCGAGATACTCAGGTGTGCAAAAGCTGCTCTTCGGCCTCCTTATGGCCTCGAGAAAGCTGCGCCACTACTTCCAAGCGCATGAGATCATGGTAGTCACCCGCCTCCCATTGCAACGGATACTACACAACCCAGATGCAACGGGGAGGATCGTAGAATGGGCCCTGGAGCTGTCGAGTTTCGGTTTGAAGTTTGAAAGCACCTCAACGATTCAGAGCAGAGTCTTGGCGGAGTTTGTTGCGGAATGGACCTCGACGCCTGACGAAGAGGTACAGGAGACTACTCTCCCCGGCAAGGAAGCGAGCTGCAACTGGGTCATGTACTTCGATGGTGCCTTTTCGCTGCAAGGCACCAGTGCTGGTGTGCTGCTTGTCGCACCCACTGGAGAGCACCTCAAGTATGTCGTCCAGATGCATTTCCCCCGGGAGAAGTCGACCAACAACACCGCCGAATACGATGGTTTGCTTGCCAGTCTCAGGATCGCGGCAGACCTCAGAGTTAAGAAGCTCATCGTCAGGGGCGATTCATAGCTCGTCGTCAGGCAGGTCAATAAAGATTATCAAAGCCCGTTGATGGAAGCTTACATAGATGAGGTGAGGAAACTAGAGGAGCGCTTTGACGGTATACAAGCGGAACATGTCCCTCGTGCGGAGAATGACATCACCGACTACCTATCAAAGCGCGCCGCCCTCAAGCTACCTGTGGAACCAGGTACTTTTGTGCTTCAGTTAACCCAACCATCCGTTGAGCCATTGACCGGGCAGAGCAAGCGGAGGAAGCTAGGCCCTGACAAGTACTTCCCCACCGAGTTCCCCGGAGCCGCTGGCGAGGATGTTGTCGTGGACACCGACCCTGCCGTAGGGCAACCGACTCCAGCAGGACCTTGGGTCATGGCTGTGGAGCCGGCCGCTCCCACGGTAGAAGAAATGCCTTGGGTCCTTGTCGTCGAGCCACAAGCTCTGGCATGGGCACAACACATCGTCCAATTCCTTCAAAAAGGGGAGCTTCCTGAGGAGCAGGAAGAGGCAGAAAGAGTAACCCGCCGGTCTCCTCTGTACCAATTCGTTGATAGCGTATTGTATAGGAGAAGGCCGAATGGAGTGAAATTAATGTGCATCTCCTGGGAGGAAGGACTAAAGCTGTTGGCAGAGATACATGGAGGCATGTGTGGCTCCCACATAGGGTCGAGGGCCCTTGCCGGCAAGGCTTTCCGGCAAGGTTTCTTCTGGCCCGCTGCCCTCCAGGATGCGACGGCACTAGTAACCAAGTGTGAAGCATGCCAGTTTCATTCAAAGAAGCTTCATCAACCAGCTCAAGCCCTTCAAACTATCCCTCTCTCCTGGCCCTTTTCGGTCTGGGGGCTCGACATCTTGGGTCCTTTCCCCCGTGCAGTCGGGGGCTTTGAGTACTTGTACATCGCAATCGACAAGTTCACAAAGTGGCCAGAAGTGGAGGAAGTGAGGAAGGTGACAGCGCAGTCAGCCATCAAGTTTTTCAAGGGACTAATGTGCCGTTTCGGGGTGCCCAACAAGATCATCACCGACAATGGCACACAGTTCACGAGCCACGCCTTCATGCAATATGTTGAAGATCTCGACAACAGAGTCAGTTTTGCTTCCGTGGCACATCCACGGAGCAACGGCCAAGCGGAGAGGGCGAATGCAGAAGTCCTGCGAGGCTTAAGGACGAAGACTTTTGACAGGCTGTGCAAGAGTGGAAGGCACTGGATTGATGAGTTGCCAGCGACTCTTTGGTCGATCAGAACGATGCCAAATCGAGCCACCGGCCAAACACCCTTTGCCCTGGTCTATGGGGCAGAGGCAGTTCTCCCCATGGAACTCACATACGGGTCACCTCGAGTGCTCGCTTATGATGAGCTTGAGCAAGAGCAATTGCGGCAAGATGACGCAATGCTCCTTGAGGAAGATCGTCTCCGGGCGGCTGTGAGAGCAGCCCGCTACCATCAAGCTTTGTGCCGCTATCATAGCCGCAAGGTTCATGCCCGGAGCCTTGAGGAAGGCGACCTTGTTCTTCGGCACGTTCAGTCGGCCAAGAATTCCAACAAGTTGATGCCAAAGTGGGAAGGCCCTTATCGGGTAACGCAAGTCACCAGGCCTGACGCAGTCTGGCTGGAGACTGAAGATGCCATTCCAGTGAGAAACTCATGGAACATTGAGCATCTTCGCAAGTTTTACCCATAAGGCGCGGCTGCCGGGCCTCCCGGCAAGCCACCCTTTTGTACAAGCCTTGCCGACGAGGCATTTAACCCTTTGTACAAAGCCAGGCGCAGACCCTGAGCATAAATAAATGAAGCGCTGGCACCCTAAGTTATAGCATGCATGCTAGGTTGAGTCTCTTCCTCGGTTAGGGTTGATAGTGCTTAGCGGCGGCTAACCCCTAGCTTAGAGGTCGAGTGTGTGTCTCTCTGTCCTTATTTGTCTTTCTTTGGTTCACAGGGCACGAAAGTATTCTTGCCAAGCTGTCCTGAAAGAAGAGGAGCGGACTGGTGCCCGGGCCCCGGCGAGCCAGAGTTGCCGAGGGGCTGCGAGAACTAGGAACCTCCCGTGACAAGCCAAAATCGCCGGGGGCTGCGAATCCAGATAAGTTTTTATCCCCTATCATGCGTTCCATTATGGATTGGGATGCGTGAAACCCCGGTCTATCTCCGAGCTACCATGCTCCCCCTTTTCGGCACCCAAGGATTATTTCCTGGGTCTGGATCTGGTCGTAGCCGCGACAGAAAAGAAGTGGAATGTGGGGCCTACAGCCACCTCATCCGTGCCTCCGCCAAGGGCGTGGAAAAAGGTCCGGCGAGGTGGGAAGACAGCAAGGCCTGTTGCCGAGGAAAAAAAGCGTTCATCTTAAGGATGACAAGGACTCACCCCTTGTCATGGTTTCGTCCCACGAGCAAAAATACCGGCAAACATCCCTTTTTCATTAAAAAACATCTCATATAGGTACATTCCAAACGAAATGAAAAACATGAAAAAGGGGATTACGAGTTCTAAAGCTAGCAAAGGCCCGAAGGCTTACAAGACTAAAAAGATATAAGGTGCCTGTAATCCCTTTCTTGTCCCTCTCCTCAGGAAATGGAACGAGAAAGCAAAAGGGCAAAAGGGGCGCCTAGGCAAGCTACGAGTGGCAGAAGACACCGAGAGAACATCTCGGTGGCCGCCAGAGGGCTGGGTGGTGATGGCGGCGCCGGAAGTAGAGCTCGAAGACGAGGCGGCAGGACGCCGACACGTGACGAAGGCGTCGGTGTCCGTGTACTCCGACTTGACGGCCTTGCCGCTCGTCCTCTTCCTCTTCCGTAGCCTCCCTACGCCAGCCGCCCAAGGAGGCGACCCCGAGAAGTGCAAGGATACGGCAACACGGATGATGGGGTCGTCGGTGCCGCTCGATGCGGTGCCCGACACCTAGTCGGACCCGTCATCCTGCCGCCCGCTACCCTCGTCGTTGCTGCCATTGTCTTCCTCGCCACTATCGCTCGAGGAGAACTCTTCATCGTCAGAGGAGCTCTCTACGCAGCACCTCACGCGGGTCCCGACGTGCCCGAAGATCTTAACGGAGAGGAGGCCGCCCTCCATTACTTTGAAATGGAGAGCGAGCCCGTCCGTTAAGCTGTGAAGGCGAGCGAAGGTCTTCCACCCTCGGTGAAGATACATGACATGAGGGGCGGGGAACTCGACGTCAACCCACGTGCCGCTGTTCTCGCAACCCCTCATGTGTAGCCGCAGCGCCTGCGGTGGATCCAGCTCCATCTCCCGCGCAAACGGGGTCGGAAGGCGAAGGCTACGGTGTGGCGGATGGCGCAGCCTGACAAAGAATTCGCAAGGATTATCCCCGGCATGGCCCTCCATTGGGGGAAGGGCCGCTGGAGGGGGCGAGGCGGATCTGCCGCCCCGTCCTCCTCTCCCCCGGGCTCCACGGCAGCCTCGGCCTCGCCCCCTTCCCCTTCCTCTAGCGGCCGGCTCCGCCGCTACGAGTTCTTGGGGAGGAGTGATGCCTGTCTGGCTGAAACCCTCACCGCCACTGATGAAGCATCGCCACGCCCGCTCGCCATAGCAGAAGAAGAAAGGAAGCAGAGATGGGAAGAAGCAGACGGCGAAAGGTTGGGAGGCTCCATTCCCCCCGTGCCCCTCTTTATAAAGGGGCGGGGGCGAGGCTTGGCCGCCCCCTCTCGGCTAATCCGGCCTCTTGAGATGACAGCATGCGGGGCCGTCGACCGCCCTCCCCGCTCCATTCCAGGCGAGTGGGAATCGACCCGCACGCGCGCGACTATCCACGACTCTTGCGCCAGTTATTCGCTCTGCATGTAGCAAACGTGGCACAAGGAATGGGCGCAATGGGGCGCGTGGAGCGACGGTTCCCGAGCAAGGGTAGTAAATGGGAGGCGGCCCTGCGGTCTCGAAGAGACACGCAAGCCGCTCCTTTACTATCCACCAGAAAGTGACGCCAGCACGCCCACGTCATAAGCGCCCATGACCCCCACGTCGCGCATTCAACGCAAGTCATGGGGAAACGCAGCGGGCAGAATGGTAGCCACGGTAAAATCCGCCTCAACTGCCTGCGCACCGTTCTGGGCCTGGCCCAACAACGCGCTGCGCCTATGTTTGACCCAGGCCCGGGGGCTCCTGTCGGTGTACAAAAGTAGGGGCCTAGCTTTCGACCCCTTTACTTGTGCACGGGCAGTCAGAGCCGCCTGCCACGGCCGCACATGAGCAAGGCAAGGGAGGGAAGCCGGAGAAAAGACAAGGCCACAGGGACAAGCAAAACAACAAAGCACCAAGACCACAAAGGTTGCACGAGCAATACAGGTTGCCCCGGCAAGGACCCTTTCCGAGGGTAGCCCCAGCAGCCCCGGCAAGATCCTTGCTGGGGCAGCTCGTCCACACCCACTGAGCGAGCCACCTTCGAGCCCACCAATGCTAAGCAGTCGCGTCGGGACAGGGTTCGGGAGGCACCTCCGTGGTGGCATGCAGATCTTTGTGAAGACATAGAACAATCAAGATCAAATGGGGATAGGAAGGCGGCCATCCCCACTGAAGAAACCCACAGGATCCCCCGGCAAGATCCTTGCCGGGGAAGCCGGTGCGCCGTGGCAAGACCCTTGCCGGGCCGCCCTGCAAGACCGTCGCCAAGCATCCTGGCAAGGCCACCGCCAGGCCCGCACCAGCCGGGTTCCTAGTACCGTTCGTACGCAGCCGCCAACCCAACCAGCTGGGCAGGCACCTGCGTGGCAGCATGCAAGCCTTCGTGGAGGCTCCACTGCCGTGCCACCTTAGTTGCCTGCTTGCCTACGTGGCGCTGCATGCGTTGCTGGCCGGGGCGCATGTCGAAGCCAGGAGGGGCAGCGACGGACGGGACGGGCCTCACCCCCATCCCCCAATAAAGTGATGGACACCTAAGCCCTGCATTTAATGCATCTTGTACTATAATACTAGCGATAACCTCGCAATGCTGTAGCACTTTCCACCTCCTGTGTGCCACTGTGGCAGTCCCTTTCGCCTATAAAAGGAGGCCCATGGCATACTGAGAGAGGATTCGGATCTTTTGGAACCTGATAGCACCCAGAGATGGTTCGAGGTCTCAAGAACATTAATACAGCCACCAAAGTAGGATCGTAGGGTTTTACGCATCTTTGCGGGCTGAACCTGGGTAAATCCTCTATGTGCCATCCCCTAGTCCCGCTCTTCTCGTGATTCCGCGCCCCGCAACCGCAGAAGGGATTCCAGTGATCCCATAGGTGTCGTTTCCCACCGACATAATCACTTCCCAAAGTAATGTCCCTACGGTCTCCTCTTCTGATTCTCTTGCTCCGATGGAGGTTGACCCTGCTCCTGGCTCTTTGGCTTCACAGCCAGAGCAGGAAGAAAAGAAATTTGAAGAGCCCATGGCTCCCGAAGTAAAAGAACAAGAAGTTGCACCACCAGTTGTGCCTCACCAAACTGTACCACCAATACTGCCATAATAGGCTGAAGGAGAACAAGCTGAGACACTTGAGTCTCAAGAAGTTTTAGTGCCGCCACCAGTTCATGTCTCACCGAAAGAAAAGGCCCTTGTGCCTGAATCTGAGAAAGCCGCTGAAGGAGTTCTACCAAAGGAAAATGACCGTCAGTCCAGTGATCACATGCCATCTGCTTCAGAAAAGGTTATGATACCTCATGCTACATTGCAGCCCACTAATGAGAACGTGCCTGCCTCTGATGACATTCTACCGTTGGAAATTAGTGAGGAAGAATATCGGAAAAATCCTCAGGAATCATTTCCGGTATTTTCATCTGAGTAAGGCCCCACTGGCCCAGCATTCAATGAACAGCTTCACTCATCGAAGCTTGCATTCTTTCGGGTGAGCCCCTATGAAGGAGAAATAACATCTTTGTCACCGAGGTTCTGGGTAGAGGAACAGGCAATATATTATGCTTGGATCATGTTTGGCAAGCACAGAATTTTCAATCACAAGATGTTGAACTTCGCCAAGCTCGAAGAAATGCCCTACTTCCACAATGCTCTTGACCATATTGAACATGCTCTTCTAAAGGGCTTTATGCGATTCAATCATGGCTGGAACAAAGAGATTATTCTTCAGTTATACGCCATGCTGTACATCACAGGGCAAATGGAAAAGACTTCAACATGGACGCTTGAGTGGATGACCGGCGGGGAGAGAATCAAATGCTCAGCAGATCATTTTCGGGCCCTGATAAATTTGCCTTGATGTGAATTTGAGAACGACAGAGAACACATACTGCATTTCTGGGAAGTATCCGATGAACAACTCCACATCCACCTTGGTGGGCGATGGATGCATGAATGTTGATCCAAAGAAGTTGGCCTACAACAACAAAGTGCTATTCCACATTCTGGGCAATACCATCACGCCAACCAACAGGCCAACTCCATCAAAGGCATCGTGGGAAATGCTCTTGTGTCAATTTCCCAGGGAATCAAGTTTGACATTCCTGACCTCTTTATTCGGAATCTGGCATGTGCTGCAGATAGCCCTCAGTCATTGAAGCCCTATGCTCCTTGGATTATGTTTGCCATTGAGCAGCTCACAAATGAAAAATTCTTCTGGGCCTATGCAATGAAGGTATTCATGCCACCTGTTCGTGACACTCTGTGCATTGTGAAAGAATATAAAAAGGCAAGGAACATGTTGATGCTACTGCAAATGATGCTTCATCAGAGAATGTACCGAAGGTTAGAGAAGCCAAGATGGAAGTTCCTCGTGAGGAAAATCCATCACTCGATGAGATTTGCATTCGCACACAGCAGACTCTGGAAAGAAACATCAGAATGGATAGAAAGGAAAAGATGGAATTGCAGGCTGAACTAAATCCGCTTCATAATCACACCCGGTAAATTCTTCTGCGCGATAAGGATGAAAGGAAGAGATCATGGACCTTGCTGAGAGGGCATTTCTTTCGCAAGGGTCTAGCCAAGAAGGGCCTCTTCAAATACTATGACTATCTGGACTTGCTCGCAGTACCGCGCGTCCGAAGACAAACTCCAGAGCTCCCACATCGTTCTACCTCAATGGATCTGCTGTTTGTCAATCATGATGATGAAATCACTAACACTGCCGGCACTCATATCTACAAGCCAGATGGCCATCCTTCGAAGCCCTTCAAAGCCAAGGCTGCCACACCTGCTTCTGCCTCGACTATTCCGCATTCTTTTGACTCTGATTCATCTAGTGGTTTCAATTCTGATTCAGAAGATACTCCCACGGAGTAATTCCCCTAGTGTCTTCTCTTTCCTTTTTTGACACTTGTTGACATAAAGGGGGGAGAATTACATCGAGTGATAGTTTATCAGGGTTTGCAGGGTGTTTTGCGTCAAACTTTTATTTGGTTTTTATTCGAACAATTTGCTTCAAGAACCTTATCACACCACATGTGGTGCTAGAACCCTCGATCGTCATGTGATATTAATAACCCCCACCTGCAATGCTATTTTCTATGCACTATTTTTCTGCAGGTACCTTTAAATATATTGTTGCTTTGAATGATTATCACAAACGATTATCTATCTTAGAGGGACACATAACTCCTCCTCGAAGAAGTACAAAGAATCATCAAATGATCATATCATATTGGAGCACTATATAAACTATAACTGATGTGGTTGGATATGCTCTTATTTCCATCTCTCATTATCTAACCTTGCAGAAAGATAAAGTCACACTATGCACAATTGCCTCATTGAAGGCTATCTATATGACTGAGAAAGTGTTTTTCCTCAAAGATATCACATTCTTCATCTTTATTGCAGGAAAATCACCTCCGAAGTACATCCACTATGCACAATATATTCCTAGTGTATCCTGCTATGATCTTATTGAATGACTGACTTGCAGGAAAACTATGTCTCGTGTGGATTCAAATTGTGCTCTGAGAAAACCTTCATCACATATCCTTGTCACAAATCACTCAACACGTGTCTTACATCTAACCCCTACCGAAGTTTTTGTGACAGGAACTGCCTCACACACAACCAAGTGCATTGAAAGAACTCTAGTATGAAACTTGTTCTCAATGACACTCATATGAAGAGAAATATATTTTCCCGAACCGAAGCATATCTTAAGGGAGACAAATTATCTGTCGTATTTCCTTGTTCTTCACATTACATTCCACTCATTATCTATCATTTGATGTGATATGTTTTTTCAACAATCGTCCAAAAAGGGGGAGATTGTTGGTGCAATATCTGCCTACCTTGTATTTTGGAGATTGTTGACGCAAACATGCATGGACTAATTTTTTTGCTAGTACGTAGAAAGAGAAAAGTCCATACACAACCAAAGAGAATGCCGTCTACAGTGTTGAGTTTGAGGAACTTCACTGAAGCATATATGCGTTGCAGAGAAGAACGAGCTATATTGGTTGAAGTGATAGAGTGGAGAATATTAATGTGAATAAATCAGCCCCGCGAAAGTTTACTGCTAAAGCAAAGCTTTTGTTTCAATACCATCGTCCGAAGAAAGCAATTGAAGTCGGAGACAAAGTGAAGATGTAGCATTCATTTCGTTTTTCTTCTTTCTATCTGTCGAGCCATAGGACCTCCATACTATTAGAGGGGTATAGGTTCACGATGCTTAGATCAGCTATGATGCTTAGCCACAACCTATGAAAGATGTGAGAGAAATCTCTTTGTGCTCTGAGCAAATACTTGTCAGCAAGAGACTGTGATCTTCTTCACCGCAAGAGATTTGCCTCGGACCAAGGAGTTAGCATTTCTTGCTCCGTAAGAAATCTCACTGTTGTGCTTTCTGACCGTTGGAATCATGTCATTCATCCATTATCTAAGGCTGATGTCCAATTTGGTTATTTCTCTTCTGGGAAGGCTGTGTCTATAAATAGACACCATGCTCCAACTTTGATCGTTGGCTGCTCTGCTTGAGATTTCTCAGAAGATTAATTTGAGCAACCCCTCTCTGAGTGTTTTGATTTTAAGATCCACCGAGAGAAAACCAAGAGCCCAAACTTAGAGAGTGGTTTAGCATCACATCAGTTTCGAGTAAGATTTCTTGTACCCATTACTCTTGAGAGCTTGTAATAGATTTGGCTTCGAGTGTTGAAGAGTTGTTGTCTTCATTGAGCTTAATCTTCAGAAACCAAGAGTGATTGTGGTTTGTGAAGGACGACCAAAGGTTTGGAGATCCCTGACAAGGATCTACCAAACCTGAGTCTGATCAGTTCTGCGTTGAAGGAGAACAGGGTGAAGAGAGTATATATTCCATGTTAAGTCACAGCCCCTCCAACCAGACGTAGCACTTTGGCATAAGGGTGAACTGGTCTACCAAATCTCTATTCGCCATCGAGCACCACTGGTTAAATCTACTCTACTGCATTTCATTTAGTACTTTTCATTCGTGCTCTATGCCAATAGATTACCTGATAGTTTATCTTGTTCTATGGTCCTCATCCTGTGTATATGTGTTTATTCCTATCATTATCATCGACTATATTCCTTCGTTGCTAGTCGATACATTTGTTTTACTTGTGTTACCTTTCAGTTGCTTTTCTGATGTAGGGTGGAACCCTAGATGCCCGATCTTTCACGATTGGAGGGGATCCTACGAAGAACACTAGGAACACGAGGAGAAAACATGAGGAGAGAAATCACTCAAACCAACAAGATTCGATTACACATGTGCTAGATCCTCGAAACACAAAGAGATACACGATCCAATTCCAAAAAAGGACGACACAATTGGCGATAGTTCTTCTCCATGAGGAGGTCTTGAGGGTCTTCCCGTAAGGGGTCTTGAATCCAAGGTGGATCTTCTCCATAGAGGCCTCGGTCTCACTCGGTGGAGTAGATCCGGATGGATGAGAAAGCTCCATCTAACAAATGAGCTAAACCATTACTTACCCTAGAAAGAGGGAGGAGGATGCCTATTTATAGTCTAAGTGGACGAAGGGGTACATGGGCTTCGGCCCAACACGCTGTCAACACACAGGCGTCGGACGACCGACCGTCATCGGTCGTCCGATGGATCACGAGGGACCGGACGTCCGGGACTGGTCGGAAGTCAAACATTTAGGCTCTGGTTAGGGTTTGTCGGATGTTTGGTCGGGGTCGGTCATCCTATCCGTCGGTCGTCCAGAGATCTCCATACTTCTGATGTTTTGGCTCGGGTGTGGTGGTGCTGGTCATCCGATGGGGCTCGGTCGTCCGGGTGCTGGGAGGTGTCGGTCGTCGGACGAACGTCCGACGTCCGGCTGCTATAGAGTTTGCTGGCTCAGCCTTGTCCGGCTGGTGGGATCTTCTGGCATCGGTCATCTGGTCAGGGTCGGTCATCCGACAGCAGGAGACTCCCAGGCTACTTCTCACTAGTAGGGAAAAGCCTAGCAGTAGTGCGGGTCTAAGGGCTATCAGTAGCGCGGGGCAGCCCGCTACTGATATGGTGCTACAGCTAATGTTTAGCAGTGGTGCTGTTTAACACACATTACTGCTGTACCTACTTAGCAGCAGCACTTTCCAAACCAGCGCTGCCAATTCATGTGATTTAGTAGTAGGGTTTTCCCGTCCAGCGCTAAAGAGCGCTACCACTATATTTTCTCATATCTTTTTTTGCTGTGTATTTGCGATGTTTTTGTACAGGTTTTATACAGTATTCTAATCATATCATAAATATGCAATATGCTCATCATATCATACACATAATAGTCTCATCATATCATGTAACACAAATCATGTTGTCACATCATAATCATGATATATCTATACAAGTTACATGACATGTCTCATCATACATAATGTAGTACTTCTTAAGGTGTCGATTTGTATCCCTCTCTCGCACTAGCGTGAACCTAAACTAACTAGTGGTTGTTGCTCGGAAACTGGTACACCTGGGCCTGACACTCCGGCCACTCATCGTGTACTCCTAGCATAGTACTTCTTCGCCATTGATGATCTATCCACCTGCATCGTCACATGAGTCGATGATATGCAACATATATAGTTGAGCAACAGAAAGAGACAGAGTTGGCAAAAGTAGAAGCAACATATCATAAGCATAAATGACAAAGTTCATCGTACCCAAAATGCCCTAACTAGAGTGATCTTCGCTAGTCGAGGAGGATGGTTTAATTACATCACAAATAAAGTTTCGTCGTGCATAACTCAAAGTTACGTCATAGAGAAAGTATGGGCTAAACGGATACATTGTCATATATCGTCAATCACTCCAACATGTCGTGCCATCCATCCAACTCAGGGAGATAGTCCTCGAGCTTAGTGAAAGGCTTCAGGTCGAGACGCTGAGCCGATACGCGTGTTCGGACGTCTTCCCGCGACATTTGCCCTTCTTCATAGAACATCCCTATTTTTTCGACGACCTGCTTCATGATGATTTGGGCAAGTTCATGTTGGATGTGATAGAACTCAGCTCGAAGTCGATGATCCGGGATATCTCCTATGTTCTTTGCCCATTGCAGAATATGGGCATCGCCAGATGTAGGTGACATGCGAAGGTTCTGTTGATCCCGTCTATACTCCAACATGTTGTGGAGGACATAGAATCCATCATTAAGAGTACCACTCAGTTGCTGGATGCAGCAGAAGTCGGTCTTATGGACGAAGGCAGGCCTGCGATTCTTTGTCTTCTTGGTCTTGATCTCTCCACCCCGTTCGCTGTAGATAAAGATAGCACTATCGAGAATAGACTTGATATGGGTGTAATCCTTTTTGTTCATGTTCTTTGACGAGTCCAAGTAAAGAGCATGGGAGAATCGGGGGTAAAGGATGATGAGGACAGCACGCCCGCCGCTGCGCAAAATAAGTACACCTCAAATTAGCCTCCATCATGCAAATGAATGATTGAAATCGAAGGAATAATATCCACGTGGATGACTTACATGGGATGATAAGGCACAAGAATCGTCTCCTTGTCCTTATTGGCGACCATGAAATCGGCGATGCAGTCCCTCGAGTATTCACGGTGCTCTGGCAGACTGCCAAAAAGCCCTCGTGCATTAAGTACGGGTCAATGACACAGATATAAGGTATCTACTCAATCCCGATGATGTAGTTCATGTACAAGGCAAAAAGGTGGACAGCCGTAAAATCCAGCTTTTTCAAGTGAAACATGTCAAAGATGTAATTGAATCAAAGGAAGAACTTCCACGGGGAATGTGTCGAGGTACGACCTATGCCACGGCACGTTAGCCATGTAGAGTGGGTATCCTGGATTTTCCGAGGCGATTAGGCTTTTCTCTCTCCGTAGCACATCGTCATGAAGTCTCCTTATATCGCCGTGTATGGCATCTACCAATGCCTTAGGTAGGATCAGATGACCGGGGATATGGCATTTTGCGGCACCGGGGATAGCTATACGGTGTTGAACACTAGGCTGCTGAGGTGGCGGATCATAAAAGCAGCTTGTTGTCTTTCCTCGATCTCTTCCTATGCTTCTTGGTTGCTGGAAGGTTGTCTATAATACGTTCATCCTCCGGCAATTCAGGCACCGATCATGACGCTCAAACCCTGAGTACTCATACTACTGAGGCATCAATCCTCCATCGTCATAGGCGCTAGTATTGAGATACTATAGAGCATCATCGTCATCCTCAACCTCATCGATGGCATCGATATCATGCATTGCTTCTTCGATGGCGGCGACGTCATCAACAACTAATGGAGCCTCTTTCTCACCCTGTTCGCTATCACCCGGCAAGACAGGTGACGCTAATTGGGTAGGTGGGGTGTTAATGTTTATACCTTGTTGAGCCTGCGTGGTCGTGGGTGTGCTCCCAACCGCCGCCACACAAAGCAGACTCTTTGGCCACAACAGGACGAATGTCTTGCAATCGCCAAGCCGTCGTGGGGTCTCACGTCATATCCCCCTAGAACCGGAGGAGCCAAATTCTCGTGGCCCAGTTTGACACTGGCCACAGAAACCTTGAAGATGTTAGGGTGGATCGGTCGGCTGTGGAACAATTGTTCCATCGGCTTCACTATCGTCGCCTTCCCCACGTCCACCTTCTGGCCGTTGATGTCGTACATTATGGTGGACGGGGCGTCAGCCTGCAAAGAGATGTCTGCGACGTGAGACATCCGAAAGGCAACGGAAACGGGAGATTTTACATTTATTGAAGAGGGCCGGTGTGACAAGTACCATGAGGGTGTCGAGCTCAGCCAAAGACGTAGCATCTCCGATGACGTCCGAGACGGAGGACAGGCTGCTATGACCAGGTGTGGGAGCCGGTGCAGGAGCTGGTGTGGGAGCCAGTGCGGGAGCCAGTGCAGGAGCTGGTGTGGGAGCAGGTGCTGGTGCAACGCTAGTCGAGCTGCTCCCCAAGAACTCGGAAAGGGGAAACTCCACTGCCTCTTTATTCGGATGTTTCCTGCTCCAACCGATGACAACCGGAACCAAGACACCATGCAAAGCTGCAAACTCCTGTTTTGCGGCAGCTACCGCTGCTGCGATTGTCTGACCTGATTTCTTCTCAACCGCAATCTCAACCTTCTTGTCGATGTTTTCTTCATTTAATCTCCGTCTTTCCTTTCTCTCCTCAGTGGTCTCACGGTAGTACTTCTTCCACGTGGTGCCGTCTCCGACGCCATGCACACGTCCATATGACGACCGAGTGTCCACCGAGAGCCTTTTCAATATGTTCAAGGCTCGGTTGAATGGGGTGCCCCACTTGGGCTTCGTGAACACCTCAGATGACGAGTCGCTTTCGGCTACAATCCTGTGCTGCTCACTCTAAAAAAGGAACAAGGATCGTTTACAAATATGACCAAACATGCAGTCGAATTGATCAGAAGCTAAAATTACCAGCAGTCTCATGAACTCCATCGTGACCGCGTTCGTCTCGAAAACCTTCTTCACTAGGTCCCAACAGTACCTGGCCCTGAGGACGTCACGCTCCTGTGGGACAGTGAATTCCGCTCAGGGGTCTAGGATGCCAAGACTTTCGTGTTCCGCGTCCTCCTTGGCCCATATGAACCTCTTCCCCGCGTAACCACGGCTTCCGAGGTGGTGGCACCCAATGTTCCTCTCTTGAAGCCCCTTCATGTACTTCAACTTTTCTTTGGCAGCGTTGGCAATGCAAGCCGCCTTGAATATTTCAAACTGCTCTTCCGTAATTATTGGATTATCTTTTACAATCTCGGAGTAGGGTTCCTTTTTATTGATGATCCAATGTTTCAGCCTTACTTTCCAGGCGGCCAATGCGTCACTAAACTTGCTCATGGCACATTTGTTTATCTTCTTCATTGCTGGGTCTTTCTCTGGATCAGTATATTTGATTTCATCTCGGCCCAGGAACAAGAATATCTGGTGCAACTTCGTTAGGAGGGAGTGCTTCATATTTGGTATCTTCTTTAGTTCCTCATCATTGATGGTGGCGGTTATCCGTCCGATGCAGCCTATTTGATTGCCGTAGCATGCGCCCGCTTCCATAGGCTATTTTGGCTCAAAACTACCAGCGTCCACCTCCGTGGCCACTAGTCTAGTAGTGAGGAGCTGGTTTGGGCGTCAACGTCTCCTCTTCGGCTTCGGTTCTATACCGGCTTCGCCAGTCTTGGTGCCGGTCTAGGTCTCAATGCCAGTCTCGGTGCCGGTCTCAGTGTCGGCCTCGGATGTGAGAGGTGGGCCCTGCAACAACTGTTGCTCGTCGAGAAGGTTCATATAAGCGTCAGCCGCCTCGTAGATGTTGGAATCACCAGAACCCTATCCTTCATCGTTGCTAGCCATGTTTCCTATGATTAAATCTTGTCAATTAATTCTAGACCTAAATAAAATGAATAATGACATAAAAAGGCCTATGTTTTGCAAGAACCTTGATTCCTTCCCGGTGCGACCAACCCGGGCACTCGATATGTCCTAGTTTGTAGCACAAGTCAAGCCGAAATTCACTGAAAATTTCGGCATGACCTTTGCAAAAAAGTGGACAAATCAAGCACCTGAAATTTGCCGGAACGGAAATGAATCAACATTCCGGCAAAACATAGGCCACTCGTCTTCATTCCCAAGAAACAACAAAAGCCCACTTGAGCACAATCGAACCACTTCAATGCTGCATATAATAGGACCACTTAAGAACATGTACATGAGCAACTACAATAGTAGATAAACATGAGCAAACACTATTAAGGAATTTGCATATAACATGACCACTTCAAATTTGCATCTCCTAGAACTCAATTTCTGTCCTAATAAAAATTATGAACCCTAGAACTCAAATTATGTCCTAAATTTTTTTCCTAATAAAAATTCACTAAAAATTAAGAACCTGCTGGACTTGCAGCACTAATAGAAATTTATATTTTTATATTGATTTTTTCTCTAAACTAAATCCTACTACCCTAATTAACATCTAGTTAAACCTTACTTTCCTAACATTTGCAATTAAACCCTACTGCCCTAGTTAAGCATATATATATTTTTCCTAAAAATTATATTTAGTTAACTACATTGTGTGCACAAGTACTTAAGCACATCTACTGCCCTAACCCTACTGCCCTAGTTAAGCACGTACAAATTTGTCCTAAAAATTATATTTAGTTAACTACATTTGGTGCACAAGTACTAGCATCTACAAGTACTTAAGTGCCCTAACCCTACTGCCCTAACTACTTAACTACATCTACTGCCCTAACCTCCTACCGCCCTAACTACTTAAGCATCTACAACTACTAGCTAATTTGATGAACCCTAACTAATTAGATGAACCCTAACTAATTAGATGAACTATAGCTACTTAAGCATCTACAACTAGGCGATGAGCAGAGATAGGAGAGGAGGAGGAGGAGGTGTAGGCGTGCTCACCTCGGGCGCCAGTGGAGGTAGGGAGCAGGAGGCGGCAGAGCGGCCGAGGGAGGGGGCGCACGGCGTCGAGATTGGGGTATGGAACGTGGAGGGAGGGGGCGCGCAGAGTCGAGGTCGGGGTAGGGCGCTCGGAGGGCGATGACAGCGTGCGGAGGATGGCAACAGCTTCGGTGGGGCACAGGCGGCGAGGGAGCAAGGGGCGGCGAGGGAGAGGGGGAGTTTGATCAAAGAGTGTTGGGGAATTGGGGGAAGGAGTAACGCCTGCGTAGGGACAAGTTAAATGTAGAAGTAGCGCGTTCAAGGAAAAGCTCTATAGCTATGTTAGCTATAGTGCTCTTCCTAAAACATGTTGCTGCTATAGTTTTCATTTTTCCTTTCATTTTTTCTTTACTTTTCCTTTTCTTAGTTGCAGCGCATTTTAGCTAAAATGCGCAACTACTATTTTGTTAGCAGTAGCTTTCTTCCCGTACATGTGCTACTACTAGGTTTAGTCTGTCTGCAACGATGTGGCATTTTTAGTAGTAGCGCTCTTTTAGTGTGTTGTGCTACTGTTACAGACATATTAGTAGCGCTTTTGCGATGCACGCGCTTCTGCTAATTCGCAGTAGCACCTCTGATGTACGGTGGAACCCTATGGTGACGATCTTTCACGTTTGGAGTGGATCCTACGGGGAATCACGAAGAACACGCGGAAGCACAAAGGGGAAACACGGGGAAAACGAGAGAATTACTAAACCGACAAGGAATCAATCACACAAGTGCTAGATCACCGAACACATAAGGTAGCACAAGATTCAAAATCAACAAAGGAAAGATACAAAGGTAGCCGTTCTTCTCTGTGAGGAGGTCTTGAATCCACGAGGGGATCTTCCCGTGAAGGGGTCTTGAATCCAAGTGGATCTTCTCCGAAGAGGCCGCGGTCTCTCACGAGGAGGAGATCCGGTGGATGAGCGAGGCTCTATCTCACAAATGAGCTAAATCAATGCTAACCTTAACTAGGAGGAGGGGGAGGAGTATATATAGTCTAGGTGAATGAAAGGGTAAGTGGTGTCGGCCCAACACACGAGCGGACGCACAGTCGTCGGACGTCCGACAGGTACCGGACGTCCGGTGGCTCGCGAGGGTCCGGTCGTCCGGTGCATGTCGGACGTCCAGTGTTTTGGCTCTGGACCGTAGGGGTCGGACGTCCGGTCGGCATCGGTCGTCCGGGCGCTGGTGAGTGTCGGACGTCCGGAGTCTAGCTGTAGGTTGCCTCGGCTGCGGTCGATCTGGCTGGTGGAGTCTCTAGGCGTCGGACGTCCGGAGATCGTCGGTCGTCCGGTGGCTATCGGACGTCCGAGCGCTGTAGCTTCCCAGCAACTCTTCCTCTTGTTCCTCGCGCTTGGTGTCCTCGCTGTCTTGTCCAATGCTCGTAGCTGTTCCATGGCCTTCCTCTTGGTTCCTGGACAAGCATAGCACACACGTTTGAGGTAGTAGCCATGTCTCACATGTGGAAAGTGAAGGTTAGGAGAGGAGCGAGTTCACCTTGTGTCCAATGGTGTATCTTCGAGGTCTCTTCATATGTCCTCTTGGGGTTTGGAGAGTAGTCGGAGTGTACATGGGGATGAATGTGGGATGCTCCACATCATCTCCCCCCCCCCCTTGGGAAAGATCCGACCTCGGATCGTGATCCTCATCACCATGGAAACGGTTGTCGTAGACGGACTTGTAGTTGGACGAAGTTGAAGACATGGCGCAATTCAAGTAGTCCAAGGTGTCGCCGGAGTGATAGACATGAAAAAGGAGCAAACACAAGCAACCCTCAGAAATACAATGGTTAGCGCACACAAAGTGTCCGTCATGTAAGAATGAGTCTGTGCGGCAAGATTGGTCGTGACAAAGCGCATGAAGCTTATCAAGATGATCTAGAATGAGATGCAAAGCATTCATGGGAGGAAATGCAATCATTGTGCACGCAAATGTGTTGTAAATATGATCAATGCAACCACGGTGCAAAATGATGTCATAGTGAGACGGTTTATCAATAGCATGAATATGGCAATGGATGCTCAACATGTGTATGTTATCATGCAATTGATGGTGGACAAAATGATCATGATTTATGAATATGCCATCAAGGTAGATCACAACAAATTTGCTAAGGAATTGCACAAGCTCATATATCATGGATGACATGGAAATAGATGCAACAAGACAAGCATAATGTGAGTCAATCCATGCATGGGGTGCAAACTTGTGGTGAGTATGATATGTCCATTGAGCATGACATGTATGAGCACAATCAACAAATATGGAGGTGTTGGTGTACCAAAGCTTGATGTCGAGGCATGAGTGGAGATTCGAAGATGCATCCAATAAGTGCGAGCGCTCCTCAATGTGAAGGTCCATGTAGCCAATCTCCAATGTCGCTCCTCCGTTCACGAGATGTATCATGTAGACAACAAGAAGGAAACAACAATGAAAGAGTGACCCATCTAATATGCGTATTTGAGGATGGCTCAAAAAGAAGGAGTTCACCTCAAGAAGGTTCCCAAAGATGTTGGAGTTGTACATCATGTATGCCTTCACATAACCAATATGTCGCATAATGGCACCGCCTTGTGAATCCTCCAAAATGAAAGAACATGATAAATACTCGGAAAAACAAATGAGGTTAGCGAAAATGCAAAACCTATCATTCGAGTGGTAAGATACCCAACAAGTGTATGCATCATGCTCATCATAAGAAAATACAAGGGAGCATTTCATAGTATGGAGGCATATGATGCGAGAACAACCAAATACAATAGGCTCAATCAAAGAAGCATGCATCACAAGTAAATTGTCAAAGTCTCCAAGGTCAATAAGCATAGTATCGTTGCACTCAATACAAGTGGATATGAAAGAGGCAACTAATGGACACAAGAGACAATGATCAAGATATATCATGTGAGAGGCATGAGCATATATGTCATCAACCCAAGAAAGCAAGTAATAGAGGAACATGGGTGATGCAACATAGCAAGCAATCATAGCGATCAAGTCAAACAAGCTAGTAGTGCTAAGATGCAACATACTAGAAGGAATCATGGCAAGCATGTCATTGGTGCAAATAGTGGGCATGAATACTTCACATGACATAGCACAAGCATGAAAGCAAGATGTGAGGAAAATAGCATGAATGTATTGGTGAGAAGCCATATGTAAATAACAATGGGTCATCATGACTCTCCCAACACAAGAATCAACAATAGCATGATGCACATGATAAACATGGCAAAAGCAACAAGGATCTCCACCAAGCATGCAAATACACATAGAAGTATCATAATGGTGAATCATGGGTAGATGCAAGCAAGGGTCACAATTGCATGGCAAAGGCATAGAAACAAGCATAACATGCAAAGTGAAGTCGCTAGAATGGGCATAAGGTGACAAGTGGTAGATAGCCCATAGTCGTGTGAGAGCCAAGTAGAAGAGATGCGCATAGTCCTTGCGTGAAGGGAACGGTGGTAAAGATAGTCCACGGGATCCCAAGTCATCGTTGCTCTCAAGAGCTCGTTTCGTCAACTCTTGGGATTGAGAGGTTGACGAGTATACATGAGTACCTACACAAAACAAAGACAAAGGGAAAATTGTGTGTGCATGGTATATGTACACATCATCCATCATGATGCGCACATGCATGTGTCGGTTAGCACAAAATAGCCAATGCTCAAATAAATGAGATGCGTGATATAGAAACATGTCATCCATCATGATAGGTTTGTTGTTATGCATGGCATAATGGAGACTCAAAGGATGTAATGCATCATGAGAAATATCTAGAGCATTGTTATTCATGGAATGCATATGGTGCACGCAATTATGGGAATCATGCAAAGTATGAGATGCATCAAAATCTCATAATATGTATGAGGAAACTATGGGGGTCTCCTCATGAGCATTAGTGGAAACGTCACATGGAGAATATTGACAACATCCAAAACAATGCATATTTGGAACAATGTGATCATGGCATGACATAGTAGATGAATTGCGCAAATCATGTAAAGGAAGCATGGCAATATCATCACATGGAAAACAAAAGCCAATGACCATCATCTCGTCATCTATGCCATTAGTGAAAATGGGATTGATTTTAATGGGGCATGCATAGTTACTATGTTGAGATTGTAATGATGCAATATGGGAGATCTCACTCATAGCATATGACAAGTTCAATGGATTGTCAAAGATGATGTGACCAAAACAATTTTCACATGATATCCTATGGAGCATAGCATCACAACTAGGCAACTCAACATGCTCATCATCCTATTCATCATAAATAGGTAAGTCAAGGCATGAAGAAGTCTCACTAGCATGAAGCATGGGAATAGGTGGGTCAACATCATGGGAGCAATCATTGTCAAGAGAGTCCGCTAGTGGGACAAAAGAAGCACCATCACCTATATTACCTTTGGAGCATCGCTCATGTGTTGTAGGTGGGGTGCTGAAGATCCACTCGTTGTCATCTTCATCTTGATGGAACCATGTGGGGTGCATCATTATCCACCATGGCCATCGGTTTTCCCATTAGAGGGATGGACTCGTCGAGGGTAGGCATGTCGTCATGTAGGAGACCTAGCACCAAAGAAGAAAACACACTAGGAGTAGAGGTTAAGTCGTTAGAAATCATAGTGGCCTCACATGCCATGTCAACTACCTCACTCTCTAAGTGTTGTGGCTCACTCACTCCCTCAAGGATGATCTCACTCATATGGTTGGTGAAGTCACTCAAATGGCGCTCAACCTCACATAGGATGTGTGGCATGCTCTCATGTGTGGGGCTAGTGGTGGTCACACACAACCTCTCATAGGAAATGCTCTCAATGTGACGTATGGTGGAGTCACTCTTGTCACTCATGGGGTGGTGGCTCTCCTCACATGACAAATGGGGCATTTCGACATATGTGGGTGTTGGAGAGATGTAGGTGCAAATGTCTCCATGCGCGGTCGCGTAGCTTGACTCGTAGTAGGAGTCCAATGTGGGCGCCGTCTTAATGTTGTTGAAGAGGTTCATGCTCGTCGCCGTAGTCGAAGGGAATGGCCCTTGCTCGACCGTCTTGTCGTCGTCTTGGTGTAGGAGGTCCATATGATGTGGCACCTCGTAGCTCATCTCCATGACCGAAGGGATTTTCCCATGCTCGGCCATCTTCCTTGGGGGGATTCCGAAGATGGAAGTGTCGCCCTCGCTTGTAGGTGGTCGCCTTGTTGTTGAGGATGTCGATGTAGGCGAACTCATGGGAAGTAGGCGAATATGCCGTACGTCCAAATTCGAAGATGCCTTGAGAACACTTGGCGAAGATGCCGAAGTGGTTGAAGTAGTCGTAGCTCCGTCTTGACGGTGGTCGTCTCGCGGTCTTCTTTTGTGCTCTTGAAGCTTGGACTTGGCATGAAGTATGGCTTGTTGGGACTTGTGCATTTGCGCTTGTGTAGCATCTTCATGATGATGATGTCATTGTCGTGCTTGAGCTCATAGGAGATGTCGTTCGTCGTCGTCGTGCACATGTTGCTTGGAGGTGACTTGCCCTTCATGGCGGTGATGATCACGAACGTGATGGTGATCGCCATGTAGATGTGGACGAGGACGATTTGCACTTGCATCGTGTCCACGCTCCGAAGACTTGTGTCTTGAATGTCACCGCCTTGAGGATGACGAAGGGGAAGAAGACTTGATCAAGGCTCTAATCTCCTCCATCCTTGCATCTTGCTCCTCTTTATGTGCGGAAAGCTTCTTGTCGATGTAGTCCCTTTTCCTTGCTTCGGAGTGACGAATGTTGATGGAGATGTTCTCGATGCGCTCTCTCAATCTTGATTGTGCGCCTTGCATTTGTCGTTGAAGATCAAAGATGGACGCTTTGGAGATGTAGTTGTTCACACCGTCGTTGTTGTCGTAGACCGGAGAGGGAATGCCTTGCCTATCCATCACAAGACTCGAGCAAATATGAGTGGAAGAAAGAGAAGAACTTATACCAATGTACCTTGACCGATGTTGACGATGAATCAAGTTCACTCAAATGCGGACAATGAAATAGCACTATTGGTACCAATCCTTGTCGGTTCTCACACCTACACAAGTAAAAGCTTATGGTGGAGCTTGGTGCGGATAGTGGCACAAAAATTTGATGCAAAATGTTAGCAAGAGTCAATAATGTTGAAAGAGATTCACAAATTCGCAAGCGAAACAAATGGACCAATAGCAATATGTGGCACACGGAAACACACACACCGATAGATAAATGGGGTCGTGCAACCAAGGAATGAGCACAAAATGTGGAATCCACGGAAAACGCTCGTGTTGCACAACTCAAGAGAGACACTAGCACGATTGCTCAATAGGCGGATATGACACTTGTGCACAACCTATAAGATGCAAAATGGATGAACTTTCTATCGCAAGTATGCTATGTATGTATGGTTCCCGGTGTTTCTCTCAAGATGATCCAAGATGATCGGATATGACAATCTTATGTGCAATGTGGTATGATGCTATGGCACTTGCTTACAAGCTTCTTTGCTCTCTCTTTTCCTTTTGCTTAAAAGCTTTATTCTCTTTTTTATGGCCAATTTTGCACAATGCACAAACCAAGATAGCAATTGTGTATATGCGGGAACAAACTTGTGACACGAGATATGATATCAATACATGCACCACGATGATATGGTATGTATGATATGGGAAGTATGATCACTAAGTGCACAAGTAACGTTGCCGGCAATACTCAAATGGCTAGTCTCGATAGGCAAGTAATGCAAAATGGGCAAGGGGTTAACAATGCAATGGCAAGGGGAATATACAATGGTGTCATCGAGGTTACCGTCCTTTGCGAAGATGAGTGGCGGTGTTCTTGATGTAGATACCAAGATGATGGAGACTCATCCCTAAGTAGCCGAAACACGTTAGGAAATGGAAAAACCGCGAACTCAAATTCTCAAATGACAAATGTCAAATGGTGGTAGCGGAAAGCGGTGGTGGTTTGCACTTAGCAATGCGGAAGTGAGATGATGGGTTATGCGAGTCAATGTTGAAGTTGCCATCCCTAAGTAGCCGAAACACCTTAGGAGACACAAGGCACAACTCAACAAGCTCAAACAAAAATGGGTTAAGTTGGGTTGTCGAAATGTATGGTAGGCAAGGTTATGCGGAAGTGGTGGTGGTGGTTGATGAAGAAGCAATTGTCCCTAAATAGCCTAAACACCTTAGGAGACTCGAATCACTACTCAAGCAACCACTAATGCTATGGCAAGCAAAATGGGTTAGGTTGCGGAAGTCGGTGGTGGCTATGCGGATGATATGGTGTAAGACCTAGGCAAAGATGCCAAAATTCACAAAATTTGATGGAGTCAAATGATGTTGGTGGTATATGGAAAGGGGGATGTCAAGAGCTTCAAAACAAGCTAAAGAACGTCAAAATCGGAGTTCGGATGAATTAGTTATGGCCAAAACAAGAATCAGCCGAAGTGGGAATCTACAGGTTACGGACGTCCGGGAAGATCGGATGTCCGGTGCGTCGGACGTCCGGGAAAGACGGAAATCCGTAAATTTGGCTCTGGTTAGGGGTTCCGGTCGTCCAGAAAGGTCGGACGTCTGGTCGTTCCTGTGGCTCCGGACGTCTGTAAAACTCCGGTCGTCCGGTGGGTCGGGGTCAACGCGAGATGCGAGATCGGGGGCGCGATTTTGGACGGAAAATGGAGATTTCGGGGTCAAATTCACGGGATTTCGTGGATGAAAGATGGGGAAACTTGGGGAAATGCTAGATCCACTTGAAACCAAGCAAATCCATGGATCAAAATCAACAAAACATCATCAAACCAACAAATCACAAAAAAAATTGGGGGCTATTTTCGGTGGGGATTTTCGGATTTAGGACGAAATCAACAAAATCAAGCTAGAAAAAGAGGGGTAGAGGCTCCAAAAATGTGATCAACGTGGCTCATGATACCAAGATGATGTAGGGCGGAACCCTATGGTGACGATCTTTCCCGTTTGGAGTGGATCCTATGGGGAATCACGAAGAACACGCGGAAGCACAAAGGGGAAACACGGGGAAAATGAGAGAATCACTAAACCGACAAGGAATCAATCACACAAGTGCTAGATCAGTGAACACATAAGGTAGCACAAGATACAAAATCAACATAGGAAAGATACAAAGGTAGCTGTTCTTCTCCGTGAGGAGGTCTTGAATCCACGAGGGGTTCTTCCCATGAAGGGGTCTTGAATCCAAGTGGATCTTCTCCGAAGAGGCCGCGGTCTCTCACGAGGAGGAGATCCGATGGATGAGCGAGGCTCTATCTCACAAATGAGCTAAATCAATGCTAACCTTAACTAGGAGGAGGGGGAGGAGTATATATAGTCTAGGTGAATGAAAGGGTAAGTGGCGTCGGCCCAACACACGGGCGGACGCACAGGCGTCGGACGTCCGGTAGCTCGCGAGGGTCCGGTCGTCTGGTGCATGTCGGACGTCCGGCGTTTTGGCTCTAGACCGGAGGGGTCAGACATCCGGTCGGCGTCGGTCGTCCGGGCGCTAGTGAGTGTCGGACGTCCGGAGTCTAGCTGTAGGTTGCCTCAGCTGCGGTCGATCTGGCTGGTGGAGTCTCCCGGCGTCGGACGTCCGGAGATCGTCAGTCGTCCGGTGGCTATCGGACGTCCGAGTGCTGTAGCTTCCAAGCAGCTCTTCCTCTTGTTCCTCGCGCTTCGTGTCCTCGCCATCTTGTCCAATGCTCGTAGCTATTCCATGGCCTTCCTCTTGGTTCCTGGACATGCATAGCACATACGTTTGAGGTAGTAGCCATGTCTCACATGTGGAAAGTGAAGGTTCGGAGAGGAGCGAGTTCACCTTGTGTCCAATGGTGTATCTTCGAGGTCTCGTCATATGTCCTCTTGGGGTTTGGAGAGTAGTCAGAGTGTACATGGGGATGAACATGGGATGCTCCGCATCAGCCTCTTTTTTAAGTAGCGCTACTACTAAGCCTCTGTGTATAAGGTTTTACCTAGTAGTGCCTCTTCTCGCTCCTTGTACTTGGTGTCCATGCTGTCTTGTCCGTTGGGAGTAGTTGTTCCATGGCCTACTTCCAAGTACCTGTTCACGCATAGAGTCTCCACTTAAGGTAGCAACCATGTCTCATATGTGGAGAGTGCCAGTTCGGAGAGGAGCGAGTTCACCTTATCTTCGATAGCCTTTGCTCGAGCTCTTGTCATTAGTCCAAGCGGTCTCGTGGGAGACGTAGGTAGGTCCATGGGGATGACCTTGGGATGCTCCGCATCATCTCCCCCCCCCTGGGAAAGATCCGACCTTGGATCGAAAACCTCATCACCATGGAAGGGAGAGAGATCCTTAATGTTGAAGACGTCGCTCACGTTGTACTTGTCACGTGGGAGATTGATCTTGAATGCATTGTTGTTGTAGCGTGCTAGCACCTTGAATGGTCCCTAGGCTCGAGGTAGAATCTTGGACTTGTGTTCGTTGGGGAAGTGTTCCTTGCGAAGGTGTAGCTGCACGAGATCTCCAACGTCAAATATCATGGATTGCTTGTTGATGCCGAGCTTGGTCACGAGTCGTTGTACTTGGCGCTCGATGCGTGCCTTGTATCTTCATGCATCTTCTTGAGGTAGCTCACTCATTCACTTGCGTCCATGTTGATGTGCTCTTGTAGTGGTAGAGGAAGAATGTCCAATGGTGACAACGGGTTGAAACCGTAGATGACCTTGAAGGGGGACACTCCGGTAGTAGAATGTCTTGCTCGGTTGTAGGCGTACTCGGCGATGGGTAGACACTCCTGCCACTCCTCGATGTTCCTCTTGATCAACACACATAGTAGAGTGGAAAGCGTTCGGTTCGTCACCTCCGTCTGGCCGTCGGTTTGTGGGTGGTATGCCGAGGAGAACAAGAGCTTGATTCCGAGCATGGCATATAGAGTCTTCCAAAAGTAACTCAGGAACTTGACGTCGTTGTCCGATACAATCGTCTTTGGCACTCCATGGAGTCACAAGATTTCCCTACAAAAAAGATTTGCAATATGGGAAGCATCATCTACCTTGTTGCATGGGATAAAATGAGCCATTTTAGAGAATTGGTCCACCACAACAAACACGGAATCTTTGCCATTTCTATTTCTAGGCAAACCAAGCACAAAATCCATGCTAATATCTTCCAATGGGTGATATGGAATTGGAAGGGGCATGTAAAGACCATGGGATTGAGCTTTTGACTTAGCTTTGCAACATGTCGAGCATCGGTTGGTGAAGCGTGAGACGTCGCGGATCATCTTGGGCCAAAAATAGTTCTCGGAGAGCGTGGCGAATGTCTTGTTGTGTCCAAAGTGTCCCATTAGTCCTCCTCCATGAGCTTCTTGCAAAAGTAACAAATGAACAGAAGACTCAGGGATACATAGTTTGTAAGCTCTCATAAGGTAATCATCCTTGATGTAATAGCATTCCCAAGATGTATGCATCAAACATTTAGCATATGGAATAGTAAAAGTAGGATCATGTGCATATAAGTCTTTCGTGTGCTCGAAGCCAATGACATTCAATTCTACTTTAGTAGGAAAGTGCATCCACTACAACATTCTCTTTGCCCTTAAGGTACTTGATCACATAAGGAAAAGACTCTATAAATTCACTCCACTTAGCATGATGCTTGTTCAACTTAGTTTGATCCTTAAGATACTTGAGAGTTTCATGGTCGGTATGGATGATGAATTCATGAGGGCAAAAATAATGTTCCCACTCGCGCAAAACTTGCACTAAAGCATAAAGCTCTTTGTCATATATGGGATGATTGAGTTGCGCTCCGGAAAGTTTCTCACTAAAGTAAGCTATGGGGAGCTTCTCTTGCATTAACACACCTCCTATGCCGTACCCACTAGCATCACAATGTATCTCAAATGGTTTATCAAAGTTGGGTAATGCAAGCAAGGCAGCATGTGTAAGGAAATTCCTAAGCTCATTGAATGCGGTATCTTGGAATGGCCCCCAAACAATGGCCCCCAAACAAAAGGTGCATTCTTCTTTGATGCGGAGCATCCAATGGACATCACCATGTCAAGAGTCCATTTGGCAAGTGACACGTGTGACCTCTACTTCACATACATAAAGGTGAATCATCTCCTTTACACGTGTTCACTTGACCCCTTCAAAAGATGGTATACTAACCTCTCTCGTGTGCATGCATAGGTATTGTCAGAACGCTGTGGACGACGAGGAGGAGTGCGAGCGCAAGTGTACAACTACACCATCCGCAAGGGAAGCGTGGAAGCAAAGACGGAAGAAACGGAGCTGCTACAAGCTATAACTCTCGGACATCCGACAGCCTCCAGACGACCAACGACCTCCGGACGTCCGACGCCTGGAGACTTCACCAGCTAAAAGCGCTACAGCTGACGCGTACTACAACGGCCAGACGATCAATGATAACCGGACGTCCTACAAGTACCAGGGACTGGACGACCGACGCCGACCGGTGCCACCAGTCCAGAGAAGAAACATCAGAAGTCCGACGCCCTCCGGACGTCCGGACCCCCGCGAGCGACCGGATGTTCGACCCCGACCGGACGTCCGACTCTGCCTGTGCGCAGCGAGGTCTTTGGCCTTGTATCCCTCTCCCACTTACCCCTTCATGTCTTAGACAATAAATAGACCTCCCCTCATCCTTTCTAGGGTTAGCAAAGTCATAGCTCATTTGTATGTTAGGTTTTCTTGTACCTACCTCTACTCTTGAGAGAGAAAGACTACCACTTCCATGGAGTTCAAGGCCTCCATGTGAGAAGATCCTGCGGGATATTGTCAAGGCCCCTCACGGGAAGATCCGTCTAGGATACCATCAAGACCTCCTCTTGGAGATGAACTCTACATTGTATCTTTTCCTTTGTTGTTCATGTACCTTGTGGTCTTGTGTGTTTGATTGTCTAGTGTATGTGTGATTGGACTTGTTCCTGAGTGTCTCCCCTTATGATTGCTCTCCGTTCTTCCATGTGTTCTTTCAGGGGATCCACTCCAATCGTGAAAGATCGGCCTGCACTGGGTTAGCCCCGTATCATATGGTATCTGAGCTAGGTTGATCGCGAATTTGGAGTCCCTCCCATCATTGTTTAGCCTTCTTTTTCTTGATTTCGTCCGAAATTTCGAAAATCCCCACCAATAATAGCCCCAATTTTTTTTTGTGATTTGTTGGTTTTGATGATGTTTTGTTGATTTTGATCCATGGATTTGCTTGGTTTCGAGCGATAGCATCTCCCCAAGTTTCCCCATCTTTCATCCATGAAATCTCCTCAATTTTGACCCCTAAATCCCCATTTTCCGCCCAAAATTGCGTCCCGAAATTCGAATCTCTCTTTGACCCAAACGCACCGGACGACCGGCACTTTCTCGGACGTTCGACCACCTGGAACCATTGGACGTCCGACCATTACCCGACGACCGGAACCACCCAACAAAGGCAAACATCGGATTTCTGGCCTTTTTCGGACGTCCGACGACCGGACATCCGACCATTATCGGACGTCCGACACCTATAGTTTCAGACTTCGGCAGATTTTTGTTTTGCCCATAACTAATTCATCCAAACTCCGATTTTGACGTTCTTTTGCTTGTTTTGAAGCTACTGACATCCCCCATCCCAAATAAATACCACGAACATCTTTTGGAACCATCAATTTTTTGGAACTTTGGCAAGTTTGCCTAGGCCCTCCATCATATCATCCGCATAACCACCATAGGCTTGTGCAACCTAACCCATTTTGATCCATATAGCATTAGTGGTTGCTTGAGTAGTAATTAGAGTCTCCTAAGGTGTTTCGGCTACTTAGGGACAATTACTTCTTCATGAACCACCATCATAACTTCCGCATAGGCGTGCCCACCATACACTTCCACCACCCCAACATAACCCAATTTTGTTTGAGCTTGTTTTAGTTATGGCTTGTGTCTCCTAAGGTGTTTCGGCTACTTAGGGATGGCTACTTCAACTTAGACTCGCATAACCCATCATTCCACTTTCGCATTGCCGACTGCAAAACCACCACCGCTTTCTGCTAGCACCATTTGACATTTGACATTTGAGATTTTGAGTCGCGGTTTTCCGTTTCCTAAGGTGTTTTGGCTAATTAGGGACGGGTCTACATCATCTTGGTATCTACATCAGAAGACCGCCACTCATCATCACCACGAGGTTGTCATCGACATTGACCACTTCCTCATTTTGACATCCCTACCGTAAGCAAGGACCTTAACTTCGACGACACCATTGTATATTACCCTTGCCATTGGATTGATAACTCCTAGCCCACTTGTGTCACTTGCCTATTGAGACTAGCCTTTGAGTATTGCCGGCAACGTTACTTGTGCACATTAGCGGTCTACATGTTCCATTGCATATATACCATATCATATTAGTATCATCTTGGTATCATAGAACCATCCCTTGTGTCACAAGATTGTTCCCCGCATATACACAATTGCTATCTTGGTTTGTGCATTGTGCAAAAGTGGCAATACAAAAAAGAAGAAGAATAAGCTTTTCAGTAAAAGAGAAAACAAAGAGCTTGTAAGCAATAGCGATAGCATCATACCACAACATATCATATGGTATCATACTCGATAATTTTGGATCCTCTTGTGCTAAAGCACCAGAACATACATACATAGCATACTTGGGATAGAAAGTTTATCCATTTTGCATCTTGTAGGTTGTGCACAAGTCGTATCCCCCGATTAAGCAATCATGCTAGCTTCTCTCTTGAGTTGTGCAAGATGAGTGTTTTCCGTGGACTCCACATTTGGTGCTCATTCCTTGGTTGCACTACCCGATTTATCTATCCGTGTGTGCGTTTCCATGTGCCATTCACTGCTATTGGTCTACTTGTTTCACTTGCGAATTTGTGAATCTCTTTCAACATTATTGACTCTTGCTAACATTTTGCATCAAATTTTTGTGCCACTATCCTCACCAAGCTACTCCATAAACTTTACATGATAGGTGTGAGTGAACAAGTCCGGTACCAATTCCACTATTCTTTCATTTCTCATTGAGTGAGATAGGATACATCCTCAACTTTGGGAAAAGGTAACTTGGTATTGTTTATCTCATTTCCTACTCACATCTACTCAAGTCTTGTGATGGATTGGCAAGGCATATCTACTTCGGTCTACAACAACAACAACACCGAGTTCGATGCCACGAAAAACTTGGATGCCAAGATGGATGATCAAATGGAAGAGATCAAAGCCCTCATCAAGGCCTACAAAGCGGTCTTCCTCGTCTTCGAGAAGACGCTCAAGTGCACATGCTTCCAAGCTACCATATCCGGCAAGATCACATCGGCATCAACACCACCACCAACAAGGACGTGAAGGTCAAGAGCTCAACACCAACCATCGCTCTATGGCTTCACCATCTCCCTTGGCATCTTTGCCAAGCGGCTTCAAGGCATCTTCGCCTACGGACATACGATATCTTCGCCCACAAGAACCTCAAGAGAAGCTCCCGAAGCTCAAGTCCGCGACTTCAACGAGCTACTATGACCTCGACACCAACCATGCGATTCCTTTCTATGGGACTTAAGAACCTGAGGAGTATCTCGAGTGGGAGCGCTTGATGGACGACTACCTCAAGCTACATCAAGTCCCTTCCGAAGAGCAAGTGAAATGCGCCACAAGAAACTTCCACGACTACACATCCACATGGTGGCTTCACACACCTTCGGAGAGCTATGACATGAGTTGGCCCAAGATGAAGAGAGCTATGCGGCAAGAGTTCGTGCCTCCAACCTACACGGAACAACTTTGGAGAACACCATCCAAGGATCCAAGTCCATCGATGCGTACTACAAGGAGATGTAGAATGCCTTGCGACGAGCTAGCGTGGATGACTCCATTTCGATGAAGTTCCACTTCATGATGCGATTGAACAATGACATCTCCAAGACTATCTTCCTCGAGAACTACAAGTCCCTCGATGACAACTAGATTGGTGCTCTCAAGGCAAAACAAGAACTCATGAAGGCCAAGGTTTTACCACCCCAAGCACACTTTGCGGCGACCAAGTTCTACAAAAAAGAGCATGAGGATAGTACCACCATGATGTCCAAGCCCGACGACCTCCAAGACGATGCTCCCAAGTTCGACTCACCGCCATCCCTCTTTGCGGCATTGATGGTGCCGAGTCTACTTCGACTCTTTTTCAAGTCGGTGCGGTGACGACTACGACTATGGAGCCAATCAAGGAACATGCTTTGGAGGCGAACGACATGGTGGCGAGCAAGGATGATGCTTCCATCTTAGGAGGCAAGAGTGATGATGTGCCATCTTGGGCCTTCATCCACGGCGACGGTGACGAGATGATCGAGCATGGGATTTTCCCTTCAACCACGACGACGTATGATGACTTGAGTGACTTGTGCCACCATATTGAGAATGAGAGTGACTTCACCACTAGCCCCATATATGATTAGTTGCCCCAATTCCCATATGAGGAGATCCACAACCCCCAGCACTTGAGTGAGATGAGTGACTCCACAATATGTGACATTGAGTGCACCTATTTTGAGGGAGTGAGTGAGCCACCACATAGAGAGAGTGAGCTAGTTGATAGGGCATGTGAGGCCACTTTCATTTCTAATGACTTAACCTCTACCTCTATTGTGTCTTCTCATTTGGTGCTAGGTCCCATCTATGATGACACGCCAATTCCCGACGACATTGTCCTCCCTTTGGACAAGATGATGGCCATGGTGGAATATGATGCACCCCCCACATGGTTCCATCAAGATGAAGATGACCATCATTGGTCTTTCCCACTTCGAGTACACGGCTACGCCACATGAGTGGAATAACAAAGGTAACATAGGTGATGGTAATGCTCTTGTCCCACTAGTGGATATTCTTGGCATTGATTGCTTGCATGATGTTGATCCACCTATTACCATGCTTCATGCTATGTGGAGTCTATTAGTTGCCCATTTATGATGAGTATGATGATTGCCATGTGGAGTCTATTAGTTGTGATGCCATGTTACATAGGATTTCTTGTGGCAATTCTTTAACTCACATCATGTTTGACAATCCGCTTGACTTGTCATATGCTATGCATGAGATCAACCATATGTCTTACTTGCAATCTCTTTGTAGTGACTATGCATGTGCCATTAAAATGAACCCAATCTGCACATATGGCATATATGACAAGCCCATGGTTATTGGTATTTGTGTTTCTTGTGACGATATTGATACGCTCCCTTTGCCTCATTTATCTCATATGCCATGCCATGACCACCTAGCTTCAGATATGCGTTGTTTTAGATGTTGTCCATCTTCTCCATATGATGTTTCCGATATTGCTCCTGAGGAGACCCCCATAGTTTCCTCATGCATTTTAGGAGATTTTGATCCATCCCATCCATTTCATGATCCCAATAATTATGTGCACCATATGCTCCCCATGAATAAACATGCTATTGATGTGACATATACTTGCATGCTAAATTTGCATCCCAATCTTGTTATACACAATAACTATTCTTTCATGATGGATGACATGTTCTTATACCATGCATCAAATTTCTCTTAGCGATGCTTGTCCTGTGCTAACTCACATGCGCACATACACATCATGATGGATGATGTGTACATTTACCACATGCACAATTTCTTTGATTTGTGTCTCTTTTGTGTAGGTACCCATGAACACTTGTCAACCTCACAGTCCCATGAGTTGATAAAATGAGCTCTAGAGAACAACGATGACTTGGGATCACGTGGATTGTATTTCACACTGTTCCCATTGCGCAACAACTTTGTGCATTTATTCTAGATGGCCCTCACATGGTTATGGGTTATTGTCCATTATATGTTCTATGACCATCTTGCCATGTTCACTTTGCATGATATGCCCATTCCTATGCCTTTGCACGCATTTGTGACCCATGCTTCTCATTACACATGATGATTGATTCTTGTCCTTATATGTGTATTTTCAAGCTTGGTGGAGATATTGCTTGTTATTGTCATGTTTCATTTATGACCCATTCCTATGATGATACTATGATCTTGCTTTGTTTTTGTGCTTGCGATATGTCATGTGCATTGCATATGCCTACTATTTGCTCACATGACATGATTGCCATGTTTTTTTTCTAGTATGTTGAATCTTCACACTACTTGTTTGCATTACTTGATTACTATGCTTGCTTATGTTGCATCACCGATGATTCATACTTGCTCATTTTATGCGGTTGATGACAACCATCTACATGCTTTGCACACGATTGTTATTGCTTCTTGTCATATATCTCTCATGGTAGATGATTTTCCATGTATTGAGTGCAACAATGATTTTAGTCTAGCTAATGAGATTGCACCCATAGCATTCTTGCATATGTTTAGAGATTTTGACACATTCCTTGTGAACCATCCTTGTCTTAACTCTTGATACATCTCCAACGTATCTATAATTTATGAAGTATTCATGCCATGTTTACAATTATTTTATATCGTTTTGGTATGTTTTCATGGAACTAACCCGGACTAACGATGTTTTCAGCAGAACTACCGTGGTGTTGTTTTTTGTGCAGAAATGAAAGTTCTCCAAATGAGCTGAAACTTTTTGACAATTTTTTTGGAACAAAAGAGACCCCCAAAGCTTTGTGGGAGGGCCATAAGAGCCACGAGGAGGGCATAACCCACTGGAGCGCGCATGGGCCCTTGCTCGTGCCCCGGTGTATCATGCTCACCTCGAGGCCCATCTGGACGTGAGACCGACGCCAAAAACTCCTATAAATAGAGAAACCATCAGAAATAACCCTAGATCAGAAGTTCCGTCGCCGCAGGCCTCTGTAGCCACCGAAAACCAATCTAGACCACGTTCCGGCACCCTGCCGGATAGGGAATCATCTCCGGTGGACATCTTCATCATCCCGGCGGCCACCACGATGAGGAGGGAGTAGTCCACCCTCGGGGCTAAGGGTTTGTACCAGTAGCTATGTGTTTAATCTCTCTCTCCCGCGCGATCTTGAGATGTCATGATCTTGATGTATCATGGGCTTTGTCAACATAGATGGATCATATGATGTTTCTCCCCTCTCTACACTTGTTGTGATGAATTGAGTCTTTACCGTTTGCATTTTTGTCTTGCGGATTGAATGTTTAGATCCGAGAACACATGATATATGTCTTGCATATGAATACCCGTGGTGACAATGGGGTATTATTTGGATTCACTTGATATGTGTTATGGCACTCAACTTGCGGATTCCCGAGGTGACTTTGGGGTAATCTATGCATAGGGGTTGATGCACATTTTTATTATCTTTTCTCTGATAGAAACTTTGAGGTCTCCTTGTAGTTCTTTGTGTGGATTGAGTATTATGAATCTCAAATTGTTTGATACATATCGTATAATTAACTCACGGGTACTCGCGGTGATATTGGGGTATCTAGGTGACATTAGAGTTGGTTGATATGCATCATATGGTGTTATTTTAGTATGAACTCTTGATTAGATCGATCGGAAAGAATAGCTTGCTATTATTTTAGTACAAACTCTAGGATAGATTGATCGGAAAGAATAGCTTTGAGGTGGTTTCATACCCTACAAAGAATTTCTATCTTTTGTTCTCCGCTAATAGGAACTCGGGAGTGATTCTTTATTACACTTTGAGGGGTAATCATATGATCCAACTATGTTAGCATTGTTGAGAGATTGCACTAGTAAAAGTATGCACCCTAGGCCTCATTTTCCATTATTGCAATACCATTTGTGCTCCATTTTATCATTTACTACCTTGCTGTTTTTTATTGTTCACACTACAAAAACTCATATCTACTATCCATACTACACTTTTATCACCATCTCTTCGCCGAACTAGTGCACCTATACAATTTGCCATTGTATTGGGTGTGTTGGGGACACAAGAGATTTCTTGTATTTGATTGCAGGGTTGCTTGAGAGAGACTATCTTCATCCTACACCTCCCATGGATTGATAAACCTTAGGTCAAATACTTGAGGGAATATTGCTACTATCCTACAAAACTCTACGCTTGGAGGCCCAACACAAGTCTACAAGAATAAAGTTGCATAGTAGACATTAAGCTCTTTTCTGGCGCCGTTACCATGGAGGTGAGTGCATGTAGGTATATCTTTAGATATTGCATTTGAATCTTTTATTTTCTTGTTTATCACTAGTTTGGTTTATAAAAAGAAAATTACAAAAAAGGAAAATTGTGCTCAATTGATAGAAGAAGAATTCAATAAAATGTTTGGCGTGAATGATGAGCACAATTTGAATGTTGCTAATGTTTTCTTTGAATATCCATGATGTTAATGATATACAAAGCCACAAGCTTGGGGATGCTATTTTTGATGAAGATGATGTTTTTAGTCCCCCAAGATTTGATGTGCAAATTTGTTATAATGATTGCATGCCTCCTATTTATGATGATTATAATTATGAAAGTGGATTCAGAGAGGTCATAACTTTATTTAATGCCTATGAGAACAAGCTTGCTATCTATGATGATTATGGTGATGAAATGTATGCTATATTGAATAATGATAGCCATGAAACTTGTCATCATGATTTTAATTTCAAATCACATGATAGTTATTTTGTTGAGTTTGCTCCCACTACTATTGATGAGAATAAATTTGCTTATGTGGAGAGTAACAAAATTTCTATGCTTATGTATCATGAAAAGAATGCTTTATGTGATGGCTATATTGTTGAATTCATTCATGATGCTACTGAAATTATTATGAGGGAGGAACTTATGCTTGTAGGAATTGCAATAATATCAAGTTTCCTCTCTATTTATTGAAAATGTTGAAGTTTTGCTTGTTTTGCCTTCCTATGCTAGTTGATTCTTGTTCCCATAAATTGTTTGCTCACAAAATCCCTATGCATATGAAGTGGGTTAGACTTAAATGTGCTATTCATATGCTTCATGATGCTCTCTTGTTATGTTTCAATTCTTATCTTTTATGCGAGCATCATTGAACTCATCATGCCTAGCTAAAAGGCATTAAAGAAAAGCGCTTGTTGGGAGACAACCCAACACTTTTATCTAATGTTTTTGTGTGTTCACATGATTATGCTACTGTGGTAATCATTTTTTATTGGTTTTGTTTCAATAAAGTGCCAAGTGAAGCCTTTGGGATCATGTTGGGTGATAGTTGATTTGATCTTGCTGAAAAACAGAAACTTTAGCGCTCACGAAAATAACTCTCATTTTAGAAGAAGAATGCTTTTGAGTTTATTATTTTTGCATAAGATTAATATACAAATTTCTAAGGTGTTCATAGTTTTTCCATAATTTTTGGAGTAGCATAAGTATGGTTTGAGTACAGATTACTACAGACTATTCTGTTCTTGATAGATTCTGTTTTCAATGCATAGTTTTCTTGTTTCCTAGTTTCTATGGATTATATTGCTCAATATAAATTGTAGAAATGATACTCTATAGTAGGCATTGTGTGGAAAAAATTATGAATCTTATCTTTGACTGTACCAAAAGTGAAATGGTTTGCTATTTATCATACTAACCTATCTCACAAGGTTCCGTTAAGATTTGTGTGATTGAAGTTTTTTAAGTTTTGGGTGAGATGTCGATATGAGGAGAATAAGTAGTGACAAGACCCTAAGCTTGTGGATTCCCAAGGCACCCCCAAGGTAATACTCAGGAAAGATCTAAGAAACTAAGCTTGGGGATGCCCCGGAAGGCATCCCCGATTTCGTCTCCAACATTATCGGTAACCTCACTTGGAGCTATGTTTTCATTCATCACATGATATGAGTTTTACTTGGAGCATCATTTTATTTTGTTAGTATTTGCTTTATGTTATTTAGAATAATGTTCTGCATCTTTTATTTCAATAAAAGTGGCATTGATAGCCTTTACTATGCTTATTTTGCAAGTCTACATGTTGCTGTTTCAAAACAGAAAGTTTATCGTTGTTGCAAAAATTCCCTAGAAAAGTCAGAATGTGATAATGCTGAAAGTTTTTGTAAAATAAGCTCTTATAAATTTTCTAAAGTGTGGTAATTGTTTCAGAATTTTTGGAGTTAGGGAAGTAAGATGAATATTGCATTCTTTACAGACTATACCATTTTGGCAGATTGCTGTTATGTTTGCATTGTTTGCTTGTTTAATGATTTTATTTGAGGATTGGAGTATTAAATATGCAGAGGCATTTAGTATGAAATGTTGAAAAATAATTTTAGTAATTTTCTACAGTAGAGAATGGTAAGGTTTTGCACTGATTTATACTAACTTATCTCACGAGTTCTTGTTTTGTTTTGTGTGGATGAAGTTCTTAAGATTTAGAGAAACCGTGATATGAGAGGAATTAAGGAGACACAAAAGCTCAAGCTTGGGGATGCCCAAGGCATCCAAATTTATATTTTAATAAGTCTCAAGCATCAAAGCTTGCGGATGCCCCGGTAGGCATCCCACCTTTCTTCTTCAACAATTATCGGTTAGTATCGGTTGAGCCTAATTTTTGCTTCTCCACATGATGTGTGCTATTCTTGGAATGTCATTTTGTTTTGTTTTGCTTGCTGTTTTAATAAAATACTTAGATCTGAAAGTTTTAAATAAAAGAGAGTCCTCAATTAGCTACCCATTTACATAACTACTCGCTTGATCTTCACTTATATCTTTTTGGAGTAGCTTGTCATTTACTATTGTGCTTCACTTATATCCTACGAGTAAATTGTTGAATGAATTGAATTTCATGAAGTTGAAATGATATGTTCGTATCATGCCTAGTGGTAGCTTCAGATTGCATTTAGAAAGTGAAATCTTTTGAAGCTTGACAATCACAGTATTGGTCATACAAGCAATTCATGAATTATTAGTAGAAGGAAGAGAACTTTCACATGCAAATACACTATCCTAGAAATCTTTTGTGATTGTGAGCCCCCATCAAAATATTATATGCAAAAATTGTTGACGTTGGACAAGGAAGACAACGTAATGATTTATGTTTGGTCATATTCACATAGAAGTTATATTGTCATAGATCCTTTAAGATGTAGTGCTTGCTCCCTATCTTTGCTAGCCAAAAATTCCGCACCAAGTAGAGATACTACTTGTGCATCCAAAAACCCTTGAACCCAAATCTTGTTTTGAGAGTCCACCATACCTTCCTATGTATTGAGCAAGATCCTTCAAGTAAGTTGTCATCGGTGCAATAAGGCAATAAAAATTGTTTCTAAAAATGTTAGATCATTTAGTGTAAGAGAAAATTGAGCGTTGTATGAACTTGTGATGGCAAAGAATAAAAGCGACTGACTGCATAATAAAGGTTGCTATCATAAGGGGAAATATAACGTGACGTTCTTTTACACTAAGGGGTTGAGCATACTGATACATCTCCAACGTATCTATAATTTTTGATTGTTCCATGCTATTATATTACCTGTTTTGGATGTTTATGGGCTTTACTTTACACTTTTATATCATTTTTGGGACTAACCTACTAACAGGAGGCCCAGTCCAAATTGCTGTTTGCTTGCCTATTTCAGTGTTTCGAAGAAAAGGAATATCGAACGAAGTCCAAACGGAATGAAACCTTCGGGAGCGTGATTCTTGGAAAGAACGTCATCCAGGAGACGTGGAGCGGAAGTCAGGGAAGCTTCGAGGAGGCTGATACGTCTCCAACGTATCTATAATTTTTGATTGTTCCATGCTATTATATTACCTGTTTTGGATGTTTATGGGCTTTATTTTACACATTTATATCATTTTTGGGACTAACCTACTAACCGGAGGCCCAGCTCGTATTGCTGTTTTTTTGCCTATTTCAATATTTCGAAAAAAAAGGAATATCAAAGGGAGTCCAAACGGAATGAAACCTTCGGGAGCGTGATTTTTTGAACGAACGTGATCCAGAGGACTTGGAGTGCAAGCCAAGAAGCAGCCAAGGTGGCCACGAGGGTGGAGGGCGCACCCACCCCTACAGGACGCGCCCCCCTATCTCGTGGGCCCCTCGGGCGGCCACCGACCTACTTCTTCCTCCTATATAAACCCACGTACCCCGAAAACATCCAGGGAGCCAACGAAAAACAATTTCCACCGTCGTAACCTTCGTCGGAGGGCTTCTACATCAACACCATAGCCTCTCCGATGAGTTGTGAGTAGTTTACTACAGACCTTCGGGTCCATAGTTATTAGCTAGATGGCTTCTTCTCTCTTTTTTGATCTCAATACCATGTTCTCCTCGATCTTCTTGGAGATCTATTCGATGTAACTCTTTTTGCGGTGTGTTTGTCGAGATCCGATGAATTGTGGGTTTATGATCAAGTTTATCTATGAGAAATATTTGAATCTCCTCTGAATTATTTTATGTATGATTTAGTTATCTTTGCAAGTCTCTTCGAATTATTAGTTTGGTTTGGCCTACTAGATTGATCTTTCTTGCAATGGGAGAAGTGCTTAGCTTTGGGTTCAATCTTGCAGTGACCTTACCCAGTGACAAGGGGTAGCAAGGCACATATTGTATTGTTGCCATCGAGGATAAAAAGATTGGGTTTATATCATATTACATGAGTTTATCCCTCTACATCTTGTCATCTTTCTTAATGCGTTACTCTGTTCTTATGAACTTAATACTCTAGATGCATGCTGGATAGCGGTCGATGTGTCGAGTAATAGTAGTAGATGCAGGCAGGAGTCGGTCTACTTGTTGCGGACGTGATGCCTATATACATGATCATGCCTACATGATCTAATAATTATTCGCTTTTCTATCAATTGCTCGACAGTAATTTGTTCACCCACCGTAATACTTATGCTATCTTGAGAGAAGCCACTAGTGAAACCTATTGCCCCCATGTCTATCTGATCATATAAGCTTTCAATCTACTTTTATTTGCAACTTTACTTTTCCAATCTATATCATCAAATACCAAAAAAAAAATATATCTTATCATACTATCTCTATCAGATCTCACTTTCGCAAGTTGCCGTGAAGGGATTGACACCCCTTTATTGCGTTGGTTGCGAGTTCTTTGTTTGTTTGTGTAGGTGCGTGGGACTTTTGAGGATCCCCCTACTGGATTGATACATTGGTTCTCAAAAACTGAGGGAAATACTTACGCTACTATTGCTGCATCACCCTTTCCTCTTCAAGGAAAACCAACGCAAGCTCAAGACGTAGCAAGAAGGATTTCTGGCGCCGTTGCCGGGGAGGTCTTCGCTCAAGTCAAGACATACCAAGTACCCAGCACAAACTCATCTCCCTCGCATTTACATTATTTGCCATTTGCCTCTCGTTACCCTCTCCCCCACTTCACCCTTGCCGTTTTATTCGCTCTCTCTTTCCCAATCTTCTCCTCTCTTTTTCACTTGCCTTTTTCTGTTGCTCGTGTGTTAGATCGTTTACCTTGTCTTAATGGCTAGTTCCTTATCCGCTCCTATGTCTCCCGAGTTTGAGGTTCTTCACTTCAAGCAAAGGCAAGGAGAAAACTTAAAAGATGCTTGGTATAGGATGATGGAATCTTATCGCAATTGCACCATAGAGGTGAAGTTTAGAATTCTACTTCGCAATTTTTATGTTGGGCTAAATATGACGCATAGACAACTCTTGGATTGCATTGCCAAGGGAAATTTTATTGAAATTGATCCTAGTGTTGCACATGAAATTATAGAGGGAATAGTGGGAACACTACCTCAAAAGGGAGGACCACATCCTACCCAAGAAGAAACACAAGTGTTTGGAAAGATTTGCGAAGTAATAAAAATATTACAAAACTCTCTTGAGCCTCTTAAAAGTGTTAGCGGAAATCTTCACCGCATGAACATGTTGATTACTCTTTGCAATAAGCCTTTGGATTCTTTAGATCTAAAAATTTCCAAATATGAAGGAAAACATAAAGAACCTCCTGGATTCGAGCATGACTCCGCTAAAAAACTGAAAATCAAAGATGGCACTACTTAGATCTATCTTTGCTTTTGTGCCTAGCTAGGGGCGTTAAACGATAGCGCTAGTTGGGAGGCAACCCAATTTTATTTGTGTTTTTTGTTTTTGTTTCTGTTTAGTAATAATTTTTGCATCTACCTTCTGTTTAGATGTGTTTTTATGTTTTAATTAGTGTTTGTGCCAAGTAGAACCTATAGGATAACCTGTGGTGATAGTTAATTTGATTCTGCTAAAAAACAGAAACTTTGCGCGCACGAAATTAGTTTTGTTAAATCACAAAAACATGCTTTTGTGTTGATTCGTTTTGCGGTAGATCAATAGACCAATTTCCCAGGACTTCCTATTTTGGTAGGAGTTTTAGAGTTCCAGAAGTATTCGTGGGTTACAGATTGCTACAGACTGTTCTGTTTTTGATAGATTCTGTTTTTCGTGTGTTGTTTGCTTATTTTGATGCATCTATGGCTAGTATTAAGTGGTATCAACCTAGAGAACTTGGAATACAGTAGGTTTAACACCAATATAAATAAAGAATGAGTTCATTACAGTACCTTATGTGGTGGTTTTGCTTTCTTTCACAAATGGAGCTTATGAGATTTCCTGTTGAGTTTTGTGTTGTGAAGTTTTCAAGTTTTGGGTAAAGATTTGATGGACTATGGAACAAGGAGTGGCAAGAGCCTAAGCTTGGGGATGCCCAAGGCACCCCAAGATATTCAAGAATAGCCAAAAGCCTAAGCTTGGGGATGCCTTTCGGGGGCATCCCCTCTTTCGTCTTTGTTCATTGGTAACTTTACTTGGAGCTATATTTTTATTCGCCACATGATATGTGTTTTGCTTGGAGCGTCGTGTATGATATTAGTATTTGCTTTTTAGTTTTCCACAATCATACTTGCTACACACCTTTTTGGGAGAAGCCCACTTGATTGGAATTTATTAGAATACTCTATGTGCTTCACTTATATCTTCTCAGCTAGATAGTTTTTGCTCTAGTACTTCACTTATATCTTTTAGAGCACGGCGGTGGCTTAATTTTGTAGAAATTGCTAGTTTCTCATGCTTCACTTATATTATTTTGAGAGTCTCTTATAACAGCATGGTATTTTCTATGGTTATAAAATTGGTCCTAGAATTGTGGGCATCCAAGTTGGGTATAATAAAAACTATCATAGGAAGTGAATTGGATGCTATGATCAATTTGATACTTGATAATTGTTTTGAGATACGGAGATAGTGATATTAAAGTCATGCCAGTTAGGTGATTATAAATTTAAAGAATGCTTGTGTTGAAGTTAGCAAGTCCCATAGCATGCATGTATGGTTAAAGTTGTGTAATTATTTGAAACATGAGGTGTCCTTGGATTGTGCATCCTTATGAGTGACGGTCGGGGACGAGCGATGGTCTTTTCCTACCAATCTATCCCTCTAGGAGCATGCGCGTAGTGCTTGGTTTTTGATGACTTCTAGATTTTTGCAATAAGTATATGAGTTCTTTTGACTAATGTTGAGTCCATGGATTATACGCACTTTTACCTTTCCATCATCGCTAGCCTCTTCGCTACCGTGCATTGCCCTTTCTCACCTTGAGAATTGGTGCAAACTTCGCCGGTGCATCCAAACCCCGTGATACGATACGCTCTATCACACATAAACCTCCTTATATCTTCCTCAAAACAGCCACCATACCTACCTATTATGGCATTTCCATAGCCATTCCGAGATATATTGCCATGCAACTTTCCACCGTTCCGTTTATCATCATGACACGCATTACTATTGTCATCTTGCCATTGCATGATCATGTAGTTGACATTGTATTTGTGGCAAGGCCGCTTTGCATAATTTTTCATACATGTCACTCTTGATTCATTTCCCATCTCGGTACACCGCCGGAGGCATTCATATAGAGTCATATCTTGTTCTAGTTTTGAGTTGTAATTCATGTGTTGTAAATCAATAAAAGTGTGATGATCATCATTATTAGAGCATTGCCCCAAAAAGAAAAAAAAGAAAGGCCAAAAAGAAAAAGAAAAAGAAAGGCCAAAAAAAGGCCAAAAGAAAAAAAAAGAAAGACCCCAAAAAAAGAAAAAGAAAATAAAGAAAATAAATAAAAAGGGGGCAATGTTACTATCTCTTTTCCACACTTGTGCTTCAAAGTAGAACCATGTTCTTCATATAGTGAGTCTCATATGTTGTCACTTTCATGTACTAGTGGGAATTTTTCATTATAGAACTTGGCTTGTATATTCCTACGATGGGCTTCCTCAAAATGACCTAGGTCTTCGTGAGCAAGCAAGTTGGATGCACACCCACTAGTTTTCTTTTGTTGAGCTTTCATACATTTATAGCTCTAGTGCATCCGTTGCATGGTAATCCCTACTCCTCATGTTTACATCAATTGATGGGCATCTCCATAGCCCGTTGATTATCCTCGTCATTGTGAGACTTTATCTTTTTTTGTCTTCTCCACACAATCCCCATCATCATATTGTGTTCCACCCATAGTGCTATATCCATGGCTCACGCTCATGTATTGCGTGAAAGTTGAAAAAGTTTGAGATTATTTAAGTACGAAACAATTTCTTGGCTTGACATCGGGGGTGTAGAATTTGGGAGCATTTTTGTGTGACGAAAATGAAGCATAGCCCAACCATATGATTTTGTAGGGATGAACTTTCTTTAGCCATGTTATTTTGAGAAGACATGATTGCTTTGATTAGTATGCTTGAAGTATTACTATTTCTTATGATAATATGAACTTTTATTTTGAATCATTTGGATCTGAACATTCATGCCACAATAAAGAAAATTACATTGAGAATTATGCTAGGTAGCATTCCACATCAAAAATTCTGTTTTTATCATTTACCTACTCGAGGACGAGCAAGAATTAAGCTTGGGGATGCTTGATATGTCTCCAACGTATCTATAATTTTTTATTTTTCCATGCTATTATATTACCTGTTTTGGATGTTTATGAGCTTTATTTTACACATTTATATCATTTTCGGGACTAACCTACTAACCGAAGGCCCAGCCCGAATCGTTGTTTTTTTGCCTATTTCAGTATTTCGAAGAAAAGGAATATCAAACGAAGCCCAAACGGAATGAAACCTTCGGGAGCATGATTTTTGGAATGAACGTGATCCAGAGGACTTGGAGTGCAGAGGCCACGGGGCAGGGGGCGCGCCCTCCACCCTCGTGGGCCCCTCGAGGCTCCCCCGACCGACTTCTTTCGCCTATATAAGTCCATGTACCCTAAAACCTTCGGGGAACACAATAGGTTGGGAGTTCCGCCGCCGCAAGCCTTTGTAGCCACCAAAAACCTCTCGGGAGTCTGTTCCGGCACCCTGCCGGAGGGGGGATCCCTCACCGGTGGCCATCTTCATCATCCCGGCACTCACCATGATGAGGAGGGAGTTGTTCACCCTCGGGGCTGAGGGTATGTACCAGTAGCTATGTGTTTGATCTCTCTCTCTCTCTCGTGTTCCTGATTTGGCACGATCTTAATGTATCGCGAGCTTTGCTATTATAGTTGGATCTTATGATGTTTCTCCCCCTCTACTCTCTTGTAATGGATTGAGTTTTCCCTTTGAAGTTATCTTATCGGATTGAGTCTTTAAGTATTTGAGAACACTTGATGTATGTCTTGCCGTGCTTATCTGTGGTGACAATGGGATATTCACGTGATCTACTTGATGTATGTTTTGGTGATCAACTTGCGGGTTCAATGAACTTATGCATAGGGGTTGGCACACGTTTTCGTCTTGACTCTCCGGTAGAAACTTTGGGGCACTCTTTGAAGTACTTTGTGTTGGTTGAATAGATGAATCTGAGATTGTGTGATGCATTCATATAATCATGCCCACAGATACTTGAGGTGACATTGGAGTATCTAGGAGACATTAGGGTTTTGGTTCATTTGTGTCTTAAGGTGTTATTCTAGTACGAACTCTATGATAGATCGAACGGAAAGAATAGCTTCATGTTATTTTACTATAGACTCTTGAATAGATAGAACAGAATGGATAACTTTGAGGTGGTTACGTACCCTACCATAATCTCTTCGATTGTTCTCCTCTATTAGTGGCTTTGGAGTGACTCTTTGTTGCATGTTGAGGGATAGTTATATGATCCAATTATGTTATTATTGTTGAGAGAACTTGCACTAGTGAAAGTATGAACCCTAGGCATTGTTTCCTACCATTGCAATACCGTTTATGCTCACTTTTTTCATTAGTTACCTTGCTGTTTTTATATTTTCAGATTACAAAAATCTATATCTACCGTCCATATTGCACTTTTATCACCATCTCTTCACCGAACTAGTGCACGTATACAATTTACCATTGATAGGGTGTGTTGGGGACACAAGAGACTCTTTGTTATTTGGTTGCAGGGTTATTTGAGAGAGACCATCTTCATCCTACGCCTCCCACGGATTGATAAACCTTAGGTCATCCACTTGAGGGAAATTTACTACTGTGCTACAAACCTCAGCACTTGGAGGCCCAACAACGTCTACAAGAAGAAGGTTGTGTAGTAGACATCAAGCTCTTTTCTGGCGCCGTTGCCGGGGAGGTGAGTGCTTGAAGGTATATCTTTAGATCTTGCAATTGAATCTTTTAGTTTCGTGTTTTATCACTAGTTTAGTTTATAAAAGAAAACTACAAAAAAATGGAATTGAGTTTGCCTCATATGCTTCATCTTTTTAATATCTTTCGTGAGAATGATGGAAAGGAAAATTGTGCTCAAGTGCTAGAAGAAGAAGTCTATAAAATGTTTGGCACTAAATCTTTCAATGATGAGCATGATTGCAATGTTGTTAGTATGAATTCCTTGAATATCCATGATGCTAATGATATGCAAAGCCACAAGCTTGGGGAAGCTATGTTTGATGAAGATGATATTTTTTGTCCCCCAAGTTTTGATGAGCAAATTTATTAAGATGAAAGCATGCCTCCTATTTATGATGATTATATTGATGAAAGTGGGTTTGGAAGAGTGTAGACTTTAGGAAGTAATGATCCCACTATTTTGGAGGATGTTGAATATTGTTGTGATAATTATGAAAGTGGATTTGGAGAGGTCATGACTTCATTTAGTGATGAATCCACTATTTCGGAAGAGGTTCCAATTGATTATGAGAACAAAGTTGCTATCTATAATGATTATTGTGATGACTTGTATGCTATTAGGAATAATGATAAGCATGAAAATTGTCATCATGATTTTAGTTTTCAATTGGATTATGCTTTACATGATAGTTATTTTGTTGAGTTTGCTCCCACTACTATTCATGAGAAGAATTTTGCTTATGTGGAGAGTAATAAAAATTCTATGCTTGTAGATCATGAAAAGAATGCTTTATGTGCTGGTTATATGGTTGAATTCATTCATGATACTACTGAAAATTATTATGAGGGAGGAACATATGCTTGTAGGAATTGCAATAATACCAAGTTTCCTCTCTATGTGCTTAAAATCTTGAAGTTATGCTTGTTTTGCCTTCCTATGCTAGTTGATTATTGTTCCCATAAGTTGTTTGCTCACAAAATACATATGCATAGGAAGTGGGTTAAACTTAAATGTGTTAGTAACATTCTTCATGATGCTCTCTTTATGTTTCAATTCTTATCTTTTATGTGAGCATCATTGAAATCATCATGCCTAGCTAGAAAGGCATTAAAGAAAAGCGCTTGTTGGGAGACAACCCAATATTTACCCTTACTGTTTTTGTGTGTCCACATGATTATGCTACTGTACTAATCATGTTTTATAGCTTTTATTTCAATAAAGTGCCAAGTAAGACCTTTAGGATAGCTTACGGTGATAGTTGTGTTGATCCCGCTGAAAATCAGAAAATTTTGCATCCAGTAAATTAGTTTTGATAATTCAAAGACACGTGATTTTGATCTGATTCTTTTTGCTCTGGATTTCTACACAAACTTCTTAGGTTTTCCTAAATTGGTAGGATTGTTAGAGTTCCAGAAGTATACATTTTATACAGATTACTACATACTATTCTGCTTTTGACAGCTTTTGTTTTCCATGTGTTGTTTGCTTATTTTGATGAATCTATGAGTAGTATTGGAGGGTATGAACCATATAGAAGTTGGAATATAGTATATATATTACACCAATATGAATTTATAATGAGTTCATTACAGTACCTAAGTGGTGGTTTTATTTTCTTATACTAACGGAGCTTACGAGTTTTCTGTTGAGTTTTGTGTTGTGAAGTTTTCAAGTTTTGGGTAAAGATTCGATGGACTATGGAATAAGGAGTGGAAAGAGCCTAAGATTGGGGATACCCAAGGCACCCCAAGGTAATATTCAAGGAAAACCAAGAGCCTAAGCTTGGGGATGCCCCGGATGGTATCCCCTCTTTCGTCTTCGTTCATTGGTAACTTTACTTGGAGCTATATTTTTATTCACCACATGATATGTGTTTTGCTTGGAGCGTCATGTCATTTTGTTTTGTTTTGCTTGCTGTTTGAATAAAATACCAAGATCTGAAGTTCTTAAATGTTAGAGAGTCTTTACATAGTTGCACAATTATTTGACTACTCATTGATCTTCACTTATATCTTTCGGAGTAGTTCGTCGTTTGCTCTAGTGCTTCACTTATATTTTTTAGAGCACGGCGGTGGCTTTATTTTGTAGAAATTGTTAATCTCTCATGCTTCACTTATATTATTTTGAGAGTCTTTTAGAACAGCATGGTATTTGCTATGGTTATAAAATTGGTCCTAGAATGATGGGCATCCAAGTTGGGTATAATAAAAACTATCATAGGAAGTGAATTGGATGCTATGATCAATTTGATGCTTGATAATTATTTTGAGATATGAGGGTGGTGATATTAGAGTCATGCTAGTGAAGTAATTATGAGTTTGAGGAATACTTGTGTTGAAGTTTGTGATTCTCGTAGCATGCACGTATGGTGAACCGCTTTGTGATGAAGTTGGAGCACAATTTTATTTATTGATTGTCTTCCTTATGAGTGGCGGTCGGGGACGAGCGATGGTATTTTCCTACCAATCTATCCCCCTAGGAGCATGCACATAGTACTTTGTTTTCAAAGACTTGTAGATCTTTGCAATAAGTATATGAGTTCTTTATTACTAATGTTGAGTCCGTGGATTATACGCACTCTCACCCTTCCACCATTGCTAGCCTCTCTTGTGCCGCGGAACTTTCGCCGGTACCATACACCCACCATATACCTTCCTAAAAACAGCCACCATACCTACTTGTTATGGCATTTCCATAGCCATTCCGAGATATATTGCCATGCAACTTTCCATCGTTCCATTTATTATGACACGCATCATCATTGTCATATTGCTCTTTGCATGATCATGTAGTTGACATCGTATTTGTGGCAAGGCCACCTTCATATTTTTTCATACATGTCACTCTTGATTCATTGCATATCCCAGTACACCGCCGGAGGCATTCATATAGAGTCATATCTTGTTCTAAGTATTGAGTTGTAAGTAAATAAAAGTGTGATGATCTTCATTATTAGAGCATTGTCCCAGTGAGGAAAGGATGATGGAGACTATGATTCCCCCACAAGTCGGGATGAGACTTCGGACTTTACAAAAAAAGAGGCCAAAGAGCCCACCAAAGAAAAAAAAAGAAGAAGAAAAAAAGAGAAGAAAGGCCAAAAGAAAAAAAGGAAAGGCCCAAAAAAAGAAAAAAAATGAAATGAGACAAAAAGAGAGAAGGGGCAATGTTGCTATCCTTTTTACCACACTTGTGCTTCAAAGTAGCACCATGATCTTCATGATAGAGAGTCTCCTATGTTGTCACTTTCATATACTAGTGGGAATTTTCATTATAGAACTTGGCTTGTATATTCCAATGATGGGCTTATTCAAAATACCCTAGGTCTTTGTGAGCAAGCGAGCTGGATGCACACCCACTTAGTTTATTTTGAGCTTTCATACATTTATAGCTCTAGTGCATCTGTTGCATGGAAATCCCTACTCACTCACATTGATATCTATTAATGGGCATCTCCATATCCCGTTGATATGCCTAGTTGATGTGAGACTATCTTCTCCTTTTTTTGTCTTCTCCACAACCACCATTCTATTCCACATATAGTGCTATGTCCATGGCTCACGCTCATGTATTGCGTGAAAGTTGAAAAAGTTTGAGATTACTAAAGTATGAAACAATTGTTTGGCTTGCAATCGGGGATATATTGAGAATTATGCTAGGTAGCATTCCACATCAAAAATACTTTTTTTATCATTTACCTACTCGAGGACGAGCAGGAATTAAGCTTGGGGATGCTTGATACGTCTCCAATGTATCTATAATTTTTTATTGTTCCATGCTATTATATTACCTGTTTTGGATGTTTATGGGCTTTATTTTACACATTTATATCATTTTCGGGACTAACCTACTAACTAGAGGCCCAGCCCGTATCACTGTTTTTTTTGCCTATTTCAGTATTTCGAAGAAAAGGAATATCAAACGGAGTCCAAACGGAATGAAACCTTCGGGAGCGTGATTTTTGGAAAGAAAGTGATCAGGAGACGTGGAGCTGAAGTCAGGCAAGCTTCGAGGAGGCCATGAGGCAGGGGGGCGCGCCCACCCCCTGGGCGCGCCCTCCACCCTCGTGGGCCCCTCGAGGCTCCCCCGACCGACTTCTTTCACCTATATAATTCCATATACCCTAAAACCTTCGGGGAACACAATAGATCGAGAGTTCCACCGCTGCAAGCGTTTGTATCCACCAAAAACCTCTCGGGAGCCCGTTCAGGCACCCTGACGGAGGGGGGATCCCTCACCAGTGGCCATCTTTATCATCTCGGTGCTCTCCATGACGAGGAGGGAGTAGTTCACCCTCGGGGCTGAGGGTATGTACCAGTAGCTATGTGTTTGATCTCTCTCTCCCTCTCTCTCTCTCTCGTGTTCTTGATTTGGCACGATTTTGATGTATGGCGAGCTTTGCTATTTTAGTTGGATCTTATGATGTTTCTCCCCCTCTACTCTCTTGTAATGGATTGAGTTTTCCCTTTGAAGTTATCTTATCGGATTGAGTCTTTAAGGATTTGAGAACACTTGATGTATGTCTTGCCATGCTTATCTGTGCTGAGAATGGGATATTCACGTGATCTACTTGATGTATGTTTTGGTGATCAACTTGCGGGTTCAATGAACTTATGCATAGGGGTTGGCACATGTTTTCGTCTTGACTCTCCGGTAGAAATTTTGGGGCACTCTTTGAATTACTTTGTGTTGGTTGAATAGATGAATCTGAGATTGTGTGATGCATATTGTATAATCATGCCCACGGATACTTGAGGTGACATTGGAGTATCTAGGTGGCATTAGGGTTTTGGTTGATTTGTGACTTAAGGTGTTATTCTAGTACGAACTCTATGATAGATCGAATGGAAAGAATAGCTTCATGTTATTTTACTATGGACTCTTGAATAGATAGAACAGAAAGGATAACTTTGAGGTGGTTTCATACCCTACCATAATCTTTTCGTTTGGTCTCCGCTATTAGTGGCTTTGGAGTGACTCTTTGTTGCATGTTGAGGGATAGTTATATGATCCAATTATGTTATTATTATTGAGAGAACTTGCACTAGTGAAAATATGAACCTTAGGCCTTGTTTCCTACCATTGCAATACTGTTTACGCTCACTTTTATCATTAGTTACCTTGCTGTTTTTATATTTTCAGATTACAAAAATCTATATCTACCATCCATATTGCACTTGTATCACCATCTCTTCGCCGAACTAGTGCACCTATACAATTTACCATTGTATTGGTGTGTTGGGGACACAAGAGACTCTTTGTTATTTGGTTGCAGGGTTGTTTGAGAGAGAACACCTTCATCCTACGCCTCCCACAGATTGATAAACCTTAGGTCATCCACTTGAGGGAAATTTTCTACTGTACTACAAACCTCTGCACTTGGAGGCCCAACAACGTCTATAAGAAGAAGGTTGTGTAGTAGACATCACATACAAACAAATAAGCGCATGGCAACCCCTGCTTCCCTCTGCGAAGGGCCTATCTTTTACTTTTATGTATTTACTTTCATGCAAGAGTCAAAGTCTTTCTCTCTATTCCTTTTTATTTTTCTCTTTTGGCAAGCATCATGTGGTGAGGAAAGATCTAGGCACATATATCCAGTTGGATATGTGAAAGAGGCGGGGGTGTCCCGATTTTTCGATGAGATGATAACTATCGATTTGGTGGAGACGACTTTGACAATCGGACTACGAACGTGCACAACGTTGCGCCTTAGCAATCGCTAAACCAATCTCCTGAGGTTACTGACGATGCTGGAAGCACGGTCAGCCTGATCACGAAGGTCTATTCCTGCAAGCAATCGAAGAACGAGCAAGAATATGATAAAGCAATCTGAATATTGCAAATATATATGAAGTATTGATAATGGTGGGGATCCGGAAGCGGTCTTGGTCTGGTCGTTGGACACAAACGAAGTACACGAAGTTGCAATGGCTAACTTTTAACTAAACAAATCCCCAGGAAAAGCTACTAGATGGATCTACTTATATAGGAGCAAGGGGTGGCGGCCAAGGAGGTGGGAGGACGTCCCAAGGCAGCCTAAAATTAAATCTAGGTCGTACAAGGCCAATGGGCCCAAGTGGAGGTGATGTAACACCTTTGGACTTGTAGTTTGACTCGGATTCTGCTGCAGCATCAGATTGTTTCGTCCACAACTCAACGCTCCGGACGAATTTGAAGGTGATTCCAATTGGGTTGGAAAGTGCACGAAATCTAGTTTCCAACAAAAAAAGAATCACCCAATTCGGAGTCCGTATGAAAAACTTGTGTGCGTTTTGAGTCAGGTGTGTCTGTGCAGTCCGAATCAAAATCCAGAACGTGAGAGACTTGGACTCTATCTTCTCTTGGGCCAAAAGTGACGTGAGAGAACTTTTTGGACAGCAAATAAACATCTCTTTCTTCCTTATCATCATATGTGGATTGTACAAATGTCCCATACACCTGCAATTAGACAAAACACAAAAGTGTGTGAAGTATTTTTGTTCTGGATAACATAAATAGATTATTGAATAGTTTGCACTAGAAATCACCTGATATATATGCATATATGCAATATTTTTGGTCATATCCAAGGTAGTCATGTCCTCATCATCCTCCCCTTCTTGAAAATAAAGCCGTCCTCGGCGTTGCTTCATCTGAAATGTGGCTAACAAAAGAGACAAGGTGTACATGTTGTATATGTATATGTCATCCATTTTTACTTCCCTTGATTTTTGCATATATGACACATGAATAGATGAGTAACTTGCATAGTTCATAAAATCTAAAGCCAAAAAATTAGCACAAGAAGTAGAAGGCATGAAAATATTGCAACTCAGTTTGCACATATAAGTGAAGCTCTTATTCATTTCAAAAGATTGACAATGTTCATCATTAAACCATCCCAATATTGGTGAATAAACCTTACTTGCATCAAATTTACATGCTACAACATGCTTAAATAAGCAAACATGCAATAAGTCATTCAACACAGAATCATCACCAAGATTAGAGGTCATATCAAAATGATTAAACATTGGTTCTTTTGCATCAATAGTTAATTCAATGGGTGCACTCAAAATTGTTGGTATTTCAGTTGTTTGATCACATGGCAAAGTCAAATTATCAACGTAGTCCTCTAAAATAGGTGGTGTGATCAAAGTAGTGGGTAGCTCATCAGATGGTGCATTCAAATTGACAAGGCATTCATCATTCTCATGTAGAGATGGAAGATCAGTACCTTTGTCATTACCTCTTATGATCAACTCAGATGATGTAGCCACTCTCGGGGGCGGTGTGTCACATGGTGGAGGTGATGTAGTCCTGACAACAACGGATGTGGTTGTCATAGTATGCCTAGTAGTTGAAGGAACAATCATATCAACTCTTGGAATGTGCACCGTGCGCTTGTTCTCCTCGTGGCCAACACGTCATTTTATTTCCTGTTCAGCTTTGCAAGTAAGATGAAACAAATGGTCCATAGGATAACACTCTTCATGAATTAGTATCTCTTGAATATCACGGTTTAATCCTCCCCAAAATCTATCCATAAAATCATCTTCACTTTCTTCTAAAGAGGAATGCAACAAGGTAGTTTGTAAATCATCATAATATTTTGTTACAGTTTCACTACCTTGTTTTAAGTGTTGCAACTTCTTAATCATGTCACGAGTATAATAAGCAGGGACGAAAGTATGTCGCATGGCAAGTTTCAAATCATCCCAAGTAGTAGGTATATAATCAGGGTGTAACCGACAATATTCACTCCACCAAACCAAAGCATAACCAGTGAAAGAACCAACCGCAACCTTAACCTTTTTATGTTCATCAAATTATGGGAAGCAAATATATTTTTTATGTCGAACTCCCATTCAATATATAAAGCAGGTTTAAAACGACCATTAAATGGTGGTATAGATACATTAACCTGATCATGTGCATTTGGATGTTTGTGCACCTCTCGTGACGGTTGTGGTATTTGCAAAGGTGGTGGCACGTCTCCCGCGATCGACAAAGCCCATGAATTGACTCTGGATCCTGTCATGATTAGTAGAACAAGAAACAAAACCCAAAAATAATGTTCCTATAACTACTAGGATGTGGTGGTAAAACGCTCACAGTAAAGCAAATATCAATGTCTTACAAACCATGCAGCAGGCCGTGATCGGCAACCAGCGGTGTCAAGTAACTCCGAATATTGAGTAAAGCGATTGCCAGGGGAGCGTACGTATACACGGTGTAGAAATATGTGGAGCTGGGTTGGCTATATATGGTAGCAAAAGATTAGCAATAATCAATTCAAAGATGCAATGTTGAATAAACGCTCAACGACGGTACTGTGCTGGTCCTATGCTAGACCGGACTAGAGACGCGAGCCTAGAACACTAATGAGGTCACGGCGTAGCACAACTAGCATCAATGAAGGATACTAAGTAGCTCTTGACAGCAAGATATAAGTGAAGATCACAACGGCAGTGAAGATAATGATGAAAAACAACTGCCAAGCAGGATATACAACAACTCTCTCTCCAACTTTCCTCTTGAAAAGTTTGAGACAATTTTCTGATAAATTCTTTCAAAGAATGCTACTAACTCAAGCTTTCCAATGCAAAAAGAATCACTCAATTCCGAGTTGATATGAGGAGTCAAAGAATTCTAAAACTGGTCTGAAAAATTGGAACAAGTTGTGTTCACGAACTTCGGAGGGCAAAAAGACCTATTTAGAAGCCGATTTTGAGGTGTCAAATATTGAACTAGCTTCTGCAACTATTTAGATGCGGCTCGTCGCTATCTTCAATTTGAGTACTCACGGAGCCAAAACTGACTTCGTATGAGGAAGATACACCTGTTTTACTGAACAGTGCGCAAAAGAGATTTCAATCCGAATTCAGGTACGAGATTGATTCTAGATAGATCCAATTTTTTTTTCTTCTCTTTTTTTTTCTCACGCCTTTTTTTTCTTTTTCTTTTCCCTCTTTTTTTTTCCTTTTCTCTCTCTTTTTTTCCTTTGTCTTCTTTTTCTCCCTCTTTCCAAGACAAACTAGATAAGATGCAGATTCGATCAGGCGAAGATGTGAGTGACCTCAACTATGATTATGACAATAAATAGTGCGTAGCACACGGTGGAAATTGGTGGATGGGATGGTGGACAGCGGATGGGATAATGATGCAGCAGCTGCGTGACTAATGTGAACAGAACTCGAAACTCTAAAGGAACTAGACACTAAGACCAGCAACTCGACACGACGATGCAACCGATAATTCAACTATGCAAGCAATGAAAAGAAAATTGCAAAGGCTCAGACTGGCTTGGACCAAGGATGAATAGATCTAACTCTTTTTTGTGGCTTTTTCTTGGACAATAGGTAAGAAAATAAATCTAATCTAGGAAAACTGGAAATTCTCACCGAGCAACCTGAAAACTGATACCACTTGATAGAGGCGGGGGTGTCCCGATTTTTCGATGAGATGATAACTATCGATTTGGTGGAGACGACTTTGACAATCCGACTACGAACGTGCACAACGTTGCGCCTTAGCAATCGCTAAACTAATCTCCTGAGGTTACTGACGATGCTGGAAGCACGGTCAGCCTGACCACGAAGGTCTATTCCTGCAAGCAATCGAAGAACGAGCAAGAATATGATAAAGCAATCTGAATATTGCAAATATATATGAAGTATTGATAATGGTGGGGATCCGGAAGCGGTCTTGGTCTGGTCGTTGGACACAAACGAAGTACACGAAGTTGCAATGGCTAACTTTTAACTAAACAAATCCCCAGGAAAAGCTACTAGATGGATCTACTTATATAGGAGCAAGGGGTGGCGGCCAAGGAGGTGGGAGGACGTCCCAAGGCAGCCTAAAACTAAATCTAGGTCGTACAAGGCCAATGGGCCCAAGTGGAGGTGATGTAACACCTTTGGACTTGTAGTTTGACTCGGATTCTGCTGCAGCATCAGATTGTTTCGTCCACAACTCAACGCTCCGGAAGAATTTGAAGGTGATTCCAATTGGGTTGGAAAGTGCACGAAATCTAGTTTCCAACAAAAAAAGAATCACCCAATTCGGAGTCCGTATGAAAAACTTGTGTGCGTTTTGAGTCAGGTATGTCTGTGCAGTCCGAATCTGAATCCAGAACGTGAGAGACTTGGACTCTATCTTCTCTTGGGCCAAAAGTGACGTGAGAGAACTTTTTGGACAGCAAATAAACATCTCTTTCTTCCTTATCTTCATATGTGGATTGTACAAATGTCCCATACACCTGCAATTAGACAAAACACAAAAGTGTGTGAAGTATTTTTGTTCTGGATAACATAAATAGATTATTGAATAGTTTGCACTAGAAATCACCTGACAAATATGCATATATGCAATATTTTTGGTCATATCCAAGGTAGTCATGTCCTCTATCAAGGCGGGGTGTCCCGATCTTTCGATGAGATGATAACTATCGATTTGGTGGAGACAACTTTGACGATCCGACTACAGACGTGCACGACGTTGCGCCTTGGCAATCGCTAAACCAATCTCCTGAGGTTACTGACGATGCCAGAAGCACGGTCAGCCTGACCACGAAGGTCTATTCCTGCAAGCAATCGAAGAACGAGCAAGAATATGATAAAGCAATCTGAATATTGCAAATATATATGAGGTATTGATAATGGTGGGGATCCGGAAGCGGTCTTGGTCTGGTCGTTGGATACAAACGAAGTACACGAAGTTGCAATGGCTAACTTTTAACTAAACAAATCCCAAGGAAAAGCTACTAGATGGATCTACTTATATAGGAGCAAGGGGTGGCGGCCAAGGAGGTGGGAGAACGTCCCAAGGCATCCTAAAACCAACCCTAAGTCGTACAAGGCCAATGGGCCCAAGTGGAGGTGATGTAACACCTTTGGACTTGTAGTTTGACTCGGATTCTGCTGCAGCATCAGATTGTTTCGTCCACAACTCAACGCTCCGGACGAATTTGAAGGTGATTCCAATTGGGTTGGAAAGTGCACGAAATCTAGTTTCCAACAAAAAAAGAATCACCCAATTCGGAGTCCGTATGAAAAACTTGTGTGCGTTTTGAGTCAGGTGTGTCTGTGCAGTCCGAATCAAAATCCAGAACGTGAGAGACTTGGACTCTATCTTCTCTTGGGCCAAAAGTGACGTGAGAGAACTTTTTGGACAGCAAATAAACATCTCTTTCTTCCTTATCATCATATGTGGATTGTACAAATGTCCCATACACCTGCAATTAGACAAAACACAAAACTGTGTGAAGTATTTTTGTTCTGGATAACATAAATAGATTATTGAATAGTTTGCACTAGAAATCACCTGACAAATATGCATATATGCAATATTTTTGGTCATATCCAAGGTAGTCATGTCCTCGTCAATATGGGTAGCATGAGTTATGATTGTTGACATTACCCTTCAGGTGAATACGTTGGGAGGCAAAATTATAAGCCCCTATCTTTCTATGTGTCCTGTTGAAATGTTTTGCTCATGTGTATGCGATGAGTGTTAGCAATCATAGAAGAATATATGATGGTTGAGTATGTGGAGCTCTTACTTAGACTCTGTTGAATAAGTTGAATTGCAATTGTTTGGTGACTAAGAATATAGGTTGTTGAGTTTTAAGAGAATTTATTGTTTGAACCTTAACGTGTGAATTGGTTGCTACTTGGTCATGATAAGTTCTATAAGAAATAATTGTTGTTATGATGCTAGGAAAAGTGATTGAAATTGTCATTGATCAAACTTGTGCACTTTGCTAGCATTCACACTTCATAAATTATTTGTTTTATCATTTATCTACTTGAGGACGAGTAGGAATTAAGCTTGGGATGCTAATACATCTCCAACGTATCTATAATTTATGAAGTATTCATGCCATGTTTACAATAATTTTTTATATGGTTTTGGTATGATTTGCATGGAACTAACCCGTACTGACGTTGTTTTCAGTAGAACTACCGTCGTGTTGTTTTTTGTGCAGAAATGAAAGTTCTCCAAATGAGCTGAAACTTTTTGACGAATTTTTTGGAACAAAAGAGACCCCCTAAGCTTTCTAGGAGGGCCAGAAGAGCCATGTGGAGGGCAGAACCCACCGGGGTGCGCCTGGGCCCTTGCATGTGCCCCGGTGTATCGTGCTCACCTCGAGACCCATCTGAACGTGAGACCGACGCCAAAAACTCCTATAAATAGAGAAACCATCAGAAATAACCCTAGATTAGAAGGTCCGCCGCCGCAGGCCTCTATAGCCACCGAAAACCAATCTAGACCCCGTTTCCGGCACCCTACCGGAGGAGGGAATCATCTCCGGCGGCCACCACGATGAGGAGGGAGTAGTCCACCCTCGGGGCTAAGGGTTTGTACCAGTAGCTATGTGTTTAATCTCTCTCTCGCACGCGCGATCTTGAGATGTCACGATCTTGATATATCATGGGCTTTGTCAACAAATATGGATCATATGATGTTTCTCCCCTCTATACACTTGTTGTGATGAATTGAGTCTTTACCCTTTGAAGTTTTGTCTTGTCGGATTGAATTTTCAGATCTGAGAACACAAGATATATGTCTTGCATATGAATACCCGTGGTGACAATGGGGTATTATTTTGATTCACTTGATATATGTTATGGCACTCAACTTGCGGATTCCTGAGGTGACTTTGGGGTAATCTATGCATAGGGGTTGATGCACATTTTTATTATCTTTTCCCTGATAGAAACTTTGGGGTCTCCTTGTAGTTCTTTGTGTGGATTGAGTATTATGAATCTGAAATTGTTTGATACATATCATATAATTAACTCACGGGTACTCGCGGTGACATTGGGGTATCTAGGTGACATTAGAGTTGGTTGATATGCATCATATGGTGTTATTTTAGTATGAACTCTTGATTAGATCGATCGGAAAGAATAGCTTGCTGTTATTTTAGTACGAACTCTAGGATAGATTGATCTGAAAGAATAGCTTTGAGGTGGTTTCGTACCCTACAAACAATTTCTATCTCTTGTTCTCCGCTAATGGGAACTCGGGAGTGATTCTTTATTGCACTTTGAGGGATAATCATATGACCCAACTATGTTAGCATTGTTGAGAGATTGCACTAGTGAAAGTATGCACCCTAGGTCTCATTTTCCCTTATTGCAATAACATTTGTGCTCCGTTTTATCATTTACTACCTTGCTCTTTTTATGAACTACATGTGAATATGAAGATCATCATCATAGGATAAACACGGACAAAACTATAGCACTCACAAGATGCATACATGATGTCAACAAACAGCATATTCCAGCAGTTTATACCACATAGCAGATTTGCAATGAAGATTACGGCATCAATATGAACAGGAACATGAATTAAAATGCAGCAACCAGGAAGAGCACTCTGAGATGAACATTTCGATATATCATACACTCAAAACGTTCACACACGCACAAAGTTATGATAGGTCAAAGATGCACACATATCATTAAAATCTCAGGGACTTGGCCAAAATATACACTCGGGGGAACGGGACGAGGTCGTGCAGGATGGAGAGAACCGGGCCGGGAGGCGGCGTTTGGTTTGCGGGCCTAGTGGATCTCGTCCCGATGAACTCCGGTGACGAGGCGCGGCGGCCGGCGATGAGGAGAAACTTCGGCGAGCCGTCGAACTCCGGCGAGGCAGCGGGACATCGAGGGAGACGGCGAGGGGACGCCGGCGGCGGGTGGCACGGTGCCTGAGGCGCGGAAGGCGACGACGGAGAGGATCCGGTGGCGGAGCGCGGAGCTCGCCGGATCTGGCGACGGCGGGGCCTGGCTGCGCTGGAGCAGCGACAGAGCGGGTCAGCGACGGCTGGCGCGTCGGCGGCAGAGATCCCGGGTGGCGCGGGGACGCGGGGGTGCGGGGCGGTTCACGCGGGCCGGGTGGGCCTTCCCTGGGCCTCGCAGGCCCGTGGCGTCACGCGGTGGAGATGGCGGCGGCGGGGACACGTGGCACGATGCCACTAGCTGTGGGCGGCGGCGGGATTTCGTCCAGCGTGATTTGGACATGTCCGGTGGCGGAGAGAAGTTAGGCTAGGTTTTTCCCGGGACTTTTGGAGGGGGATGCATATTTATAGGTAGAGGGAGTTAGGAGAGCCCAAATGAGGTGCGGTTTGCGCCCACACGATCGTGATCCAATGGCGGAGAGCATGGAGGGGAGTTTGATGGGCTATTGGGTTGTGGTGAAGGGGTGTAGGGTTGCAAAGAGAGAGGGGTTTTGGTTAACTCGGCTAACCGTTGGGGCATCAAACGACCTCCAAATGGAACGAAATTTGACAGGCAGTCTACCGGTGATATACCAAGGCCACTCGACAAATCTCGGTCCATTCTGAGGACGTTTTTCTACGGCTCACAAAAACAAGGTCTGAGAGGGGCGACAGGCGCATGCGAGTGTGTCTGGGCTCAGAACAAACAACGGAGAGAACCGGTGGAACCCGAATGGATGCATGTTTTGAAAAACTTGCAGATGAAATGCAGATGATGACATGGCAAAGTGCAACACACAAGCAAATGAGATGGCAACGACGGCGAATAACTAGAAGACACCTGGCGCATTGGATTTTAGGCATTACAACTCTCCTCCACTAACAAGAGATCTCGTCTCGAGATCTTAGGAATGAGACGGAAGAGAAAGAGGAATAGGTGAAGTAATAACGCAAGAGAGAAGATGAACAAAGTCGAGAGCATTCGGGTAGAAAAGATGAACGGCGAATATGATGAGAATGAAAAGCTCAAGAAACAAGATAGACTCTGAAACCACTCTGGTTAGAACAAGATAGAAAAGGAATAAGAATGAAAGAATTTGGGCAGCACTCCGGCTGAAAATGGAAGGAATAGTGCAAGAACTTCACAAGATGGAATGACACTTGATGAGATGAACAACACAATGCCTCCGGAAGAATAAAAAGAATCCCACGTGGAAAGAATGGACGAGAGAAAAATAACTTTCACCATGAATGAATTCGATAGCATCCTTAAAGGAAGGGCAGGACAGAGTTGTTGAGGTATTGAACAACAAAAGAATAAGCTTGTTGTGGACTTATCAAAAACATCTCAAAACATGAGGTGAAATTATGCCACAACCAAATGTCTGAATATCTGAGAACAACGAAGAAATGCAAAACTCCACTTCAGAAGAAAATGGAGAATTATTTGCACTTCGAGACACGAGAAGAAAAGATACTTGAACTCCTCCAACAAAATTCTTGATGAACTCTTGAAGAATGGATTAAATCATGAAGAACCACCATGAAGAACTCCGGTGACAAAAGGATGATGAGATAGAATGAAGGATGAAAAGAATAATATTAAAGCCTTGCGATGATTTAATAGAGATCCCGATGGAATGGCTGAGGGAATTTGAACTCCGGAAAAGAAAAGATGAAAACACTTGGAACTAGAATTTATTCATCAAGAACAAACTCCAAAGGAACGGATTAATCACTTCGAGGAAATAAGAATAAGATTTATTGTATGCTTTTCCTTCATCAAATTAACTTGATGACAAGCAATGGATTTTGCATACTACTTATTCTTGTTAAAAAGGATTAAGGGGAATATGGCGCAACCTTGAGGAAGGTATTCAATGAACCACCGGTAGGATTGGAAAGAACGAATGAATTGATATGATAACAAAGGAAACAGGATCTGAAGGAACCACCGTAAGAATTCGAAATGACTGATGAACGAGATCGAATTACCGGGAAGAATTAGAAGAACAAATATGCTCGAGGGGATATAGATGCAAAAGAACAAAGAGATAATGAGTTGATTAAAGAATACTTGACAGATGCACCAGGATAATTGGATAACAATAGCTGGAATGTGAGGACGAAGAATTCTTCTGGAATGATGGCCTACGGTGAAAAGAAATGGAAAACAACTCTTGACATACTCCGGATGGGTAAGAAAAGAATATCTAACAACGGAATAATTCGAGAGGATAACAAGAAGCTAGAACCACGAATCTTTCAGAGAACGGAGAAGATTTATAGAAACTCTTCTTCGATCTTCAAATGACGACGGGAAACACCACCAAAATTACTGAGATACTCCGAGAGAATGAAAAGCGAAAAGGTTGAAGCAACAATGAAAAGAATTTGAAAGCAATCTTGGAGAAGGTATGTGACTGATGGAATTCTCACATCACACTTTGAAAAGAATTTAAGAATAGCTCAGGTAAGATCCTGGGAAAAGACATGTGGGTTGTGGCCCACTAAAAGAAAACACCGTTGAAAAAGGATTGTTGAATGAAAAATGATGCACTGGAACAATTGAAAGACTTGAATGAGGTGACAACCTCAAAATAATTGGAACACAGACGAATCTCCTGAGATGTCTTCTGCACTCTGGAACGATTAAATGGTGAGAGGCGAACGAGTAGGGAAAACACTTGATCCAAGGAAAAGAATATGATCAACCCGAAAAACTTGAATTGAGTCCACCGGAGAAGAAAAAGAGATGAAGAATGTCAAACGAGACGAGAATTCACCGGTTGAAATAATTGAGGGAAGATTGAAGAGGCTCCGCACGAAAGAAATTGATGGTCGAAAGAGACTCAGACTCCGGGATGAAAAAGGGGTGGGAGGGCGGGAAAAACAAAGGCAACTTGGAAGGGGGAATCGACGAATAACTTGAAGAGAAAACATCAGTTGAAAGAATGCAAAGGCTTCGCACGAGTAGGATGGATACTCTATTACGGACTCCGATTACGAGAAGAAAAAGGTGGGCGGGTGAGAAAAAGAAAACAACTGAGCATTGCACTTGCAAAAACAAAGAGGGTCGAATCGACTTGACGAGAAATGCACCAGATAAAAAAAAGCTGAGAACAAACGAACCAAAAACTAACCACGTGATCCTAAAGAAAATTTGAAGGGGAAGAGGAGTAAGTCAAAACACCTACGTCAAGATTCCTCGCCAGAGTGACAAAGGGGCTGAGGAGTAAAAAGAATTCCTACTCTCCGATATAACTAGACTCCGAAAACCAATTTTCTTCTAGACTCAACAACGGCCAAACAACAAACAATCAAGGGGGGCTCCTATGGTCGGTCGAGGCTCTGATACCAACTTGTCACGCCCAATATGCGACCCTATCCTAAAGGAACCCGAAGGTCCCACCAAGGATAGAAGCGCATATTGGAGACGCTTTTGCAAGGTGGATATCATTACATCGTACCATTACATGATAGTTGGGGATACATACAAGAGGCATACAGTGCCACACGAATACAACAACCTCATACATAAGAGCAACATCAGACTACTAATGAAACAAAAACAGAAACTCAAACGACATCCACCCTGCTAGTCTAGGCTTCCAACGAGGAACCTATCCCCTGAATGAAGAAGAAGCAGAAGAAGAACTCCAAAACAAGGAAACATCACTCTTGTGTCATGAACTTCGCATTACCTATACCTGCAACTGTTGTTGTAGTAATCTGTGAGCCACGAGGACTCAGCAATCCCATTACCATGGGTATCACGACTAGCAAAGCTTAATGGGTATGGAATGGATAAGTGGTGAGGTTGCAGCAACGACTAAGCATGATATGGTGGCTAACCTACGAATACAAGAATAAGATGAGAAGGTACGCAAACGGTCGCAAACCAGTAATGATCAAGAAGTGATCCTGAACTACTTATGTCCAAACATAACCCAAACCGTGTTCACTTCCCGGACTCCGCCGAGAAGAGACCATCACGGCTACACACGCGGTTGATGCGTTTTAAATTAAGTCAAGTGTCAAGTTCTCTATAACCAGATATTAACAAATTCCCATCTGCCACATAACCACGGGCACGGCTCTCGAAAGTTTATACCCTGCAGGGGTGTCCCAACTTAGCCCATCACAAGCTCTCATGATCAGCGAATGATATTCCTTCTCCCGGGAAGACCCGATTAGTCTCGGAATCCCAGTTACAAGACATTTCGACAATGGTAAAACAAGACCAGCAAGACCGCCTGACTGTGCCGACAAATCGCGATAGGAACTGCACATATCTCGTTCTTAGGGCACACCAGATGAGACATCCTACGAGTAAAACTAGACCTCGAGTTGCCCCGCGGTGGCCCCGCAGTCTGCTCGTTTGGGACCAACACTCGGAGGAGCACTGGCCCCGGGAAGGGGGGTTGATTAAGAAACAAGGGGTCCGGAGAAAATCCCCTATTTAAATTTTAGTTATGTTAGGCAAATGGTAAAACCAATGTTCGGCCTTGCTGGAGGAGTTTTATTGAAAGCGAGCTGTCAAGGGGTTCTCAAAAACCCGATCGCGTAAGGAACGCAAAATCAAGGAACATAACACCGGTATGATGGAAACTAGGGCGGCAAGAATGGAAAGAAACACCAGGCATAAGGCCGAGCCTTCCACCCTTTACCTGGTATATAGATGCATAATTAAATAAGAGATATTGTGATATCGCAACATAATCCTTATCCAACATGGAGTAATCTTCAACTTCACCTGCAACTAACAACGCTATAAGAGGGGCTGAGCAAAAGCGGTAACATAGCCAAACAACGGTTTTCTAGGAAGGGTGAAAAGGTTAGAGGCTGACATGGCAATTTGGGAGGCTTGATAAACAAGTGATAGGTAGCACAACATAGCGACAGAACAAAGCAACTAGCATAGCAATGATAGTAGTGAGATCCAGGGTAATGGTCATCTTGCCTGAAATCCCACTAGGAAGAAGAAGAGTCCATAAAGAAGACGAACGGGCAAAGACGAACCAAGCGAAGACAAACGAATCCTCACGATCGCAACGAAACATGAACTATCGAGAAGGAGCACAACCGGAAAGAAGCAAACAACTCGGTAAACACACAACACATAAACATGACATCATGCACAACCAAACATGATCATGACAAGGCTACATGAGGCTACTCATGACAAGATATGATGCACATAAGAACAACACATAAAAGCAAGTTTAAATGAGGCCGAAAACAACATATAACAATTCCGGTAAGTCCTCATATGCAAGTTTCGTATTTGGTCCAAATCTGAATAAATCTTATGTTCAAGTTGTTAAATAGCAAGTTAAGATGCACCAAGATGATCTACGCGAAAATCTAGTCAAGTTACATATAAAGTTCATTTCATTCGGAGCTACGGCCTAGAAGATATGAGCAAACCAAGTCAAACATGGCATTGATGCAAAATACATTCAAACATCAAGAAAACACTCGCAAAACATGGATGCAACATGATAAGATGAAACTAAATTCAAAATCAAGCAATTTTCATATAGAGCATGCTCAAAACGGAGCAACGGTGCAACACATACACTCCAAACAAGATATAACAACAATCTGCCCAAAACACCAAGTAGGAACTTTGAAAACATCAAAACAACATGCTACAGGCATCATATAAGCACAAACTTGACATGAACTTCATGTACAGATAACATAATTCAAATATAATTAAGGTTCCGGTTCATAGGCATCAAGATTAAACCAATATGATCAATGCAAAATGCAACTTTATAACACAGGAGCATATACATGAGCAGAGTTAATATGATGGCAACTTGAGAGCAAGAAAGAGACAAGCTACATAAAGTAACATAGCAACCAAGGGCATGGCATCCAATTACACATAACAAAGAGCAAATAACATCATGGAATCATATACGTATGGCTCATGGATTAGTGGGAAACCACGAGACAAGGTTGAGTGTTGAAACATTTTCAGCAAGTGTAAAACAGCAACATTAGGATAGCATATTTGCAAGCACGGAACAGAGGCATATGATAACCAAAATTATCAACCATTGCCTATGAACAGAGAACTCATAGCATACTTCAAATCATGTAATTGGAGCATCTCAATAATAGGCATGTATCCACTACTATCAAGCTCACAACAAGGCATCATAAAGTTAACAGAAATCTGGAACAACATATAGGCATGTTCATGGCGATGAAAACATATGGTACAGGACATATATAGGCATAAAATGGCATGTCAGGATAGTGCGTAACATGCACAACACACCATGTCAAATAAGCATCTCCATATTATGCATGGATTAATTGGTAGCATCGAGCAAAGATAGCATCATGATATGACAGAAACAGACTTGACAGAAAGTTAACAGCAAGTAGCCCACTTCACGACCTTGATGCACCCACTACAGGGCATATCAAAATAAACGGATTGCACCCCTGTAAAGATGGCATGATTGTTCTCCTAAAACATGTAGACATGATGCTTAAAATATAATTATAGAAAATGATATGAAAATGACAAATAAGCAAGTTATAACAGTTTTCAGCAGTTAACAGCAACATGCACTTTTGCAACAGAGATTAATATGTCAAGATGCACCCTAACATGCATGAAACAACAACGATCATGTAGAGGTTGAAGATCAGAACATGTGCATATCAAGATCATCATCATAGGATCAACAGGGACAAAGTTATAGCTCTCACAAGATGCATACATGATGTTAACAAACAACAGATTCCAAAAGTTTATATCACATAGGAGTTCTACAACGAAGATTAAGGCATAAATATGAACAGGAACATGAATGAAAATGCAGCAATAATGAAGAGCACTCTAAGGTGAACATTTCGATATATCATACACTCAAAACGGTCACACATGCACAAAGTTATGACAGGTCAAAGATGCACACATATAGTTACAATCTCAGCGACTTGGCCAAAATATACCCTCGGGGGAACGGGACGAGGTCGTGCGGGATGGAGAGATCCGGGCCGGGAGGCGGCGTTTGGTTTGCGGGCCTGGTGGATCTCGTCCCGGTGAACTCTGGTGACGAGGCGCGGCCGCCGGCGATGAGGAGAAACTCCGGCGAGGCAGCGGGACGTCGGGGAAGGCGGCGAGGGGACGCCAACGGCGGGCGGCATGATGCCCGAGGCGTGGAAGGCGGCGGCGGAGGGGATCCGGCGGCGGAGCGCGGAGCTCGCCGGATCGGGCGACGGCGGGGCCTGGCGGCGCTAGAGCGGCGGCGGAGCGGGTCGGCGGCGGCTGGCGCGTCAGCGGCGGAGATCCCGGGTGGCGCAAGGACACGGGGGCGCGGGGCGGTCCGCGCGGGCCGGGAGGGCCTGCTCTGGTCCTCGCGGGCCTGTGGCGGCACGCGGTGGAGATGGCGGCGGCGGGGAGACGTGGCACGATGCCACTGGCTGCGGGCGGTGGCGGGATTTCGTCCGGCGCGATTTGGACGTGTCTGGCGGTGGAGAGGAGTTAGGCTAGGGTTTGCCCGAGACTTTTGGAGGGGGATGCATATTTGTAGGTAGAGGGATCTAGGACAGTCCAAATAAGGTGCGGTTTTCGCCCACACGATCGTGATCCAACGGCGGAGTGCATGGAGGGGAGTTTGACGGGCTAGCGGGCTGTGGTGAAGGGGTGCTGGGCTGCAAAGAGAGAGGGGTTTCAGTTAACTCGGTTAACAATTGGGGCATCAAACGACCTCCAAATGGATCAAAATTTGACAGGCGGTCTACCGGTGATATACCAAGGCCAGTCGATAAATCTCGGCCCATTCCGGGAACTTTTTTCTGCGGCTCGCGAAAACAAGGTCTGAGAGGGGCGACGGGTGCATGCGAGTGTGTCTGGGATCAGAACAGACAACGGAGAGAACCGGGGGAACCGGAACGGATGCAAGTTTTGAAAAACTTGCAGATGGAATGCAGATGATGACATGGAAAAGTGCAACACGCAAGAAAATGAGATGGCAACAACGACGAATAACTGGAAGACACCTAGCGCATCTGACTCGGGGCGTTACAAAAACGTGTCAAAAATTGTCGGAGTGCAAAACGGGTGAGCGATGGTGGTTGCGGAAAGTGGTGGGGCATGCCGGTGTGTATGCAGAAAGGTGGTATTGGAGTGCGTATGCGGAAGTGGAGTGGAACGGTGGTGGTGGCCGAACAGAAAAAGTTTAATTTCGCCAGGAAACGTCGAACGCCCGATGGTGGTCGGACGACCGGCAGTCATCGGACATTCGGTCGTTGTTGGACGTCCAGTGCCTGGGCGATTTCGGGCACAGGATGAACTCGGGTTCTCGAGATGGGGAGGCGAAATTTGGGCAAAAAAATGAGCGATTTTGTGGA
>NC_041381.1:274831613-274874157 GCF_002162155.2 Triticum dicoccoides
GGCTAAGCAAATCCACAGATCAAATCCAACAAAACTTCAACTGACCAACAATTCAAAAAAATGGGGCTATTTTTGTGGGAATTTTCGAAATTGGGGAAGAACACCACAAAACTAGGCTAGAAAAACGAGGGTAGGGGCTCCAAAATCATGATCAACGTGGCTCATGATAGAAAGATGATGTAGGGTGGAACCCTAGATGCCTGATCTTTCACGATTGGAGGGGATCCTACGAAGAACACAAGGAACATGAGAGAGAAATCACTCAAACCAATAAGATTCGATTACACATGTTCTAGATCCTCGAAACACAAAGAGATACACGATCTAATTCCAACGAAGGACAATACAAGTGGCGATAGTTCTTCTCCATGAGGAGGTCTTGAGGGTCTTCCCGTGAGGGGTCTTGAATCCAAGGTGGATCTTCTCCGTAGAGGCCGCGGCCGCTCTCGGTGGAGTAGATCTAGATGGATGAGGAAAGCTCTATCTCACAAATGAGCTAAACCATTGCTTACCCTAGAAAGAGGGAGGAGGAGGCCTATTTATAGTGTAAGTGGACGAAGGGGTACATGGGTTTCCACCCAGCACGCTGTCAACACACAGGCGCCGGACGTCCGACCGTAACCGGTCGTCCGGTGGCTCATGAGGGACCGGATGTCCGGGACTGGTCGGAAGTCCAGCGTTTAAGCTCTGGTCAGGATTTGACGGGCGTCCTGTCGGGGTCGGTCGTCCGGTCCATCGGTCGTCCGGAGATCTCCATACTTCCAATGTTTGGCTCGGGTGTGGTGGTGCTGGTCATCTGGTGGGGCTCGGTCGTCCGGGTGCTAGGAGGTGTCGGTCATCCGATGAACGTCGGACGTCCGGCCGTTGTAGTGTTCGCTAGCTCGGCCTTGTCTGACTGGTGGGATCTTTAGGCGTCGTTCATCCGGTCGGGGTCGGTCGTCCGATGGCTGGAGACTCCCAGGCTGCTTCTCTTCTCGCTCCTGGTACTTGGTGTCCATGTTGTCTTGTCCGTTGGGTGTAGTTGTTCCATGGCCTACTTCCAAGTACCTGATCACACATAGAGTCTCCGCTTGAGGTAGCAACCATGTCTCATATGTGGAGAGTGGTAGTTCAGAGAGGAGCGAGTTCACCTTATCTTCGATAGCCTTTGCTCGAGCTCTTGTCATTGGTCCAAGTGGTGTCGTGGGAGATGTAGGTGGGTCCATGGGGATGACCTTGGGATGCTCCGCATCATTTTCTCTCTAATTCAACTATGTTATGTCTCATTCTGTTACATTGCTTGCTGCATAACCCTCATTGTAGTTAAACCTATAATCTATCAAGCTCATTCTATTGTAAATGCCTTCCTTGTTGAATATGCCTCTGACAATGAAAATTAATTCAGTGCATTTCTCTCGATAATCTATTCTGCTGCTGTGTTTGGATTAAGTTTAGAGCTTTCGAAAGAAAATTTGAATCTCCCATTAACCCCCTCTGGTCGATATACTCTCGATCCTAACAAGTTCCACTAGTCCTAACCCTCCACCAAAATCCATGGCGTCCCAAATCACTATGATCGCGAGTACAAGGATAGAACCATCGCCATGATCGCCATGTTCGACGTCATCTACACCCGTAGATCCGCGACGGTGGAAGCATGCCTTGGTCGCTTCCAACACATGTTTGAACGTTCAAAGGATGAGTGGGGCATTGGGCTAGATCTTGAGTACACCACAGTCCTGGGACCAGCGAAGAATCTAAAGGAGGTAGAGAAGAAGAAGCCCGCCGTGATCCAGGTTTGTGTGCATAACTTGTGCTTGGTCTACCACATATGCCATGCCAACATTAGGTGCCAGATTTTTGAGGACTTCCTCAAGGACGACAGAGTCAAATTCGTTATTGTAGACTTTAAGAAAGACAAGGAAGTCCTGGGTCGGATCGGCCTCATTGTAGGCCAGCCCTTCAACCTCCAAAATAATAGGCTGGTGTCCTCCCATCAGCCTTCAATGCTGACCCTGGCAGGAGCCATGGTTGATCCTTAGTATGGTAAACTGACGAAACCTCACTACACATTTCATCGTGTCTGGGAGTGGAATGAAATAGATAAAGACCACATCCAGTATGCTACAATGGAAAGGGTTGGATGAAGAATGAGAGCCTAGTGTGCGATTCAAGCAAAGAAGTATCTACAAAGAGGAAGAGAGACAAGACGAAGTCGAGGACGTGGACGAGGAGTCTAAGTAAGCTGGCAGTGTCATTGCTCATGGTGGTTCTAATGTAGTGTCTACCAGTTTAGTTGCTTAGTTTTATTTTACGGGTGTGTTGATCTGAGCCCCCTGCAGAAGTATGTTATGTTCTTTCTCATTACTTTAACTCTTTAGTACATACATACTAGTATTTATTACACCTCATCTTGTAGTTGGTAGTACTACCACTCGTTTCTTCACATTATCTACGAACTATGTAGAGTGATGACAAGTGATGACTATATATGATATGGCCAACATCATATAGCCAACATTTGGCTATACTATTAACCATGCTCTAAGCATGCCACATAGGCAAAAACACTTAAATGAGACAAATTTGTGACAGCCTGATTTTTGGCCCTTTCTTTTTCTTTTATTTTTCCGAGGTTTTTTTTCCTGAGTTTTCTTTTTCCGTGGCCTTGTGGTCTGGAAACTAAAGAAGATGACCTCTTCTTTGCTTCCAGAGTGGCTTGTCATTCCCAAATCCTTCCCTAGACTCTGTCATTTCCAACTTAGCCCAAATACCAATATTCTTTTCATTGGGAATATTCCTTTTCTATTAAAGGAATAACTCAAATTGCCCTAGGTTGTGAAGCAACCTATACTTCCATCACTCCAAAAATTCCCAAATAATTCTCATAAATTGTTTGGGTCATATATTAATAAAATATGGCAAAATTTTCATTGCCATGTTCAAAAATAATTCCCCAATATTCCTTTTTCTATTCTGCCTTGAATGGCACTTTGTGAAGGAAGTGTCATTTATATTTCTCCTATTGACTCCCAACATTTTTGGGAATGTTTATATGTCCAAGTAATTGCCCCATGCACAAGTTCAAATTTATTTGCGTAGCCAATCTTCCTTCGTGAATTTTCAAAGTTTCTGTCAAACAAAAGGCTTTGTGAAGGAAGTACTAGCTATGAGTATCCAAATGAGTTGAACTTTTGCACACTCCTTAATGTGCTCATATTAAATCCCTCCACCCATTTGAAGCCCCATCCAATTATCTATGTGAGCACATGAGCAAATTATTGATTCTGGCAGGTTGTGTAGCAAGTATATTTTATATTGCTTCAAAAATCCTGATAAATTACCAGATCATTCTTATACTCATAAAACATCTCTCCACCCATTTTGGTATCATTTCAATGAGCCATTTGATCACCAATATTATTCCAAGTTTCCGGACAGAAATGATGTTTGTGAAGCAAGTGTTTGGTTTGTCCATTTGGCATGAGCTTTTTACATCATCTTCATATGTCCAAATGACTAAGCCTTGCCCAATTTGAGCTCAAGTGGACACAGTGCACCATCATGATTTTCATTTCTGGACCATTTTGGTAGTTGCAAAGCAACTATGATCATTCTTGGTCCATTTCCCCTCCAGACCTCCAGGAGTATAGTCCCTCCATAGCTAAACACCCCAGACATAACTCTTGACACCTAGATTCTCCCTGGTGATCACATTGAGCTGGTAAAGTTTACTGCAGTAAACTTCAGAGCTCAATAATTATCTAACCAGAGACATTTTCACTTAGTTACCACCGTAGTTACCACTTACCCAGCAGGGACTAACCCCCAGACATGGTTTGGCATCACTTGTGGCACTGTGTGCACTAGTGCACGCGGTGACCACCGCTTTGGCATGCAATGGTCGCGCCCAGATTGGTTTCTTGCTTGGGCCCCTCCTCCTATTGCTGTTTTCGTGCTCGTGAGCCTGTCCCTTGGCTTCCTCTCCTCGTCGCTGTCCCTCTGGACCCCTCTCCCCCTCCGCCCGCTTGCTCACCGACACTCGCCACCGCGTGAACACGAGAGCACAATGGAGTTTTGGATCTTCCCGTCGCCGTTGTCTTCCTCCCTGCGCCCCCTTAGCCTCCTATGCCCCGTGAGAGCCCCCACTGCTCCTCCTATGTCGTTTGCCCCTGAGTCTATGCGCGCGAGCACGCGTCCACGGCGCCGGACACGCGTCCGTGGTGGTTACAGCACGGCAGCTCCTCCCCGCGGCTATATAAGCCCTCCCCCGAGCCTTTCAAGCTCACCAGCAGCCTCTTCACCCTCCTCTAGCCCCTCCCAGCCTCTCGCTCGAGCTCCAGGAGCTCTCTTGCCCTCCCTTGCCGCCATGGCCGCCGCCTCTGCCCCTCTTCAATTCCGGAAAGCTAAGCTCCACCCTCCTCCATTCCACCCCCAGAGGCCTCTTGTCGACCCACCAAGCCTCACCCTCCCCTCAACTAGTCGCCAGAGTAGCTGGGGCTGTCGTCCCCAAGATCGACCGAGCCGTCGTCCGCCATGGTTCCTGGTGCTCTCGCTCCCGCCCTCTTCGAGGCCGGTTTAGTGCGGGGATGGGCGCGCCTCCGTCTCCTGATCATTTCGGTAGGTCGGGCGCCACCAGAGGTGGCCGGAGTCGGCTAGCCTTGTCGCCGGAGCGCTCGGCCCTGCCTCTGCCGCAGCTCCGTCGGGAGAAGGAGAGAGGAAGAAGAGAAGAGAGGAGAGAGAGGGAGTGGATAAGGTAGGCCCCACCTGTAAGCCTCTAAGCCGCCGGCCCCGCGTTGACCAGTCCATGCTGACGTGGATAAGTGGAAACGTATTCCGCGGAATACGTTTTCGCTTACCCAATGCGTGTTTCTGTTTTGTGCTTCTGTCTTATCCTCTCAGGGACTTATTTGTGATGAATTTTTTGCAGAAAAGTCCCTGGACTTCAACCCTCTATAACTTTTTATCCATAACTCCAAATGAGGAGAAACCAACGCTCACTTCTTTGTTTCGTCGAGACCTCTATGTTGGTTTCACTTTCATTATGTTTTGGCATACTGAAAATGACCATTTTGCCCCTGCCCTTAATCAGCCCCCTCCGAGAGAGTACGTTTTCTGGCGATTCGTTCCGCGAGTTTCTAACACTTCTCCCCGGTGCCTTCTTCATCCCCAGGCAAGCCACAATACCCACTTGCATGATAGTCATGCAGTAGCCATGGTTTTCAACTTGAATATTTAATAAATGTTTGCTTGTCGAAAAGATGGTTATCGTTGTTCTGGTGATGTTCAGATTTGCATGTTCACTTTTGTGCTATGTTGTCTTATACTCTGTGATCATGTTATACCTGCTAGTATTACCGTTCATATGTTTATGCTTGCTAGTAGTACATGTTGATGTTGGAGATGGTCATGCTAGTCAGTATGCAATGCTCAATGGATATGATTTATTGTTGATATGATGGAAAGTTATGTGATACTCTCATGATGAGGTTGATATCATGTTCATGCATTTTATCATGGCTCAGCATATTTGCATTCAAGTTAACCGGATTAAATTGAACTTGAACAACTGTTGGCTGAGTCATGGTGCCACATAATCGATGCTGACCAGTGCAACCACGCTTACCGGTATGGGACTGTCCTAACTGGGTCTATTGTCGTGCCTCTCGCCGGTGCCTCCAACGAGGGAAGGTTATGGGCATGATGTACCCTGGCCTGGTAAGTAGGCGTAGCCTTGTGTGCCCGTAGTTGTTATAGCTGGCGGATCCCCGTGTGGGATCGTTTATGTTTTGGTCACGGCAGTGGTCGTTGTGTCTGGAGGTAGACACGGGGCCACCCATGACTTAGCCCAGTGGGGAGTGAGTCGGAGTGGCCGGGAGAGTGTCATGGCAGTAGGACGGTTTTGTCGGAACCCCGTTGGTCCACCCGAATGGGAGTGTGCGGCCATGGGTTCTGTAGTGTGGGTACAATGTACTAACCTCTGCAGAGTGTATATTAAATCTATCGATAGCCGCACCCGCGGATAAGGGCCCAGGTCGAAAGTTGGTCACACCATGAGTCAACAGTAATAAGAACAATGTGTTTAATAACAATGAGATAAGTTGGTCGTGATTGTTGTAAGGATCATAGTTTGGGGCCAAGTGTTGGTCGGGTGGTGATCGCCGTAAGGATCACGGGCCATTTAGTGGTCGGGTGGTGATCGCCATAAGGATCACAGTTTGGGGCCAAGTGTTGGTCGGGTGGTGATCACCGCAAGGATCACAGTGGTATCGAGGATACCGAGTCATTGTATATTCGTGATGTTGTGCGAGAGTCGTTGGTAAAAACCAAGCTCCTTGTGGTCATTTAATGATTCCTACTGTGTTGTTTATACCAAGCTTGATTTGATCCTGAGATGATCTTGTAATGTCAGAGGTTGGTAAGTGATGCATGTGCTGGATACGAGGTAGCCGAGCAGAATAAGTGGTGCATATAGTGTCATTATGTTGCATGCTAGTACTGTCAGATTAATATGTTCATGCTATGTTCAGGTTGAGTTAGCGGTATCATGTTTATGTTGGTCATGCCATGTTATTCTGATGATATCATGTTAAATTCCTGTTTAACCTGTAATTGCCATGATGTTGTTTGTCTTGAAATTCTTCTGGTTATTGTGAGCTTGCAAGTACATTCAATGTACTGACCTGGCGTGTCATGCCAGCTTGCAGGTCATTCCGGATTTGATTGCTTGTTTGCCATGGAGTCCTTGTTTGCGAGCTAGGATAAGCATTCCAGCCAGAGTCCCTGCGGAGTGGAGTTCACCACCTTCATCGTTGTTCCGCTGCTAGAGTTATTCCGCTGCTTCGAGTTGTTCTGCTGCTTGCATAGAGCAACTGAGAATGGCATAGTGTCGCTGTACCGATGTTATTCATTGTAATATCACAGACCTTGTATTCATATTCGTGTAATAATAGAAAGCTAGTTTGTTCTATGCTAAGCAGTGGCGTATTCTAGAAGACTTCTTCTCGATCTCTGGGCTGGAATACGGGGCATTCCGGTTTTCTCTAAGCCGGGGTGCCACAAAGTAATTCTAAAAAAACTTAAATGAGAGAAGTTTACCCAAAACATGAAGGAGTTTAGTTATCAAAGTATTAAGTAGGTATGCTAATTTCTTTAATAGACTTTAGCACCCCATCTAAGCATGTACTAGCTTTTTTAATGGTACTATGCATAATTTGGGGACGAGCTCTATATATGTACCACCTTTTTTCTTTAATTTCATCTTGTTAGTATTGCTCCATGGCGCAATCCATGGATACTACTACTGTACAAAAGTACATTTAAAAGGCGAGGGCGGGGCAGCCTCGCCTGGTCGGTTTCATAGAGAGGCGAGGGCCTTTGTGATTTGATGGCTCATTACTACTGGAAGGTGGGGCCTTCTGATTTGACTGCTCATATAATTGTTGCCAATGAACCGAGAAGGAGGAAAGAACCGTGCAGTATAGTCAAGTTTTCCACTAGAGTACTAGTATGATGGAGGAGTGCGAAACATGGCAGACCAGTGCGATAAAATGATCTAATTTGCTTGTTATCGTTCCCACAACACCGCTCATCGTTAGCATTGTTCTATTCGTGCCTCGCTGAAAACGTGACACATGCACTGAAACACCCAAAGAAAAAGAAGAAACACATGAGCAAAAGAAGAAAGAAGATTAGACCCCCCCAAAAAGCCAGACTCAAGTCTGGGGCACTGCTCTCTACTTCATGAAGGGTTGCTAGCCATGGAGTCCTAATTGATTCTTCATCGGCTCCAAAACCTTCATCTCCTTGCACCTCTCCTCCGCCATCTTCTTCATTCTGTCCATGACGTAGGATTTCTCAAGGCGAGCGTGCATCATCTCTTCAACGGCCACAATATGTTGCTTGACAGCAGCGAGGTGCTCGATGCGGAGCTTCACCAACTCCTCCTTCTGTTCCACCACGAGGGTGTTCAACATCTTCACCGAGGAACTCCTCTTCTCATGCAGCTTCTTCCAACCGACGATCTCCTCCTTTAGCAGGTCGAGCTCGTGGTGGAGCTTCTCCTTGTCCTCCTCAAGTTGTAGGATTTCGTCGGTCGCCTTCTTACCCGAGGCAATGCTCTCCTTTAGCAACTTCACTAAGCCGGAGGCCAACTTATTCTGCTTATTGGGCTGAGCAGGCATGTCCTCGAGGCTCTTTATCAGCAGCTTTACCAAGCCATCGGTCAAATCCTCCTGCTTATTGAGCTGAGCGGGCATGTCGTCAAGGGATAATGACTCCAACACCGCCAACTCGGCATGTTCACCTCCACGGCTAGTCTCGTGGTACCGATTCCAAGAATGAGAGAGGGATAGGATAAAGGAGCATGATCTATTGAGATGTGATGTAGGGTAGAACCCTAGAGGCCGATCTTTCACGTTTGGAATGAATCCCTACGAGGAACACGCAGAACACGAGGAGGGGAACGAGGGAAAAACACGAGAAAACACTCAACCAACAAGAATGAAGTCACACATGTGCTAGATCATCGAAACACAAAAGGATGCAAGATCCAAATCCAACAAGGGATGATACATAGGGTAACCGGTTCTTCTCTGTGAGGAGGTCTTGAAGATGGTCTTCTCCAGATGGAGGTCTTAAATCCAAGTGGATCTTCTCCTCGTGAAGGAGTAGATCAGGATGGATGAGCGAAGCTCTATCTCACAAATGAGCTAAATCAACGCTAACCCTCTCTAGGAGGAGGAGGAGGTCTATTTATAGTCTAAGTGCAAATGGGAGCGTAGTGAAAGGGTACATGGGCGTCGGGCCCGAAGCTGCGCACACACAGGCATCAGTCGTTTGAGAGGTACCGGACGTCAGGGTCCGGTTGTCCGGTGCTTGTCGAATGTCCGGTGTTTTGGCTCTGGACAGGTGGCGTCGGATGTCCGGATGTCTCCGTACTTCCGATGTTTCCGTACTGGACTGTTGGTGTCACACATCCGGAGGGGGCTCAGTCGTTCGGTCGCTGGAGGTGTCGGACATCCGGAGATCATCGGTCGTCCGGAGGTCGTCGGACGTCCGAGAGCTGTAGCTTCCTTGTAGCTCTTCCTCTTGGTCCTTATACTTGGTGTCCTCGCCCTCTTGTCCATGGTCTTCCTCTTTGTTCCTGGTCATGCATAGCACACATGTTTGAGGTAGTAGCCATGTCTTACATGTGGAAAGTGACGATTCAGAGAGGAGCGAGTTCACCTTATGTCCAATGGCGTATGTTCGAGGTCTCGTCATATGTCCTCTTGGGGTTTGGAGAGTAGTCGGAGTGTACATGGGGATGAACGTGGGATTCTCCACATCAAGATGCATATGGGTGACACGGTGGTTTAGCGAGTTCGGGCCACTCTCGGTGGAGAACAACCCTATGTCTCATGCTCCGAGGAGGCTTTGTTTTATCTGAGTATTTATCCAAAGATTACAATGTGTGTGTGTGAGAGAGAGGATAACGGATCTCCAACTAAGTCCTGAGACTGATGGCGAGAGAGCCAGGAGAGAAGAAAGAGGGCCTGCCCCCAAGTCTAGTGGTGGGGGTGGCTTATATAGAGTGTGCCAGCCCCTCACCCCTAATGTTACAAGGTGGTCCATAATGAAAGCCTACTACTAGGATGATGCTTCGACTACCTTGCCGAATGTTGGTCTTCGCATACCCGAGTGAGTCATACTGCCAAGTGGTTGCCTGTCATCCAAGTGGATGGTACATTGATACGTCCAAGTGGATAGTATGCATGAATGAGATTTATCTATATCCGCCTCATGTGTGGACCCCATGCTTTATGATATTTTGACACTTCGGGGGCCTACCTATTATGTGTATCCCCAATATTAGCCCACGAATTAGTTGCGATTTTGCAGAACGAGTTTGTGAAAGACACAAATTGGCCCGAGTGATTACAGAAATACTCGAGACCCATCATTGTGCTTTCAAACAACCATTGTTTGAACAAAATCTCAACGGATTCTAGCACTACGTGTCGTGGGAACGGATCTGATAGTAGAGATTGGGGGTACTTAGTAGAGGGCAGAGCCTAGCTACGACGAGGTTGTACACTCGGATTTACGAGTTTAGGCTCCTCTCGGAAGAGGTAACGAGCCTACGTCTCGGTGCTGTGGGAGCTTTACTGTATGGAGTGTTTAGTTATAGGGGATGCAAACCCTTGTGCAGGAGCGGAGGGGTGGCTTATATAGATTTTGCTAACCCCTCATCAACCTCCGTTATGAATGGGTTCAATGAGATAGTAAAGGTGCGAGCGCTACTGGTAACACCTATACTTAATGATCTTTATAGCGACGAACTGATCACCTAAGCGCTGCCATCCCAGAGTGGCTCTAGGACTTCTGCCTTTGTGTTGAGGACATCAATACCATTGTTACACCCACAGCCCCTGCTGCTTTTCATACTGGACCAATTACTAGAGCTTGCACACGCCAATTAAATTACCAGGTACTTTTGTTTCTTGGTAATGATTCTAATGTTCATGAGAATTTAATGCTGCCTAAATTGGATACATTTGTTTTGCTTACAAATGAAGGGCCTAGCTTGGAGAAGGATGAACATTGGAGCAAGAACAAGCATGGAGATGATGGCATGCGCAAGGGGAACAAGAACGAAGTTTCAAGTGATGATTTCAGGACTATGAAGCCACCGTAATAAGTGCATGAAGGCTTGGACGAAATATACAAGATAACACTTCACAAATTTTGTCCAGAGGCTATTATAGGTGTTGTGTCACCTTATTATTGGGCCAGTCCAAAATGTAATTTTGAAATACATAAGTATAGGTTGTTTTTAGATTCCGTATGTGTGGGGAAACAAGAGATAGGGTTGGTTTCGGACCCCTCTTCCAAGGGTCACAAAAATCACCCCCTCTTCCTCCATATATACAACCCTTAGGGCATCGTTTACACTTTGGGTTTTGTTTAGATTAAAATTTCGCCATAGTTGCAACTTCGCGTATTTAGTTTGTGTTCAACGACCTGATGAGGACATCAATATCATTGTTACACCCACAACCCCTGCTGCTATACATACTGGACCAACTACTAGAGCTCGCGCACGCCAGTTAAATTATCCGGTACTTCCATTTCTTGGTAATGATTCTAATGTTCATGAGAATATGATGCTGCCTAAATTGGATACATTTATTTTAGTTACAAATGAAGGGCCTAACTTGGACAAGAAGGATGAATATTGGAGCAAGATCAAGCATGAAAATGATGGCATGCGCAAGAGGAACAAGAACGGAGTTAGAAGTGATGATTTCAGGACTTTGAAGCCACCATAATGAGTGCATGAAGCCTTGGACAAAATATACAAGATGCCACTTCATAAATTTTGTCCAAAGGCTATTATAGGTGCCGTGTCGCCTAAATTTTGGGCCAGGCCCATGTAATTTCGAAACACCAGAGTATAGGCTGCTCTTAGAGTCTATATGTGTGAGGAAACAAGAGATAGGGTTGGTTTCGGACCCCTCCTTCAAGGGCCACGAAATGCCCCCCTCTTCCTCCATATATACAGCCCTTAGGCAGCGTTTAGACTTTGGGTTTTGTTTAGATTAAAAGTTCGCCATAACTGCAACTTCGTGTACTTCGTTTGTGTTCAACGACCAAACAAAGGCGTCACAGAACCCCACCTTCATTAATAAAGCCTTCCTCTTATATTCACAATATCCATATTGCAATCTCAGTTTCTTGCTTGTTCGTCATTTGCTCGCAGGAAACCAGACCCTCGTGGTTAGGTTGATCATGCTCCGGCATGGTCAATAACCCCTCAGAAGTTGGTTTAGCGATTCCTAAGGCGTGACGTCTTGGACGTTCGTAGTCGGATCGTCAAGGTCGACTCACATAGTAAAAAAATAGTTCCAGTTTAAAAAAAAACTAAGTCTGCAAAATTCTGGCTAGGCAGTTTTTAGACCATTTGTAGATTTTTTTTCGATCTTTTTTGTTGCAGAGCAAAAAAAGAGGGAAAAAGTTCAACAAAAAGTGCAAAAAAAGAAAATAATTTCAGAGAGTGCTCCTCCCTTGTTTACATGCGGCGCCATGATTTTTTTAGTGTTCTACGCTCGCGTCTCTAGTATGGTCTAGCCTAGGACCAGCACATTACCGTCGTTGGGCGTTTATTCAATTTTCCATCCCTGAATTGATTATTGTTGGCCTTTTTTGCTACCATATCATAAGCCCTCCCAGCTCCACATATATCTACGTCGTGCGTTTGACTCTCCCTGGCCATCCCTCTACCCAAGCTTTGAGAGTTTTGACTACAACGTTTGCCGATCACCACCTGTTGCTGGGTAAGAACTGGTAAGAATTTGAGATTCGCTTGACGGATTTGTGACACACCACCACCACCACCACCACCACCACCACTTCCTAGTATTCTGTAGGATCGTATTCTTGTGTGTTTCTATTGCTGCTAACAATGGCAGGAAACAAGCCGATGAGACTGATTGGGAGAACATGATGAACAAATAGCTACATGATAAATTTCAGCAAATGATGTGTGGACAGGTGCAAGATGTTCTAAACAGATTTGAAGAGGCCATGGAGAAGATAGATGGCATTGAGAAGACGTTCGAAACAAAGCTTGATAACATGTTTAATGAATTACTCGCGCGTCTTCCACAACCACCGCCGGCTGCACCTGTCGCACCACTATAACAACAACAACAACAACAACAACAACAACAACAACAACAACAACAACAATGTCGCCTTCCAAATCAAGTGGGACGAGCACTACGCTTTCCCCTTGAGCCTGGTCACAATTTAGGTGCTGCTGCACCTACTATTGATGCTTATGTGGCTCCTGCTCCTGTTGCTGTCGATGAGGACGTTCACGAGGAAGAGGTTGATCAAAATTGTAAGTGCATCTAGTGCCCCTTAGTGATTTTGGTGTATTGAAGACTTATAAGTTAAGGGAGTAATATGTTTGTGAGTGTACATAGGCTCTATAAGTCCATGAGGTGTTTGATAATTACTGTGAAAGTCGACCCCTAAAAATGTATGTCTTCAGCTGAAGACTTTGGTTCTCCTGAAGATTTTAAAACTGAAGAAATTGGTGTGACCTTGAAAACTTCGATATTCATGCGAGGATTATGAAGCGTGAATACTTTTGTTTTTTTAGTTTCATTTTCTCTTTCTTGAGTCATAGGAAACACCGTACTGTTAAAGGGGGTCGAGGTAATACTAAGGAAACTGATTTCCAAGTGATGCTCATCTCAAAAGCCTACACCTACCCAATCCTTTCGAGTGAAGCCATTGGAAATCTCATATCAGCTCAGTCAATTTCTTCAGTGATAGAGACGAAGATCTTCTGGTCTCCGAGGAATATTTTCTGACTGAGGAGTTAGGAATTGGCCAGTGCAGATTGCCTACACAGTGCGGAACATGATAGCCCTGAGGAATTTGATACCTCAAATCCGACCGTTGTTGTGCCATGTGCCAGCTGTCCAAAATATCCTACCACCTAACAGTCATATCATTGAAGGGCATTTATGTCTTATCATGTCAGGCTGCTCCCTAGGCTATAAATAGCTGCCCCCTACAACCACTAGCTGGTTGGCTGCTCTGAGAGAAACTGACACTTGTCATTGAGAGCATCCCATCCTCCGTGGACTTTGAGCAAAAATCGTCAAGTGAGGAAAACCCAAAACCCAAACCCAAACACCTACAAACCCAAAGTGATTGAGCATCACTGAAGAGATTGTTCCTGTGTGGAACCGACGCTTGTTACCTTTGAGGATTTTGCATCCTCTAGACGGTTAGGCGTCATGGTCTGAGCATCCAAGAGGAATTGTGGATCGCCGAGTGACCAAGTCTGTGAAGGTTTGGAAGTCACCTGTGAAGACTTACCACGAGTGTTGGGCGAGGTCTGTGTGACCTTAGCTCAAGGAGAATACGGTGAGGACTGTGTGTCCGGGACTGTGTGTCCTTGAGTTTAAATACTCAGCCGCTCCAACTAGACATACAACTGTCACAACAGTCAAAACTGGTCTACCAAATCATTGTCTTCACCAACCCAACTGGTTCTATTTCCTCAACCCTTTCATTTCCTCATTCATGTGTTGATGAACCTGATCATTACTGTTTGAAGACTTTGATTAAAGACTTTGTCCGTTTCCTCAATCCAATTTCTTCAGTCACATTGTCTTCAGCCTGCTTATCCTGTGTTTATGCTACTTGTGCTCTGTGTTTGTTTTTTCATATCATCATGATGACTATGCTGTTACTTTGTTATGCTTACACTTGAGTACTTATTCTGCTGCTAGTTGTTCGTGACCTAAGAATTTCCTCACCCTAAAATTCCTCAGTGACGAATTTATAAAAATCGCCTATTCACCCCCCTCTAGTCGACTTAATGCACTTTCAATTGGTATCAGAGCAAGGTACTCCCTTGTTCTGTGTGATTTTGGTTTAATCATCTGGAGTTCTAGTTATGTCGACTGCAGGAATGAAGAAAGTTACATGCCCCATATTTGATGGTCATGAGTATCCCAAGTGGAAGGCCATGATGAAGAAGCAACTCATGGCGATGAACAGCGAACTATGGACCATCACTGAGATTGGTGTTACCGATCTATGCAAGATGGAAGAAGCTGATGATATTTGCAAGTACACTCTACTCGACCTCACGGCAAAGGATATCATCTGCTCCTGTTTGTCCCAAAATTAGTTCAAGAACGTCATGCATCTCAACCATGCAAAGCTTATCTGGAACCGACTCTCTGAGGTCTATGAAGGCCATCGTACTCGTCATGATCCTTGTTTTGAGGATTTCAAGGAATCTCTCAAGGATATGACTTTCGCCCCAGAATCATCATTCACTGCACCATGCCTTATGGCAAAGGGTGCCAAGGTAACTAGATGCTACATTTCCGAATCTAGTGATGATGAATCAGGTGATGAATTTGGCCCCAGCTACCCTAAACTTGCTTCCCTTGCCACTAAACAACAAAGATCTCTTGAAAAAGTTCAAATCATGCTTGATGAAAGCAATGATATGTTGGGTGAGGAATTGAATCGAACTAAGGCCTTGACTGATAGTCTTTAGAAACTTCAGTCATGGTTTGACAACCTTCAAAATCATCATAACACTCTCTTAACTGATCATGAGAAGCTTTCTTATGAATTTCTTTAGAGAAAGCAAAATCTTGAGAAGTTAAGAGTAAGTTATGAAGATCTTCAAAAGGAAAACGATTCATTGCTTGCTCAACAGATCAGTTCCGCTCAGGAAGAATTTATTCCACCATGTCTAAAATGCATTGAGCATGAATCTGCTAATTCTTCACCTGAATGTTCAAATGCATCTATTGCTGCAAATTCTTCAACTGTCTTTGTGGTCACAGATTCCTAATCTAAGGATACCACAAGTATCACTTACGATAATGCAGGGTTGAAGGAATTGTATGTGACAGGCATATACAAAAGCCTCAAAGGGCATCAAACTCTTTATGATGTGCTCAAAAAGCAGATCTTGAACAGGAACCCTAGGAAGAGGGTATTGCCTTTGAAAGGAAACTCAATGTTGATGGGACCTACTAGAAACCTGAACAGTACCCCAAAACCTCATGGGTTGCTGCGAAGGGACCTTCCATGGATCCATGCACATTATCTGACTTTACTTGTGAATCTTCATATTCCTATGATGAGTCATTTGACTCCAACTATAAACTGTTCAAGAATCAGAATGGTGAAGTATTTGCTCGATATGTTGGAACTAACTGCAGGAACGACCCCCCTATGAAGAAAATCTGGGGTCCCAAAAGGTGCCTTGAAAATCTTTAGGTGAATGTCATCATGACATGTCACGCCCAATATGCGACCCTATCCTAAAGGAACCCGAAGGTCCCACCAAGGATAGAAGTGCATATTGGAGACGCTTTTGCATGGTGGATATCATTACACCGTACCATTACATAATAGTTGGGGATACATACAAGAGGCATACAATGCCACATGAATACAACAACATCATACATAAGAGCAACATCCAACTACGGATGAAACACAAACAGAAACTCAAATGACATCCACCCTACTAACCCAGGCTGCCGACCAGGAACCTATCCCCTGAACGACAAAGTAGAAGAAGAACTCAAAACAAGCAAGCATCACTCACATCATGATCATCGCATTACGTGTACCTCCAACTGGTGTTGTAGTAAACTGTGAGCCATGAGGACTCAGCAATCCCATTACCATGGGTATCAAGACTAGCAAAGCTTAAAAGGGATGGAATGGATGAGTGGTGAGGTTGCAGCAGCGACTAAGCATGATATGGTGGCTAACTTATGAATACAAGAATAATATGAGAAGCTACGCAAACGGCCGCAAACTAGTAATCATCAAGAAGTGATCCTAAAACTACTTACGTTCATACATAACTCAAACCGTGTTCACTTCTCGGACTCCGTCGAAAGAAGACCATCACTGCTACACAAGTGGTTGATGCATTTTAGTTAAGTCAAGTGTCAAGTTCTCTACAACCGGATATTAACAAAGTCCCATCTGCCACATAACCGTGGGCACGGCTCTCGAAAGTTTAAACCCTGCAGGGGTGTCCCAACTTAGCCCATTATAAGCTCACAATCCGCAGAGAGAATCCTCCATTGTGGGACATCCGATCAGACTTGGGATCCCGGTGCACAAGACATTTCGACAATGGTAAAACAAAACCAACAAGACCACCCGAATGTGCTGACAAATCCCGATAGGAGCTGCACATATCTTCTTCTCAGGGCACAACAGATGAGTCAAGCTACGAGTAAAACCAGCCCTCGAATTTCCTCGAGGTGTCCCGGCAGGCTGCTCGGTTCGGACCAACACTTAGAGAAGCACTAGCCCGGGGGGGTTAAAATAAAGATGACCCTCGGGTTTATAACTCCCAAGGGAAAGGTATAGATTGTTAGGCAAATGGAAAACCAAGGTTGGGCCTTGCTGGAGGAGTTTTATTCAAAGGGAACTGTCAAGAGGGTCCCATAACCCCGACCGCGTAAGGATTGCAAAATCAAGGAACATAAATCTGTTATAACGGAAAACTAAGGCGGCAAGAGTGGAACAAAACACCAGGCATAAGGCCGAGCCTTCCACACCCTTTACCAGGTATATAGATGCATTAACTAAAATAAGAGATATTGTGATATCCCAACATAATCATGTTCCAACATGGAGCAATCTTCAACTGCACCTGCAACTAACAATGCTATAAGAGGGGCTGAGCAAAAGCGGTGACATAGCCAAACAACGGTTTGCTAGGAAGTGTGAAAAATGTTAGAGGGTGACATGGCAATTTGGGAGGCTTGATAAACAAGTGGTAGGAAGCGCGACATAGCGATAGCATCAAAACAACTAGCATAACAATGATAGTAGTGAGATCCAGGGTAACGGTTATCTTGCCTGAAATCCCGCTAGGAAGAAGAATGAGTCCATGAAGAAGATGAACGGGCGAAGAGGAACCAAGCGTAGACGAACGAATCCTCCCGATCGCAACGAAACAAGAACTATCAAGAAGAAGCACAACCGGAAAGAAGCAAACAACCCGGTAAACACACAACACATAAACTTGACATGATGCTCAACCAAGTATGATGCATGACAAAGGCTATATGATGCTACTCATGGCAAGAGATGATGCATACAAGAACAACACATCAAAGTAAGTTTAAATGAGGCCGGAAACAACATTGAACATATAAACACTGAAGAAGTGCTAGGCACAACCGATGGTTCGAGCGCACCGCACCATGTGAGGGGAAAAAACCACCGCACCACCGCACCGCGCCGCGCGTGGGAAAAAACAGCAAGGGCACAGCGCACCACGTGAGGGAAAAAGGCAGGGAGAGCAGCGAGGGAAAAAGAAGGGGCAAAGCGAGCGGGCAGCCAGAGACCTAGCCCGCGTCTCCCCGCGCCTCTCCCCGTGACCCTCGTCCCTCCTCCCGCCGCTGCCGTCGTCCATTGCACCGCGCCGCGCGTGGGAAAAAACAGCAAGGGCGTAGCGCACCACGCGAGGGAAAAAAGCAGGGACATCAGCGAGGGAAAAAGAAGGGGCAAAGCGAGCGGGCAGCCAGAGACCTAGCCCGCGTCTCCCCGCGCCTCTCCCCGCGACCCTCGTCCCTCCTCCCGCCGCCGCCGCCGCCCACGATGGACGAAGTGAGAGGAAAGAGCCTCGGGAGACCGCCGCCTCTCCTCACCGGCCTTCTCCCAGGTTCCCGATCTAGAGCGGGAGGGACGAACACCGGCGAGGCCAGCCTCCCCTTCACACGGAGGTACTCCCCCTCTCCCCTCTGTGCCCTCTCTCTTCCCCGGCCTCTTTCTCTTCCCGCGTTCTCGATCTGGCGCCACCACACATCGTGATTCTAGATCGGGCTGCATCTCTCACTGGCAAAAGAGAGCATGGCTGGTGTGGTCTTCATGAAGAGGAGCAAGGGAGGATGAGTAGGACAGGCATGGGAAGTAGCAGCCAGGCCAGAGCTCCGGCGTCGCTCGCGTCATGGTGGAATGGAGCCGACCATCACTATGGGCTGCTGCTCGTGGGTCGTCGTTCCCCAATCTCTATTGCACATCTTTGGCTTCACCTGTTTTTTTCTACCTCTTGCCCCCCGGTTCCCGATCTGGATTTGGATTTCTTGTTTGTGGGTGTAATCTTTGGCTGCACAAGATGTACGGCGCTGAGTATCTTTTACATCTTGTGTTAACATATATACACACACTACTAGTTTCTGACTTCACTTATGTTGACTGACTGCAGGTTGTTGAGATCATTGATCGGTATGATCATGCATGTGTCCCACCTAACATGACTGATAATAAGCTTGCGTACATCCAGAATGAGGCTATATCCAAAGAATGCACAAGGACTCTCACGGTAATACATAACTGAACAATTTTCTTACAGTATTTTTTCAAGTTTCTAGAATTGTGTTGCGTGTGCAGCTATCAGCAAGCACCTTCTATCAGTCTCTTAGCTAAAATGATATCTGGGTGTTACCATGCAGGTTACAAAGGATACGAAGCAGCCAATTTATGCCTACTACCAACTTGACAACTTTTATCAGAATCATAGGAGGTATAGTCTTATTTGATGTTTTCAGTCAATAACTTCTGGAGCAACTTATTTGATGTTTTCAGTCAATAAAATGGGATTATAGTTTGTTAGTTATGGGTCCTTACGGAAGTCTATATTTGACCTATTATGTTGACATCAGTTCACAATTTTATTTTCCAGTTCATGCCCCGGTCAAATCTAGAGCTATGCATGCCTATGTCATCTCTCACAGATCACTGTTCTTTTCATTCCTCCAATTGAAACCATGGCTGCCAGTATTGAGGTCACTTGCTATTCCTGTTTTTACTAATGTAAATTTTACTTATTTGTTTTGGTGGCTTAGGTGAACGCCCACAACCCGCCTTTGATTCTTGAGGTGTATTGTGTACTCTAAGATACATTGCCCTTGATGCTTTTTGTGATTTGGCATGGATGTTTGGTTCCTATTAATTTAAAGGTTGTAGTAATGACATTTTCTTTATCATACTAATGAACTTACAGCTTAATCTATCATGCATAATAATGGAATTTTTGGTTCCTGTTAATTTGGGGTGTAGCCAATCTCCTCTCTCTCACACAATCTGAATTTTTTAGCCATGCGTTTCAGCTCATAAAGGCTGAACTATATCTGATTTTTTGCTGCATGTTTCAGGGTCAGGATTCTGTACTAGACGTGATGAGATAAAATGAGGTCTGAATTTTTTAGCCATGCTTTCTTAGCTCATGAAGGCAGGAGCATATGTGATTTTTTTGTACCACCTTGCCGCGGCTCTGAGGATTTTGTCTGCTCGCTGCCTCTCCGCTATTTATTTGTTGTGTCTACTGCATTGTTTGTTCTGCCACCCTTTTCCTCAGTTGCTAGCGGGGGGGCTTGGCTTATCCTATTGTTTGTTGCCTTCCTCTCATAGGTTCATTGGTATTGTAAACCATTTTTGTTGTAGTAATAACTACAATGTCAAATAAATTTACATTTCACCTTGCTTCATCTATTATTCAAGTTTTTTTCCTGCTTATTGGTCGTACTAGCAAGATGGTTTTTGTTTTTTTTACCGTGTCTAACATAGTGTATTTCTACAATTTTTCTCTGTTAAAACATATCCACTTCCATGCTCTTTTCTCTATTTTAGTACACAATAGTATGGCTGCATACTACCAATTGCAGAAATTATTCATTTGCCACTAAAATATATATTTTCCTATTCACAAATTAAATAACAACAAAGATGAAGTTGGTCCCCGGATGCCTAATATGTTCTTTCATATCCTGGTCAGTTTACCAGGTAACAAAATTAATACTTCTTGTTAGTTCAATAGTCAATACCAGTATTGTGAGAAAATTCGTTACGGTTGTTGTATTTTGGTAGCTTCTTCTTTTGCAAGTGGCAAATTACTGTTATGTATATGTGGAATCCGATTAAATATGTGCATTGGTTTCAGCCATACTTTTCTAAATGGAGTATAGTTCAAGACTGTTTTGTTCATTAAATCATTCCTTCTACCTTCCAAGTGTGTCGTTGGCACACCTCAAAGTACTTCTACTTATACATGTATTCAATGTTTTACTATTATGGGATTTATCTATTTTACGATCATTACTATGTTTTCATTGACATGGTAATATGAATAGTCTCCTGTACATAAGCCCAAGAACATAACAGACCTAGAACTTTTTTAGGCTTCGTATTTGTGTTTTAGGAAAAAAATACAATCAAGTTTTGGAATCCATTTATTCGTTGATCAAGTATGTATCCTAAGACCTTTATCAATATTTAGTAGCCTAACATCTTTCTCAATGGTGCATGTGGTTGAGCTAAAAGGGTACTCAAAATGTGTGACTACTTGGCTGTGGTGGATGTTTTAGCTTTTTCACTAATTTTCGTGTGCCAATAATTTGCCAGACTAGCTTGTTGAATTAATTCATTTTTTTGTGAGACATGTACGAATTTGCAACCTGCAGTATAAGGAGAACATAGTATATTTTGTCATCTTTCCCGCATAGGGAAATTATATTGCTACTTATCTTTTGCTTTCTGAAAATTACGCTTTGGCCTTTTGACTGTATAAATGACTATGTCCACTTTTAATTCGGGTGTCTTCTAGAGGAGATGGTCAGCAGGGCAAAAATGTTGTTTGCCATGTGTTTTGATTGATTATATGCTTCAAGTATGGTGCGGTTGAAAGGCAAGGGACAAGCTCCTGTGACTAAAATACCTAGGTATTTCAATCAGGCTTGTGCACTGCTATAGCTTTCTGGCTCTGTCAGTTTGGTAACGTCTAATATACTTTTATGTTTATAAATGCAGCAAATCACTGTGCCATAGGAATGTTGGTCACAGGCTCTCCACTTCGCTTTCCAAGACCAAGGGAACTACATCATTTGCAGTTGTGCCTAAAGATCCTACCCAAACTGGAAAAACCGCTTTTCCTGGAGATGTTGTTGACCCTGCATCCACAACAAATGTTAGTACTCATGTTCAATTACACTCTTATTGTTTTCCCTTTTGCACATTATTCACCTGATGAGCATCACCATGTCATGATAGGAAACAAAGCAAGATGCTGCTGCTACTGCAGCTACCGAAGATGCGAAGCACACAAAATTTAGCTTCTTAGACAAAGAAAGTTCAATGTACTATTTGCATCATTGACTGTTAATTTAACTTCTTTTCATTGAAGTACCCTGGTAGATTAATTCCATGTCTATAATTATATTATGTATCTTAGCCCAGTTACGGAGGTCAAAACTTGCTAGATGCATGTTTTTTGACTGAGATGTTTGTGCTTTCAGGATACACATCTGTTAGTTTAACTCCTTGTTTTGCTTACTAAGTATGAGTCCTCAATTCGTGCTGCTATGTAAAAGCCCATAACCAATTGATTTTGAATCATTCTAACAGTAGTGTTGCTTTGTTGGACCATATAGTAAATGATTTCATTCATCTTTGAATGCCACCTGTATCATCAAAAAACAGGCAAAAACATGGTTACCATCATGTCCACTTCCATACTATAATTGTGTTAATGCTCCTCCATGAAAAACGTAAACAATCCTTCTTACTAATGAACAACATCACTTACAAAAAAATCAGACCCCTGCTATTCTGAATCATTTTATTATCTTGCTATTCTGAATCATTTTATTATCTTCTCATATGATGCATATACGATTGCTCATACTATCTTCTTTGTCATCAGCCTACAGTGACGGAAAAAATCAGAATCCCAACAAAAGTGTTGTTCGATGCTATGATGCAACAGCTAGGCCTCCCAAATGCATTGTACTCAACACAGAAGGCAAGAGCAATTGGTCTTGATGCAACTATTCACTTCTATCCCTCCAAGCATCAACTGGACAACAATCTTCCAAGACAATCAATATCAACCCATGTATCCAACAAACTAGAAGATGTTGAAGACCAACTAGCAAATGAAACTCTCAAGTACATGAAAAGCATCCACAGTAAAGTGCTGCAGGACATAAACTACGACAAGATGCAACTGCTCCAGCAGAAGTGTGAAGCTCTTGAGCATCAGCATAAAGAAAAGGACAACCTTATAGACTATTTTAGCAACAGCTGGTGCGATAGCCTCGGTGGAGATCACATGCCAGCAAAGGAACTTTACCGTATAATAGATAGCAACTTCACAGCTAGATCAACATCCAGAGACAATGATCTGAATCATATATTATCGCAAGTAAGATATGTTACTGATCGTCCCATTGATACATCAACGCAATCAGAGTATGAACTCCAACAAACAAACAAGTACTACTTGAGCTTGGATGATGATGTTGAAGGAATTTTTGTTATGAACAATGAAAACATTCAACCACAACCACTATGAACAATTTCTTGAAAAAGTTTTCAGCTCCAATGGTCCACCAAGCATAATGCATATAAGATGTATCTCTCTCTATCTACCTTCCTTCCTAATAGCATTGTAAATATTGTATCGTAAGCTTCTTAGAACACTATGTATCATAAATAATCCATGTGTATCAATCTGCCCTTAAATATATTTATGTTCACTCTTTCAATACTTGCCTTACTCTCGCCCCTTGTGCCATCGGCGCAACTGGTCATCTAGTATAACAAATCCGGAAAGTCCTCAATATGCAAATTTAAAAATTGGAACAGATCTGAAAACACATTATTTTTAAGTATTTGAACAGCAATTTAAGATGCACCATGATAATCTACACGAAATTCTAGTCAAGTTACACATAAAGTTTATTTAATTTGGAGCTACGGCCTAGAGGATATGAGCAAAACAAGTTAAACATGGCATTGATGCAAAATGCATTCAAACATCAAGCACACACCTCAAAACAAGGATTCAACATGACATGATGAAACTATATACAATTCTAAGCAAGTTTCATATAGAGCATGGTCAAAACGGAGCAACGGTGCAACACATACACTCCAAACAAGATATAACAACAATCTGCCCAAAACAGCAACTAGGCACTATGCAACCATCACAACAACATGCTAAAGGAATCATAGGAGCACAAACTTGACATGCAGTTCATGTACAGATAAAATACTTGAAATATCATTAAGGTTGAGGCTCATAGGCATCAATACTAAACCAATATGGTCAATGCAAAATGCAACTTTATAACACAGGAGCATATAAATAAGTAGAGTTATTATGATGTCATGTTGGGGGCATAAAACAAAGATCCTACACAACTATACATAGCAACCAAGGGCATGGAGTCAAATTACACATAACAAAGAGCAAATAACATCATGGCATCATATGCATATGGCTCATGGATTAGTGTGAACAACCAAGACAAGATTGAATGTTAAAACAGTATCAGCAAGTGTAAGACAGCAACATTATGATAGCATGTTTGCAAGCATGGAACAGAGGCATATGATATCTAAAATTAACAACCATGGCATGTGAACAGATTACTCATAGCATACTTAAAATCATGTCATTGGAGTATCTCCAAAAGAGGCATGGATCACTCAATAACGAGCTCACAACATGGCATCATGAAGTTAACAGAAAACTGAAACAACATATAGACATGTTCATGGCCATGAAAACATATGGTACAGGCCATATATAGGCATAAAATGGCATGGAAGGATAATGCATAACATACACAACAAAACATTTCAACTAAGCATCTCCAGATTATGCATGGATTAATTGGTAGCATCAAGCAAACATGGCATCATGATATAACAGATTCATCATTGGCAGAAAATTAACAGCGAGGAGCCCACTTCACAAGCTCGATGCACTCACTACAGGGTGTATCAAAATACATGGAATGCACCACAGAAAAGACGGCATAATTATACTCCTAAAAATGTAAACATGATGCTCAAAAGAAAATCATACAAAAAGATATAAAAATGACAAATAGGCAAGTTATAACAGTTTTCAGCAGTTAACAGCAACATGCACTTCTGCAACAAGGATTAATATGTCAAGATTAACCTTAAAATGTATGCAGTAGAAACCAACGCGATGAGCATGAAGAGCAGAACATGCGCATATGAAGATCATCTTCATAAGATCAACAGATACAAAGTTACACCACTCACAATATGCATACATGATGTTAACAGGCAGTAGTTTACAATAATTTATATCACTTGGCAGTTTTGCTATGAAGATTAAGGCATCAATATGAAAAGGAACATATGGAAATTACTCCATCATGAAGAGCACTCTGAGATGAACATTTTGACATATTATGCACGCAGAACGGAGCTGTCGGTGTACAAAAGTAGGGGCGCTCTTTTATACCCCTTTACTTGTGTACGGGCAGTCAGGGCCACGCCGGCGGCCACACTTAGCAGGGCAGAGGAGGGAAGCCGAAGACCAAAGACCAAAGACACAAAATCAAGAGGGCGAGGTAGACTCCCCCGGCAAGACCCTTGCCGGGGCAGCCTCCGCAGCCCCGGCAAGAGCTTTGCCGGGGCACTTGCCCAGCGCGAGCAGAGCGTGCCACCCTTGAGCCCAAGGGTTCCAACGCCATCGACCACATTGGAACCAGCTCTCGGGAGGCACCTCCATGGTGGCATGCAGATCTTCGTGAAGATCATAAACACACAAGTCAGATGAGGACCAGAAGGTGATGATCCTCGGCAAGTTCCTTGCCGAGGAAATCCACGAGACCTCCAGCAAGATCCTTGCCGGGGACGACCGTGATATCACGGCAAGACCCTTGCCGGGACCCTGGAAAGACCCTTGCCGAGGACATGCGGGGCCGCGGCCAGTCCCACATCTGCTAAGACTCCACCGTCGTTCCCATGCAGCTGCCAGCTCAGCCAGCTAGGCGAGCACCTGCGTGGCGACGTGCGGCCTCTAGACTGACTCAGCAAGCACCTGCATGGTGGCATGCAGATCTTCGTGAAGACCCTACCACCACACCAGCTCAACAGCCTGCCAGCTTACATGGTGCTGCATGCCTCGTTGGCCTGGACACGTGTCGAAGCAAGGCGAAGCGGCGATGGGTGGGACGGGCTTCGCTGCCGTCCCCGATAAAGCAAGAGGACACCTAAGTAGCGCATTTAATGCGTTTTGTCCTGTGATGTCAGGCGATAAGCTTGTACATTGTGTACACTTTCCACCTCCTGTGTGCCACTTTGGCGTCCCCTTTGAACTATAAAAGGAGGCCCGAGGCATACTGGAGAGGGATTCAGATCTTTTGGACTACGCGCGCACTGTAGCTAGTTCAAGAGCTCAAGAACACTCAAATATACACCAAAGCAGGACTAGGGTATTACACATGCTCGCGGCCCGAACCTGGGTAAACGATCTTTGTGCTGACTCCTAGACCCGCTCTTTCTACAACCCCACGCACGCCGACCGTAGTAGGGATTCCAATGATCCCATAGGTGTCATTTTCCACCAACATCTCTGGCGCGCCAGGCAGGGGGGCATAGTTGTGAAAATCCGTTCTAGCAGCTAGTCTAGCAGTTCTTCATCGCCATGGCTCTCAAGAAGAAGATGACGATCGCGATCGGTTCATCCAGAGCCGGATGGCCCGTGCTAGTGCAGGCAAGTGGCGGGGCGGTCGCGGACGGAAGACGAGGCACGGCTTCGTGCGCAAGACGATGGGCCGCACGCCGCCAAATCTAAAGACGGAGCTGGGCCCCCGCGGGCGATGCAGGGCCCTCCAAGGGCGGCGCCGTGCCACCTACCGGTGGCGCGGCGACCTCCAAGACACCTACCCCGGTGCCCACGACGCGCTCTTCCCAAGTTGTGCGCGATGAGCAGCGTCACCACGCCGGTGACCCCGGGCGCCGCCGTGGGAAGAGTCCTGCGCATCCTTCGCGGGACGAAGGAGGCCAGCATGCACGCTGAAGTGCTGGCGGAAATGGCGTACAACCACACGGACATGATAGAGCTCCTTCTAACGTGGTGAGGAGTTGGAGCGCATCACGGTCCATGCAGCTTTCGCCACCGCCCACACCAGCAGAAGGTTAGGCGCCCATGCAGCTGCTCCTCGATTTTCCTCCTGTTGCAGAAAAGCTCGACGAGTGGAGAGCCACCATCCGGATCCTCGTCGGTATCACCAACAAAGATAAGCCGTGACCAGCGGGGCCCTTAGGCCGCTGCTCCGCCGAGCCACCGAGTGCCAGTGGTGGAAGGGTCGGAGGTGATGCAGCCAGGGTGCACTCTCCTCCCTCATGCCAGTTACTGCGGGTGTCGGTCCATCGTGATGATGCTTGTGATAACATTTCCATAGTGTCGTCCGACCCACGGACCCATCGCGATTAGCGCCAAGTTCTTCAGGAGCGAGCCCTTGAAGACGCTCGAACCACCATGGAATGCCGGCGTGAAGCGCGCCACCAGTCAGATAGGCGGGCAGGGCCCACTATGGACCACCCGGCGCCGGGAGGCTATGGTGGCCTACCCTACGAGGTGGATTGCCCAGCCTTTACCCTTGAGCTACGGCAGTTCCAGCGGCCCTCCCACCGCACGTTCAAGCCTGAGGTTGGCAAGAAGTACAACGGCAAGACTCACCCGTCAGAGTTCCTCAGCATCTACACATCATGATGCAAGCTGCTGGAGCCCGCGACGACAAGGTGCTTGCCAATTACTTCACGTTGGCACTTAAGCCCAATGTCATGTCATCGTTGATGCACTTGCCGGCGGATTCCATTTCTTCTTGGTCGGATTTGTGTCATGAGTTCGTTGGCGCCTTCACTGGGGGCCATCAAGCTCATGGCCAGGCAAGCGATTTGCATATCATCCCCCAGAAGGAAGGTGAAAACCTGCGCAAGTACATATAGATGTTCAGCCGGGTGCAGTACAACATCCCAGATGTACATCCCGCTGCCGTGATTAGCGCATTCCATCAGAATGTGCGCAACTGCAAGATGTGTGAAGAGCTGGCGATGAAAAAGGTCAAAGATGTGGCCGAATTTTATGTTCTGGCCGATAGGTACGCTCGAGCTGAAGAGGGGACGAAGTACGCCGACGAGGATGCTGGTGCGGAAACCGACTCCACAGACGAAGAAACCGCCGCCCCGATGAAGAAGGGCCGGCGCCACAACAGAAAGCGCAAGGGTAAGGCCGTGCTTGCCGTCGAGGGATCCGACGACACCGGCACTGCCAAGAAGGCCAAGGCAAGCGACCCCGGCAAGGAAATTGCCGGGTGCGCCGCTTGCCGGGCCCTGCCGGCTGCCGACAAGCCATGAAGCTCCGGCAAGCAGTACTGCAATATCCACCGTACCAAGGGCCATGACCTCCAGAACTGCGGACAAGTTGAGCTGCTTGCTGAGAAGCAAAAAGCTGAGTATGAGAGGTGGGACAGGGAGAAGGGTCTGAATGATGCCGAAGGATCCGGCAAGAAGCGTGGCGGCCAATGAGGCCGCCGCGGCAAGGATAACCAGCAAGAGAGGCCCGCCGGGGCCGCGATAAGAAGCAGGAAGACGATGATCATGACGAGGACGACGAGTCCGGTGAGCCTGAGTTTCACAAAGCCACAGAGGCCATGTGAATCGACGGTGGCGCCTCGCTGCACACCTCTCACCGCCAGCTCAAGCGGTGGGCACGCGAGATCGCAGCGACGGAGCCATCATTCGACGCTCAGAAGCCACTGAAGTGGTCTAGCACGCCTATCATTTTTGACACCGAGCACCATCCTGATCGCACAACTACGATCGGGTGTCTGCCGTTGTTGGTTTCACCAACAATATGCAACCTCAAGGTGATGAAGATGCTAGTTGATGGTGGGGCTGGTCTGAAATTGATCTCGCCTGTTCTGGTCAAAAGGCTGCAGATTCCTGAGGAGACCTCGAGGAAACGGGCACGTTTCAAGGGGTCAACCCGAGAAGGAATCAGCCGAAAGGTAAGGTCACGCTGGCCGTGATGTTTGGAGGCGAGTTGAACTACAGGACAGAGAGGATTGTCTTTGATCTAGCCGAGATCCCCTTGCCCTACAACGGGATCCTCGGCCGCCCGACACTAGCCAAGTTTATGGCGGCGTCACATTACGCCTACAAAACGCTCAAGATGCCTGGGCCGATGAATATCATCACCGTCCCCTCCAACAAAAAAGACGCACTGATCTGCGCTGACCAACTCTACCGAGAAGCAATTGCGGCGACTGCCACCAAGGCACTTGCTCCTGCCACCGAAGCCCCAGGCGGGAAGAAGACCGGTAAGACCTATCGCGCCCACTCCGGCAAGTGCACCTCTTTGGAGTGTTGTGCTCCCGTCGAGGACGTGCCAGAGAGCTCCACTGGCAAGAGCAAAAGATCCAGAGCTACACCACCAGAGACCAAAAAGGTGTCCGTTAAGGAGGATGGCATGGGAGGGGCTTTCACCATAAGCTCCACCCTCGATAGCAAATAGGAAGGCGTGATCGTCACTTTCCTGCAGGCGAATGTCAATGTGTTTACATGGCAAGCATCCGACATCCCTGGCGTTCCCAGGGAGGTGATTGAGAACCATCTTGCTGTCTGTCCTCATGCGCGACCTGTCAAGCAAAAGGTCAGGAAGAAAGCTTTGGAAAGTAAGGAGTTCATCACAGAAGAGATCAGGAAGCTGGAAGCGGCTGGCTTGGTGAGAGGAGTACTCCATCTGACATGGTTGGCCAATCCGGTGGTGGTGCGCAAGGCAAATGGGAAGTGGAGGTTGTGTATTGATTACACAAATATCAATAAGGCCTGTCCTAAAGACCCTTTCTCGTTGCCACGCATTGACAAAATTGTTGACTCCACGGCCGGGTGTGACCTGTTATCATTCCTTGACGCCTACTCAGGATACCACCAGATTTTCATGACGAGAGAAGATGAAGAGAAGACATCATTCATCACCCCGTGTGGTACGTATTGCTTTTTATGGATGCCTTTTGGGTTGAAGAGTGCTGGCTCAACGTTTGCAAGAGAAGTCCAAATTGGTTGTGAGCCCCAGCTACATAGAAATATGGAAGCTTATATGAATGACACAGTGGTCAAAACCAAGAACAAGGCAACACTTGTACAAGATTTGGAAGAGACGTTTGCAAATTTGCGCAAGATCAACCTCAAGCTGAACCCCTGAGAAGTGCGTCTTCGGCGTTCCGTCTGGCAAACTTCTCAGGTTCTTTGTGTCACAGCGTGGGATTGAGGAAAATCCATACAAGATCAAGGCCATTGAGAAGATTGAGGCGCCTAGGCGGATCAAGGATGTGCGTCGGCTCACTGGCTGCGTTGCCGCCATGAGCAGATTCATCTCCAAGTCTGCTGAGCGTGCCCTTCCCTTTTTCAAAATCTTGAAAAAGTTGGGCCCAATGGAGTGGACCCCAGAGGCCGAAGCAACGCTGCAGGATATGAAGAAATACCTCTCCTCCACACCGATACTGGTTGCGCCTAAACCACAAGATCCGCTGTTGCTGTATCTAGCAGCAACGAATCAAGTGGTCAGCGTCGCGCTAGTGGCACAGAGGGAGGTTGACAAAGGGGCAGTGGCAACGGTAGGACTGGTGGATGGTGAGCCAACGCTCCCCCGGCAGGGCCTGGTACCGCCAAGGCGAGGCGCCCGGCAGGGTCTGACACCGGCGGGACAGGGCCTACACAACCAAATGAAGTGGTGTGGAAGAAAGAGAAGATGCAGCACCCGGTTTACTTTGTCAGCTCCCTCTTGCAGGGGGCTAGGTCAAGGTACTCCGGCGTGTAGAAATTGCTCTTCGGCCTCCTTATGGCCTCGAGGAAGCTGTGTCATTACTTCCAAGCGCACGAGATCACCGTCGTCACCCGCCTCCCGTTGGAACGGATACTGCATAACCCGGATGCAACCGGGAGGATTGTGGAATGGGCCTTGGAGCTGTCGAGCTTTGGTTTGAAGTTTGAAAGTACTTCGACGATCCAGAGCAGAGTCTTGGCAGAGTTCATTGCAGAGTGGACCTCGACGCCCAACGTAGAGATCCAGGAGACCACTCTTCCCGGCAAGGAAACAAGTCGCAACTGGATTATGTACTTTGACGGGGCTTTCTCGCTGCAAGGCGCCGGTGCTGGTGTGCTGCTCATCGCACCCACCGGAGAGCACCTCAAGTATGTAATCCAGATGCACTTTCCCAAGGAGATGTCGATGAACAACACTGCAGAATACGAGGGGTTGCTTGCCGGTCTTAGGATCGTGGCATACCTCGGGATCAAAAAGCTCATCGTCAGGGGTGATTCACGGCTTGTTGTCAGGCAAGTCAACAAGGATTACCAAAGCCCGTTGATGGAGGCCCACATAGATGAGGTGAGGAAGCTGGAGGAGCGTTTTGACGGTATACAGGCGGAGCATGTTCCCAGAGTGGAGAATGACATTGCTGACTACCTGCCGAAGCGCGCTGCCTTCAAACTACCTGTGGAACCAGGTACTTTTGTGCTTCAGTTAACTCAACCATTCGTTGAACCATCGACAGAGCAGAACAAGCTGAGGAAATCAGGCCCTGGCAAGTACTTTCCCACCAAGCTCCCAGAAGCCACTGGCAAAGATGTTGCCGTGGACACTGAGCCTGCCATGGGGCAACCGACTCCGACAGGGCGTCAAGCCCTGGCCATAGAGACAGTCGCTCCCATGGTAGAGGAAATGCCTTTAGTCCTTGCCGTCGAGCCCTAGGCTCTGGCATGGGCACAATATATCGTTCGATTCCTCCAAACAGGGGAGTTTCCTGAGGAGCAGGAAGAAGCGGAGAAAGTAGCCCGTCGGTCTGCCATGTATCAGTTTGTTGACAACGTTCTATACAGAAATAGACCAAATGGAGTGAAATTGAAGTGCGTTCCCCGGAGGAAGGACAGGAGCTGTTGGTAGAGATACATGGAGGCATATGTGGCTCCCACATAGGGTCGAGGGCCCTTGCCGGCAAGGCCTTCTGGCAAGGTTTCTTCTGGCCCACTGCCCTCTAGGATGCAACGACACTAGTAACCAAGTGTGAAGCGTGTCAGTTCCATTCAAAGAAGCTTCATCAGCCAACTCAAGCCCTTCAACCAATCCCTCTCTCCTGGCCACTTTCGGTCAGGGGGCTTGACATACTGGGCCCTTTCCCCCGCGCTGTCAGGGGCTTTGAGTACTTGTACGTTGCAATCGACAAGTTCACAAAGTGGCCGGAGGAGGAAGTAGTGAGGAAGATGACAACGCAGTCAACCGTCAAATTCTTCAAGGGGCTAGTCTGCCGTTTTGGTGTGCCAAACAGAGTCATCACTAACAACATCACGCAGTTCACAAGCCGCACCTTCATGCAATACATCCAAGACCTCAGCAGCAAGGTCTGTTTCGCTTCCGTGGCACACCCACGGATAAATGGCCAGGCGGAGAGGGAAAATGCTGAAGTACTGCAAGGCCTGGGAATAAAGACTTTTGACAGGCGCACAAGAGTGGAAGGCGCTGGATTGATGAGTTGTCGGCGGTTCTTTGGTCGATCAGAACGACGCCAAATTGAGCCACCGGCCAGACACCCTTTGCCCTGGTATATGGGGCAGAGGTAGTTCTCCCCACGGAACTCACATATGGGTCAGCTCGAGTGCTCGCTTATGACGAGCTTGAGCACGAGTGATTGCGGCAAGATGATGCAACGCTCCTCGAGGAAGATCGTCTTCGGGCGGCTGTGGGAGAAGCGCGCTACCAGCAAGCCTTGCGCCGCTACCATAGCCGCAAGGTTCATGCTCGAAGCTTTGAGGAAGGCGACCATCTTCTTCAGCGCGTTCAATCGGCCAAGAATTCCAACAAGTTGACGCCGAAGTGAGAAGGCCCTTATCGGGTAATACGAGTCACCAGGCCTGGCGCAGTCTGCCTAGAGACCAAAGATGCCATTTCAGTGAGCAACTCCTGGAACATCGAACATGTTCCTAGTTGATTGATCTTGATGATATGAGGGGGGGGGTTGCCCATAAGGCGCGGTTTTCGGGCCCTCTGTCGGTGTCAAAACCGGCGGATCTCGGGTAGGGTATCCCGAACTGTATGTCTAAGGCTAATGGTAATAGGAGGCGTGGGACACAATGTTTACCTAGGTTTGGGCCCTCTCGATGGAGGTAATAGCCTACTTCATGCTTGATTGATCTTGATGATATGAGTATTACAAGAGTTGATCTACCACGAGATCGTAGAGGATAAACCCTAGAAGCTAGCCTATGATTATGATTGTTGTTGTCCTATAGACTATACCCTCCGGTTTATATAGACACTGGAGGGGGCTAGGGTTACATAGAGTCGGTTACAGAGAAATGAATCTTCATATCCTAACTGCCAAGCTTGCCTTCCATGCAAAGGAGAGTCCCATCCGGACACGGGACGAAGTCTTCTATCTTGTATCCTCATAGTCCAACAATCAGGCATATGTATATAGTCCGGTTGTCCGAGGACCCCTTAATCCGGGACTCCCTCAGTAGTCCCTGAACCAGGCTTCGATGACAACGAGTCCGGTGCACAGATTGTCTTCGGCATTGCAATGCGGGTTCCTTCTCCGAATACTTCAAAGTTGATCTTGAACATAAAAATTGTGTCCAGCTCTGCAAAACAAATCCCACATACCACTGTAGAGAGTATAATATCCCACGAGTCCAATCTGCTGAGAATGCATAGTGTGACATCACACCTTGGCCCGGTCTTCATTCGAACCGTTTTTATTCTGCCCCTCCGTATTTTGAGGCACAGTTTCATTGGCACGTCTTGTCAAAGCAGAGATCGTGTCCCCTTATCACGGGATTCTCATCAATGCGGGCATGGGTAACCTAACCGTGCCATCAGCACGGCGCTTGGGAAATAAGCGAGTTTTAGGGCGAGTGGGGAGGCACATGATTTTTACTGCCTTTATAAATGGATAAGGATTCCCCTCTTTCACCCACACCCTCTTCTTCCTCTGCTCATCCATTATCGAGCTCCAGCGCCCAAGCACCCATCTCTTCCGCCCAAAAAGCACTCCAACCATGTCTGGATCCGAAGCGCAAGGCAAGTGGATGGCCTCCTCTGTCAAGGAGAAGGATATCAAGAAACTCCGGGAGGTCGGATACCTGGCCAAGAAGATCGCACACCGTCTCTCAGCGACGGTACAGATCGTCCCTACTCCAGAACCCCTCGAGACAGTTGTATCCCTCCCTCACTTTGTCCGCGGGCTGGGGTTTCCCCTGCACCCATTCGTTCGCGGCCTTATGTACTACTACGGGATAGATTTCCATGACCCATCCCCTAACTCCTTCCTCAACATCTCTACATTCATCATCGTGTGCGAGGCCTTCCTCCGCATCACGCCACACTTTGGACTGTGGCTAAAGATTTTCAACATGAAGCCAAAGGTGGTAGGCAGCGAACATGCCGAGTGCGGAGGAGGCATGGTGAGCAAGATGCCCAATGATACGTCTCCAACATATCTATAATTTTTGATTGTTCCATGCTATTATATTACCTGTTTTGGATGTTTATGGGCTTTACTTTACATATTTATATTATTTTTGGGACTAACCTACTAACCGGAGGCCCAGCCCGTATTGCTATTTTTTTGCCTATTTCAGTGTTTCGAAGAAAAGGAATATCAAACGGAGTCCAAATAGAATGAAACCTTCGGGAGCGTGATTTTTGGAACAAACATGATCAAGAGGACTTGGAGTGGAAGTCAAGCAATAGCCGAGGCGGCCACGAGGGTGGAGGGCGCGCCCCCTATCTCATGGGCCCCTCGGGCGTCCACCGACCTACTTCTTCCTCCTATGTATACCCACATACCTCGAGAACATCAGAACAGACCACGAAAACCTAATTCCACCGTCATAACCTTCTGTATCCACGAGATCCCATCTTGGAGCCTTCGCCGGCGCTCCGCCGGAGGGGGGAATCGATCACGGAGGGCCTCTACATCATCTCCAAGGCCTCTCCGATGAGTTGTGAGTAGTTTACCACAGACCTTTGGGTCCATAGTTATTAGCTAGATGGCTTCTTCTCTCTCTTTGAATCTCAATACCATGTTCTCCTCGATCTTCTTGGAGATCTATTCGATGTAACTCTTTTTGTGGTGTGTTTGTCGAGACCCGATGAATTGTGGGTTTATGATCAAGTTTATCTATGAGAAATATTTGAATCTCCTCTGAATTCTTTTATGTGTGATTAAGTTATCTTTGCAAGTCTCTTCGAATTATCAGTTTGTTTTGGCCTACTATATTGATCTTTCTTGCAATGGGAGAAGTGCTTAGCTTTAGGTTCAATCTTGCGGTGTCCTTTCCCGGTGACAGTAGGGGTAGCAAGGCACGTATTGTATTGTTGCCATCGAGGATAAAGAGATGGGGTTTATATCATATTGCATGAGTTTATCCCTCTACTTCATGTCATCTTTCTTAATGCGTTACTCTGTTCTTTATGAACTTAATATTCCAGATGCATGCTGGATAGCGGTCGATGTGTGGAGTAATAGTAGTAGATGCAGGCAGGAGTCTGTCTACTTGTCACGGACATGATGCCTATATACATGATCATGCCTAGATAATCTCGTAATTATTCGCTTTTCTATCAATTGCTCGACAGTAATTTATTCACCCACCGTAATACTTATGCTATCTTGAGAGAAGCCACTAGTGAAACTTATGGCCCCCGGGTCTATCTCTTATCATATAAGCTTTCAATTTACTTTTATTTGCATCTTTACTTTTCCTATCTATATTATAAAATACCAAAAATATATTTATCTTATCATATTATCTCTATCAGATCTGACTTTCGCAAGTGGCCGTGAAGGGATTGACAACCCCTTTATTGCGTTGGCTGCGAGTTCTTGTTTGTTTGTGTAGGTGCGTGGGACTTCTGAGGAGCCTCCTATTGGATTGATACCTTGGTTCTCAAAAACTGAGGGAAATACTTACGCTACTATTGCTGCATCACCCTTTCCTCTTCAAGGAAAACCAACGCAAGCTCAAGACGTAGCAAGAAGGATTTCTGGCGACGTTGCCGGGGAGGTCTTCGCTCAAGTCAAGACATACCAAGTACCCATCACAAACTCATCTCCCTCGCATTTACATTATTTGCCATTTGCCTCTCATTTTCCTCTCCCCCACTTCACCCTTGCCGTTTTATTTTCCCTCTCTTTGCCAAGCTCCTCTCTCTTTCGCTTGCCTTCTGTGTGCTCGTCGCTATGGCTAGTCCCTTATCCGCTCCTATGCCTCCTGAGTTTGAAGTTCTTCACTTCAAGCAAAGGCAAGGAGAAAACTTAAAAGATGCTTGGTATAGGATGATGGAATCTTATCGTAATTGCACCCTAGAGGTGAATTTTAGAATTCTTCTTCGCAATTTTTATGTTGGGCTAAATATGTCCCATAGACAACTCTTGGACTGCAGTGCCAAAGCAAATTTTATTGAAATTGATCCCAGTATTGCGCATGAAATTATAGAGGGACTAGTGGGAGCACTACCTCAAAAAGGGGATCTCATCCTACCCAATAAAAACACAAGTGTTTGAAAAGATTTGCGAAGTTACAAAAATCTTACAAAAGTCTCTTGAACCTCTCAAGAGTGTTAGCGGAAATCTTCACCGCATGAATATGTTGATTACTCTTTGCAATAAGCGGTTGGACTCTTTAGATCTAAAAATTTCCGAGTATGAAGGGAAACGTAAAGAACCTCTTGGATTCATGCATGACTCCGCTAAAAAACTTAAAATTAAAGATGTCACTACTTAGATCTATCCTCGCTTTTATGCCTAGCTAGAGGCGTTAAACGATAGCGCTAGTTGGGAGGCAACCCAATTTTATTTCATGTTTTTTGTTTTTGCTTCTGTTTAGTAATAAATTTTTGCATCTACCTTCTGTTTAGATGTGTTTTCATGTTTTAATTAGTGTTTGTGCCAAGTAGAACCTATAGGATAACCTATGGTGATAGTTAATTTGATTCTGCTGAAAAACAGAAACTTTGAGCGCAACAAAATAATTTTAGTAATTCACCGAAAAATGCTTTTGTGTTGATTCTTTTTGCTGTAGATCAATAGACAAATTTCCCAGGACTTTCTATTTTGGTAGGATTTTTAGAGTTTGATAAGTATTCGAGAGTTACAGATTTCTACAGACTGTTCTGTTTTTGACGGATTCTATCTTTCGTGTGTTGTTTGCTTATTTTAATGCATCTATGGCTAGTATGTAAGGGTTGATGAGGACATGACTACCTTGGATATGACCAAAAATATTGCATATATGCATATTTGTCAGGTGATTTCTAGTGCAAACTATTCAATAATCTATTTATGTTATCCAGAACAAAAATACTTCACACACTTTTGTGTTTTGTCTAATTGCAGGTGTATGGGACATTTGTACAATCCACATATGAAGATAAGGAAGAAAGAGATGTTTATTTGCTGTCCAAAAAGTTCTCTCACGTCACTTTTGGCCCAAGAGAAGATAGAGTCCAAGTCTCTCACGTTCTGGATTCAGATTCGGACTGCACAGACATACCTGACTCAAAACGCACACAAGTTTTTCATACGGACTCCGAATTGGGTGATTATTTTTTTGTTGGAAACTAGATTTCGTGCACTTTCCAACCCAATTGGAATCACCTTCAAATTCGTCCGGAGCGTTGAGTTGTGGACGAAACAATCTGATGCTGCAGCAGAATCCGAGTCAAACTACAAGTCCAAAGGTGTTACATCACCTCCACTTGGGCCCATTGGCCTTGTACGACCTAGATTTGGTTTTAGGCTGCCTTGGGACGTCCTCCCACCTCCTTGGCCGCCACCCCTTGCTCCTATATAAGTAGATCCATCTAGTAGCTTTTCCTTGGGATTTGTTTAGTTAAAAGTTAGCCATTGCAACTTCGTGTACTTCGTTTGTGTCCAACGACCAGACCAAGACCGCTTACACATCCCCACCATTATCAATACCTCATATATATTTGCAATATTCAGATTGCTTTATCATATTCTTGCTCATTCTTCGATTGCTTGCAGGAATAGACCTTCGTGGTCAGGCTGACCGTGCTTCCGGCATCGTCAGTAACCTCAGGAGATTGGTTTAGCGATTGCTAAGGCGCAACGTCGTGCACGTTTGTAGTCGGATCGTCAAAGTCGTCTCCACCAAATCGATAGTTATCATCTCATCGAAAGATCGGGACACCCCGCCTCTATCAAGTGGTATCAGTTTTCAGGTTGCTCGGTGAGAATTTCCAGTTTTCCTAGATTAGATTTATTTTCTTACCTATTGTCCAAGAAAAAGCCACAAAAAAGAGTTAGATCTATTCATCCTTTGTCCAAGCCAGTCTGAGCCTTTGCAATTTTCTTTTCATTGCTTGCATAGTTGAATTATCGGTTGCATCGTCGTGTCGAGTTGTTGGTCTTAGTGTCTAGGTCGTTTAGAGTTTCGAGTTCTGTTCACATTAGTCACGCCACCGCTGCATCATTATCTCTTCCGTTGTCCACCACCCATCCATCAATTTCCACCACGTGCTACCCACCATTCATTGTTATAATAATAGTTGAGATCGTTCACATCTTCACTTGATCCAATCTGCATCTTATCTAGTTTGTTTTGGAAAGAGGGAGAAAAAAAGAGAGAGAAGAAAACGAGAGAAAAAAAGGAGAAAAAAGTCAGAGAAAAAAAAGGAGAGAAAGAAAAAAAAAGTGTGAGGAAAAAAAAGAGAGAAAAAAAAACAAAAAAATTGGCACAAACTTTTCCAGAGGAAAGTTGGAGACAGAGTTGTTGTATATCCTGCTTGGCAGTTGTTTTTCATCATTATCTTCACTGCCGTTGTGATCTTCACTTATATCTTGCTGTCAAGAGCTACTTAGTATCCTTCATTGATGCTAGTTGTGCTACGCCGTGACCTCATTAGTGTTCTAGGCTCGCGTCTCTAGTCCGGTCTAGCCTAGGACCAGCACAGTACCGTCGTTGAGCGTTTATTCAACATTGCATCTTTGAATTGATTATTGCTAATCTTTTGCTACCATATATAGCCAACCCAGCTCCACATATTTCTACACCGTGTATACGTACGCTCCCCTGGCAATCGCTTTACTCAATATTCGGAGTTACTTGACACCGCTGGTTGCCGATCACCGCCTGCTGCATGGTAAGAACTTGTAAGACATTGATATTTGCGTTACTGTGAGCGTTTTACCACCACATCCTAGTAGTTATAGGAACATTATTTTTGGGTTTTGTTTCTTGTTCTACTAATCATGACAGGATCCAGAGTCAATTCATGGGCTTTGTCGATCGCGGGAGAGGTGCCACCACCTTTGCAAATACCATAACCGTCACGAGAGGTGCACAAACATCCAAATGCACATGATCAGGTTAATGTATCTATACCACCATTTAATGGCCGTTTTAAACCTGCTTTATATATTGAATGGGAGTTCGACATAAAAAATATATTTGCTTCCCATAATTTCGATGAACATAAAAAGGTTAAGGTTGCGGTTGGTTCTTTCACTGGTTATGCTTTGGTTTGGTGGAGTGAATATTGTCGGTTACACCCTGATTATATACCTACTACTTGGGATGATTTGAAACTTGCCATGCGACATACTTTCGTCCCTGCTTATTATACTCGTGACATGATTAAGAAGTTGCAACACTTAAAACAAGGTAGTGAAACTGTAACAAAATATTATAATGATTTACAAACTACCTTGTTGCATTCCTCTTTAGAAGAAAGTGAAGATGATTTTATGGATAGATTTTGGGGAGGATTAAACCGTGATATTCAAGATATACTAATTCATGAAGAGTGTTATCCTATGGACCATTTGTTTCATCTTGCTTGCAAAGCTGAACAGGAAATAAAACGACGTGTTGGCCACGAGGAGAACAAGCGCACGGTGCACATTCCAAGAGTTGATATGATTGTTCCTTCAACTACTAGGCATACTATGACAACCACATCCGTTGTTGTCAGGACTACATCACCTCCACCATGTGACATATCGCCCCCGAGAGTGGCTACATCATCTGAGTTGATCATAAGAGGTAATGACAAAGGTACTGATCTTTCATCTCAACATGAGAATGATGAATGCCTTGTCAATTTGAATGCACCATCTGATGAGCTACCCACTACTTTGATCACACCACCTATTTTAGAGGACTACGTTGATAATTTGACTTTGCCATGCGATCATACAACTGAAATACCAACAATTTTGAGTGCACCCATTGAATTAACTATTGATGCAAAAGAACCAATGTTTAATCATTTTGATATGACCTCTAATCTTGGTGATGATTCTGTGTTGAATGACTTATTGCATGTTTGCTTATTTAAGCATGTTGTAGCATGTAAATTTGATGCAAGTAAGGTTTATTCACCAATGTTGGGATGGTTTAATGATGAACATTGTCAATCTTTTGAAATGAATAAGAGCTTCACTTATATGTGCAAACTGAGTTGCAATATTTTCATGCCTTCTACTTCTTGTGCTAATTTTTTGGCTTTAGATTTTATGAACTATGCAAGTTACTCATCTATTCATGTGTCATATATGCAAAAATCAAGGGAAGTAAAAATGGATGACATATACATATACAACATGTACACCTTGTCTCTTTTGTTAGCGACATTTTAGATTAAGCAACGCCGAGGACGGCTTTATTTTCAAGAAGGGGAGGATGATGAGGACATGACTACCTTGGATATGACCAAAAATATTGCATATATGCATATTTGTCAGGTGATTTCTAGTGCAAACTATTCAATAATCTATTTATGTTATCCAGAACAAAAATACTTCACACACTTTTGTGTTTTGTCTAATTGCAGGTGTATGGGACATTTGTACAATCCACATATGAAGATAAGGAAGAAAGAGATGTTTATTTGCTGTCCAAAAAGTTCTCTCACGTCACTTTTGGCCCAAGAGAAGATAGAGTCCAAGTCTCTCACGTTCTGGATTCAGATTCGGACTGCACAGACATACCTGACTCAAAACGCACACAAGTTTTTCATACGGACTCCGAATTGGGTGATTATTTTTTTGTTGGAAACTAGATTTCGTGCACTTTCCAACCCAATTGGAATCACCTTCAAATTCGTCCGGAGCGTTGAGTTGTGGACGAAACAATCTGATGCTGCAGCAGAATCCGAGTCAAACTACAAGTCCAAAGGTGTTACATCACCTCCACTTGGGCCCATTGGCCTTGTACGACCTAGATTTGGTTTTAGGCTGCCTTGGGACGTCCTCCCACCTCCTTGGCCGCCACCCCTTGCTCCTATATAAGTAGATCCATCTAGTAGCTTTTCCTTGGGATTTGTTTAGTTAAAAGTTAGCCATTGCAACTTCGTGTACTTCGTTTGTGTCCAACGACCAGACCAAGACCGCTTACACATCCCCACCATTATCAATACCTCATATATATTTGCAATGTTCAGATTGCTTTATCATATTCTTGCTCGTTCTTCGATTGCTTGCAGGAATAGACCTTCGTGGTCAGGCTGACCGTGCTTCCGGCATCGTCAGTAACCTCAGGAGATTGGTTTAGCGATTGCTAAGGCGCAACGTCGTGCACGTTTGTAGTCGGATCGTCAAAGTCGTCTCCACCAAATCGATAGTTATCATCTCATCGAAAGATCGGGACACCCCGCCTCTATCAAGGGTATGAACCATTGAGAACTTGGAATACAGTAGGTTTAACACCAATATAAATAAAGAATGAGTTCATTACAATACCTTATGTGGTGATTTTTCTTTCTTGCACTAACGGAGATTATGAGATTTCCTATTGAGTTTTGTGTTGTGAAGTTTTCAAGTTTTGGGTAAAGATTTGATGGACTATGGAATAAGGACTGGCAAGAGCCGAAGCTTGGGGATGCCCATGGAACCCCAAGATATTCAAGAATAGCCAAAAGTCTAAGCGTGGGGAAGCCCCGGAAGGCATCCCCTCTTTCGTCTTCGTTTAACGGTAACTTTACTTGGAGCTATATTTTTATTCGCCACATGATATGTGTTTTTCTTGGAGCGTCTTGTATGATATTATTATTTGCTTTTTAGTTTAACACAATCATCCTTTCTGTACACACCTTTTGGGAAGAATCCCACTTGATTAGCTATGTGCTTCACTTATATCTTTTGAGCTAGATAGTTTTGCTCTAGTGCTTCACTTAAATCTTTTAGAGCACGGCAGTGGCTTAATTTTGTAGAAATTGTTAGTCTCTCATGCCTCACTTATACAATTTTGAGAGTCTCTTAGAACAGCATGGTATTTGCTATGGTTATAAAATTGGTCCTAGAATGATGGGCATCCAAGTTGGGTATAATAAAAACTATCATAGGAAGTGAATTGGATGCTATGATCAATTTGATACTTGATGATTGTTTTGAGATATGGAGGTAGTGATATTAGAGTCATGCTAGTTGGGTGATTATGAATTTACAGAATGCTTGTGTTGAAGTTAGCAAGTCCCATAGCATGCACATATGGTGAAAGTTGTGTAACAAATTTGAAACATGAGGTGTTCTTAGATTGTGCATCCTTATGAGTGGCGGTCGGGGACGAGCGATGGTCTTTTCCTACCAATCTATCCCCCTAGGAGGATGTGCATAGTGCTTGGTTTTTTATGACTTGTAGATTTTTGCAATAAGTATATGAGTTCTTTTTTGACTAATGTCGAGTCCATGGATTATACGCACTCTCACCTTTACATCATTGCTAGCCTCTTCGGTACCGTGCATTGCCCTTTCTCACCTTGAGAGTTGGTGCAAACCTCGCTGGTGCATCCAAACCCCGTGATACGATACGCTCTATCACACATAAACCTCCTTATATCTTCCTCAAAACAGCCACCATACCTACCTATTATGGCATTTCCATAGCCATTCCGAGATATATTGCCGTGCAACTTTCCACCATTCCGTTTATCATCATGACACGCATCATCATTGCCATATTGCCTTGCATGATCATGTAGTTGACATCATATTTGTGGCAAAGCCACCATGCATAATTTTTCATTCATGTCACTCTTGATTCATTGCCCATCCCGGTACACTGCCAGAGGCATTCATATAGAGTCATATCTTGTTCTAGTTTTGGGTTGTAGTTCATGAGTTGTAAATAAATAAAAGTGTGATGA
>NC_041381.1:274874367-274952873 GCF_002162155.2 Triticum dicoccoides
AAGAAAGGCCAAAAGAAAAAAGAAAGGCCCAAAAAAAGAAAATAGAAATAAAAAGGGGGTAATGTTACTATCCTTTTCCACACGTGTGCTTCAAAGTAGCACCATGTTCTTCATATAGCGAGTCTCATATGTTGTCACGTTCATATACTAGTGAGAATTTTTCATTATAGAACTTGGCTTGTATATTCCTACGATGGGCTTCCTCAAAATGCCCTAGGTCCTCGTGAGCAAGCAAGTTGGATGCACACCCACTAGTTTCTTTTGTTGAGCTTTCATACATTTATAGCCCTAGTGCATAAGTTGCATGGCAATCCCTACTCCTCATGTTGACATCAATTGATGGGCATCTCCATAGCCCGTTGATTATCCTCGTCAATGTGAGACTTTATCCTTTTTTGTCTTCTCCACACAATCCCCATCATCATATTCTATTCCACCCATAGTGCTATATCTATGGCTCACGCTCATGTATTGCCTGAAAGTTGAAAAAGTTTGAGATTATTTAAGTATGAAACAATTGCTTGGCTTGTCATCGGGGGTGTATAAGATGGGAGCCTTTTTATGTGATGAAAATGAACCATGACCTAACTATATGATTTTGTAGGAATCAACTTTCTTTAGCCATGTTATTTTGAGAAGACATGATTGCTTTGATTAGTATGCTTGAAGTATTACTATTTACTATGTCAATATGAACTTCTATTTTGAATCATTTGGATCTGAACATTCATGCCACAATAAAGAAAATTACATTGAGAATTATGCTAGGTAGCATTCCACATCAAAAATTTTGTTTTTATCATTTATCTACTCGAGGACGAGCAGGAATTAAGCTTGGGGATGCTTGATACGTCTCCCAACGTATCTATAATTTTTTATTGTTGCATGCTATTATATTACCCGTTTTGGATGTTTATGGCTTTACTTTACATATTTATATCATTTTTGGGACTAACCAACTAACCGGAGGCCCAGCCCGTATTGCTGTTTTTTTTTGCCTATTTCAGTGTTTCGAAGAAACATAATATCAAACGGAGTCCAAAAGGAATGAAACCTTTGGGAGCGTGATTTTTGGAACGAACATGATCCAGAGGACTTGGAGTGGAAGTCAAGCAATAGCCGAGGCGGCCACGAAGGTGGAAGGCGCGCCCCCATACTGAGCACGCCCCCCTATCTCGTGGGCCCCTCAGGCATCCACCGACCTACTTCTTCCTCCTATATATACCCACGTACCCTGAGAACATCAGAACAGACCACGAAAACCTAATTCCACCGCCGTAACCTTCTGTGTCCGCGAGATCACATCTTGGAGCCTTCGTCGGTGCTAAGGCTCCATCGGAGGGGGAATCGATCACGGGGGGCCTCCACATCATCTCCAAGGCCTCTCCGATGAGTTGTGAGTAGTCTACCACAGACCTTCGGGTCCATAGTTATTAGCTAGATGGCTTCTTCTCTCTCTTTGAATCTCAATACCATGTTCTCCTCGATCTTCTTGGAGATCTATTTGATGTAACTCTTTTTGCAGTGTGTTTGTCGAGATCCGATGAATTGTGGGTTTATGATCAAGTTTATCTATGAGAAATATTTGAATCTCCTCTGAATTCTTTTATGTGTGATTAAGTTATCTTTGCAAGTCTCTTCAAATTATCAGTTTGGTTTGGCCTACTAGATTGATCTTTCTTGCAATGGGAGAAGCGCTTAGCTTTAGGTTCAATCTTGCGGTGTCCTTTCCCGGTGACAGTAGGGGTAGCAAGACACGTATTGTATTGTTGCCATCGAGGATAAAGAGATGGGGTTTATATCATATTGCATGAGTTTATCCCTCTACTTCATGTCATCTTTCTTAATGCGTTACTCTGTTCTTTATGAACTTAATATTCCAGATGCATGCTGGATAGCGGTCGATGTGTGGAGTAATAGTAGTAGATGCAGGCAGGAGTCAGTCTACTTTTCACGGATGTGATGCCTATATACATGATCATTGTCGGATTTCGGGTTCCGGCAGACACTTGAGGCTCGAACTCTGGGGTGCGCACGAAGATCTCTCCTCCTACCAGCTCACGTCTCGAAGCCTCGCAAGGGATCTAAGCTAGAAAGAAGAACACACAAGGGACATGAGGTTTATACTGGTTCAGGCCACCATTGTGGTGTAATACCCTACTCCGGTGTGTGGTGTGGTGGATTGCCTCAGGGGCTGATGATGAACAATACAAAGGGAGAACAGCCTCGCGAGGGGCTGTTCTTGAGCTGGTGCGATGAACTGCTTGGGTGAGTTCAGTCGCCTCTCTCTCTCTCTAGCCTACCCAAACTCCTCTCTGTGATGAGAACCCCCCCCCCTACTCTATGGTGGCTAGCTCTATTTATAGAGAGAGGCCCTGGGCCTCTTCCCAAATATTGAGCGGGAAGGGCGCCAACAATTGGCCATTTTGAAGGGGAACATCTAGTACACTTATCCTGACTAAAGTTGGTCTTCAACTGCCAAAGACTCTGGTGGTGACGCCGTCCTGGGCTCCACGGTGACCTCCACCCTGCCGCTCTGCTGGTCTTGGTCTTGTTGCACCAAAATAGTAATCTTTTCCTGATGCCTTGGCCTGTGCTTGCCCCCTTTGCACCGAAGGGGAAACAAGGACACTGCCCAGGTCGGCGCCCGCCTGGCGCCCGCCTGGTCTCGATCGTCATGGCTTGCATCGTGGGCACCTCGTGAGGTACCCTTGCCTTGATCTCTCCGCCTCCTCGCGAGCCCGCCTGATGAGGCTGCTCCTGAGGAAGCTTCCCGTCGTCCGCCCCGCGAGGCTTGGCCCCTCGCGAGGGTCTTGAGCTTGAGATGATGAAGCTGAGTTGCACTGGGCCCCCACTTGAGCCACGCCGCAGGCCGCAGGTAGGAAAGTATGGGGACCCCCGTTCCCAGAACACCGACAGTAGCCCCCGGGCCCAAGGCGCGCCCGGACTTGGTGATGAGGACATCAATACAATTGTTACACCCACAACCCCTGCTGCTATACATACTGGACCAATTACTAGAGTTCGTGCACGCCAACTAAATTACCAGGTACTTTCGTTTCTTGGTAATGATTCTAATGTTCATGAGAATATGATGCTGCCTAAATTGGATACATTTGTTTTGCTTACAAATGAAGGGCCTAGCTTGGAGAAGGATGAACATTGGAGCAAGAACAAGCATGGAGATGATGGCATACGCAAGGGAAACAAGAACGGAGTTACAAGTGATGATTTCAGGACTTTGAAGCCACCATAATGGGTGCATGAAGCCTTGGACGAAATATACAAGATGCCACTTCATAAATTTCGTCCCGAGGCTATTTTAGGTGCTGCGTCACCTTATTATTGGGCCAGGCCCATGTAATTTCGAAATACATAAGTATAGGCTATTTTTAGAGTCCGTATGTGTGGGGAAACAAGAGATAGGGTTGATTTCGGACCCCTCCACCAAGGGCCACGAAATTCCCCCCTCTTCCTCCATATATACAGCCCTTAGGGCATCGTTTAGACTGCGGGTTTTGTTTAGATCAAAAGTTCGCCATAGCTGCAACTTCGCGTACTTCGTTTGTGTTCAACGACCAGACAAAGGCGTCACAGAACCCCACCTTGATCAATAAAGCTTTCATCTTATATTCGCAATATCCAGATTGCAATCTCAGTTTCTTGCTTGTTCTTCGTTTGCTCGCAGGAAACAGACCCTCGTGGTCAGGTTGATCGTGCTCCGGCGTGGTCAATAACCTCTCGGAGTTGGTTTAGCGTTTGCTAAGGCGCGACGTCCTCGCACGTTCGTAGTCGGATCGTCAAAGTCGACTTCCACCAAAGCGATATCCTTCATCTCATCGAAAGACGGGACACCTTAGCCTCTATCAAGTGGTATCAGATTCCCAGGTTGCTCGGTGAGATTTTACAGTTTTTCGTAGTTTAGATCGAGTCTGTCTTCATACCTATAGTCCACGAAAAAGCCACAAAAAAAATTTAGGGTTAGTTCATCATATCCGAACCAATCTGAGCCTTTGCATAATCTTTTTAGGGTTTTGCTTTGTTGAATTTGCGGTTGCATCGTCGGTCTAGTTGCTGGTCTTAGAGTCTAGTCTTTTAGAGTTTCGAGTTCTGGTCATAAGTTGTCACGCCGCCGCCGCACCATCATCATCGCCCCTGCCATCTACCACCACCGCTCCGAATCCGTATCCATATACCACCACCGATCCATATCCATATACTACCACCGCTACCACCACCGCTGCCATATACCACCACCATATATCCACCACCAATCCGAGTTCCTTGCTTATTAGGTTTGTTTTCGAGATCCATCTAGTTTCCGATTCGTGTTTCCTTGCCGGAGTAGGTTTCGGAAAAAAAAAGAGTCGGGTAGCCACACTCCGTTTAGGCCCAAAAATTTTCGAAAACGCATTTTTCGAAATTTTTTCTAGCTATCCTATTTTTAGGTGTTTCTGAGTGTTTTGAGACAGGTGCCATTATAGGAAGTTTTTTTTGACCCGTTTCCAGTTTTTGGGTCCGGGCAGTCAAAAAAAAAAATTGGTCGAAAAATTTTCGTGCCCATCCTGTCAGTTTGAGCTAAGAAGAGTTTTGAGACACTCGCCATTATAGTGATTTCTCGCAAAAAAAAACAGCGCAAAAAAAAACAAAGAGCGCAAAAAAAGAAAAAGAAAAAAAGAGCGAACTTTTTTTCTTCAGACTGTGCTTTTCCCTTGTTTACGTGCCGCGCCGTGATTTTGTTAGTGTTCTAGGCTCGCGTCTCTAGCACAGTCTAGCCTAGGACCAGCACAGTACCGTCGTTGAGCGTTTATTCAACTTTGCATCTCTGAATTGATTATTGCTGACCCTTTTGCTACCATATTATAAGCCTTCCCAGCTCCACATACATCTACGTCGTGCGTTTGACTCTCCCTGGTAATCGCTCTATCCAAGCTTTGAGAGTTTTTGACTACAACGGTTGCCGATCACCGCCTGCTGCTGGGTAAGAACTGTTAAGAATTTGAGATTTGCTTGACGGATTTGTGACACCCACCACCACCACTTGTTCGTAGTCTGTAGGATCATATTCTTGTGTGTTTCTATTGCTGCTAACCATGCCAGGATCACAAGCCGACGAGATTGACTGGGAGAATTTATCGAACAAGGAGCTTCATGATAAGTTTCAGCAAATGATGACTGAACAGGTGCAAGATGTGCTGAACAATTTTGAAGAGGCCATGGAGAAGATCACTGGCCTTGAGAAGACGTTCGAAACAAAGCTCGATAACAAGTTTAATGAATTGCTCGCGCGTCTTCCACCACCACCACCCGCTGCACCTAACGCACCTCTCCAACAACAACAACAACGACTACCTCCACGTCGCGAAGCAGACCTCCGCCAAGCAAGCCGTGTTCCTCTTGCGTTTGGCCAAACTGTTGGTGCCGCTGTTGATACTTCTGTGGCTCCTGCTGCTGATGCGGAGGAGGATGATTATGTGGGAGATTATGAGGATGAGGTTGATCAAAATCAACACTACGTGCAGCCACCTGTACCACCACCAGCAGGTCGACCTCAGGTATATATTCGTAATGGTAGGCCTGCACCACCACCTCAGGTACGAGATGATGTCCATATTCCTAAACTGAAATTGAATATTCCACCATTTGAGGGTAGATATGTTCCTGATATATATCTTACTTGGGAGTTAGAAACTGAACAACGATTTACATGTTTACAATATCCTGAGGAGAGACGAGTTGCTGCTGCTGTTTGTGCTTTCACTAGTTTTGCATGTGTTTGGTGGTCTGAACATTGTAGATTATATCCTATTCCAACTACTTGGGCTGCTTTGAAAACTGCTATGCGTACGCGTTGGGTTCCACCATATTATCAACATGAATTGCTTCAAAAATTGCAGCGTTTAAGACAAGGGAAAAATTCTGTAGAAGAATATTATCAGGAATTACAAACTGGCATGATTAGATGTGGTATTGTTGAGGAGAATGAAGCTATGCTTGCACGTTTTCTGGGTGGATTAAATAGAGAGATTCAGACCATTCTAGACTATAAGGAGTATACTAATATCACTCGTTTATTCCATCTTGCTTGTAAAGCTGAACGTGAAGTGCAGGATCGACAAGCATTGGGGCGAACTAACTTTTCTGCAGGCCGACCTTCATCATGGACACCACGTGCATCTTCTACTTCAACTGCACCAGCACCTCCATCCGGTGCCACCTCCAGCCGTGATACAAGAAAACAGGCACAACCACCATTATCTTCCAAGAGCGCACCTGCGGGTCCTGCACAGCGTTCTTCTTCTTCAATGGCATCAACAGGGCACACAAGTGATATTATTTGTCGTCGTTGTAAGGGAGGAGGTCATTATGCGAGGGAATGCAAATCTCCGCGTGTGATGATTGCTACCGCGGATGGTGGATATGAGTCCGCTAGTGACTATGATGAAGAGACATTGGCTCTTATTACACGTGAAGAACATGGTGGAGATGATTCTGATCATGAGACGCAATACATGGCTCCTGAAGACGCTGACAGGTATGAATGTTTAGTTGCTCAACGTGATTTGAGTGTGCAGGTCACACAAGCTGAGCAAAATCAGAGGCACAATTTGTTCCATACCAAGGGAGTTGTGAAGGAACGTTCTGTGCGCGTCATAATAGACGGAGGGAGCTGCAACAACTTGGCTAGCATGGAGATGGTGGAGAAGCTTTCTCTCACCACAAGACCACATCCACATCCTTACTACATCCAATGGTTCAACAACAGCGGCAAGGTTAAGGTAACACGTACTGTTCGTGTGCATTTTAGTATCTCTACATATGCTGATTATGTTGATTGTGATGTGGTACCTATGCAAGCATGTTCCTTATTACTTGGTAGACCATGGCAATTTGATAAAAATTCTGTACACCATGGTAGAAACAATCACTATACTCTTGTTCATAAGGATAGAAATATTACTTTGCTTCCTATGACTCCTGATTCCATTTTGAAAGATGATATTAATAGAGCTAATAAAGCAAAACAGGAGACGAATAAGAGTGAAAATCAGATTGTGGCAATAGAATTTGAGCAACAAATGAAGCCTAATAATAAACCATCTAGTGTTGCTTCTGAAATTAAATTGAAAAGTGCATGTTTATTTGCCACCAAATCTGATATTGATGAGCTAGATTTCAGCAAATCTGTTTGCTATGCTTTTGTGTGCAAAGAGGCATTATTTTCATTCGAGGACGTGCCTTCCTCTTTGCCTCCTGCTGTCACTAACATTTTGCAGGAGTTTGCTGACGTCTTTCCACAAGACGTGCCACCGGGATTACCGCCTATTCGAGGGATTGAGCATCAGATGGACTTAATTCCCGGTGCTTCACTGCCAAACCGTGCACCATACCGTACCAATCCAGAGGAGACGAAGGAGATTATGCGTCAAGTACAAGAGCTTCTCGACAAAGGTTATATACGCGAATCCCTTAGTTCTTGTGCTGTTCCTATTATTCTAGTGCCGAAAAAGGATGGTACATCACGTATGTGTGTTGATTGTAGAGGCATTAATAATATTACTATTCGTTATCGTCATCCTATTCCTAGGCTAGATGATATGCTTGATGAATTGAGTGGCTCTACAATATTCTCCAAAGTTGATTTGCGTAGTGGCTACCATCAAATTCGTATGAAATTGGGAGATGAATGGAAAACAGCATTTAAAACTAAGTTTGGATTATATGAGTGGTTAGTCATGCCTTTTGGGTTAACTAATGCACCTAGTACTTTCATGAGATTAATGAACGAAGTTTTACATGCTTTCATTGGACGATTTGTGGTAGTCTATTTTGATGATATACTGATTTATAGCAGATCTTTGGAAGAACATTTGGAACATTTACGTGCCGTTTTTATTGCTCTACGTGATGCACGTTTGTTTGGTAACCTTGGGAAGTGCACCTTTTGCACCGACCGAGTATCTTTTCTTGGCTATGTTGTTACTCCACAGGGAATTGAAGTTGACAAAGCCAAGATTGAAGCTATTGAGAGTTGGCCGCAGCCCAAAACGGTCACACAGGTGAGGAGTTTTCTTGGCCTCGCTGGATTCTATAGGCGTTTTGTGAGAGATTTCAGCACCATTGCTGCACCTCTCAACGAGCTTACAAAGAAGGATGTGCCTTTTGTTTGGGGTACCGCACAGGAAGAAGCCTTCACGGTATTGAAAGATAAGTTGACACATGCTCCTTTACTCCAACTTCCTGATTTTAATAAGACTTTTGAGCTTGAATGTGATGCTAGTGGAATTGGATTAGGAGGTGTGTTATTACAAGATGGCAAACATGTTGCATACTTTTCTGAAAAATTGAGTGGGCCTAGTCTGAATTATTCTACTTATGATAAAGAATTATATGCTCTTGTTCGGACTTTAGAAACATGGCAACATTATTTATGGCCCAAAGAATTTGTTATACATTCTGATCATGAATCTTTGAAACATATTAAAAGTCAAGCTAAACTGAATCGTAGACATGCTAAATGGGTTGAATTCATTGAGACTTTCCCTTATGTCATTAAACACAAGAAGGGAAAAGAAACTGTTATTGCTGATGCATTTTCTCGTCGCTATACTATGCTTTCACAACTTGACTTCAAAATATTTGGTTTGGAGACCATCAAAGATCAATATGTGCATGATGCTAATTTTAAAGATGTAATGCAGAATTGTAAAGAAGGAAGAATGTGGAACAAGTTTGTTGTTAACGATGGATTTGTGTTTCGTGCTAACAAGCTATGCATTCCAGCTAGCTCCGTTCGTCTTTTGTTGTTGCAGGAGGCGCATGGAGGAGGATTAATGGGACACTTTGGCGTGAAGAAGACGGAGGACGTACTTGCTACACATTTCTTTTGGCCAAAGATGAGACGGGATGTTGAGCGTTTTATTGCTCGCTGCACTACATGTCAAAAAGCTAAGTCACGACTCAATCCTCATGGTTTATATATGCCTTTGCCTGTACCTAGTGTTCCTTGGGAGGATATATCTATGGACTTTGTTTTAGGTTTACCTCGAACAAAGAAGGGGAGGGATAGCATATTTGTTGTCGTGGATAGATTCTCGAAAATGGCACACTTTATACCATGTCATAAAAGTGATGATGCTGTTAATGTTGCTGATTTGTTCTTTCGTGAAATTATTCGCTTGCATGGTGTGTGATGAGGACATCAATACAATTGTTACACCCACAGCCCCTGCTGCTATACATACTGGACCAATTACTAGAGCTCGTGCACGCCAACTAAATTACCAGGTACTTTCGTTTCTTGGTAATGATTCTAATGTTCATGAGAATATGATGCTGCCTAAATTGGATACATTTGTTTTGCTTACAAATGAAGGGCCTAGCTTGGAGAAGGATGAACATTGGAGCAAGAACAAGCATGGAGATGATGGCATGCGCAAGGGGAACAAGAACGGAGTTACAAGTGATGATTTCAGGACTTTGAAGCCACCATAATGGGTGCATGAAGCCTTGGACGAAATATACAAGATGCCACTTCATAAATTTCGTCCCGAGGCTATTTTAGGTGCTGCGTCACCTTATTATTGGGCCAGGCCCATGTAATTTCGAAATACATAAGTATAGGCTATTTTTAGAGTCTGTATGTGTGGGGAAACAAGAGATAGGGTTAATTTCGGACCCCTCCACCAAGGGCCACGAAATTCCCCCCTCTTCCTCCATATATACAGCCCTTAGGGCATCGTTTAGACTTTGGGTTTTGTTTAGATTAAAAGTTCGCCATAGCTGCAACTTCGCGTACTTCGTTTGTGTTCAACGACCAGACAAAGGCGTCACAAAACCCCACCTTGAACAATAAAGCTTTCATCTTATATTCGCAATATCCAGATTGCAATCTCAGTTTCTTGCTTGTTCTTCGTTTGCTCGCAGGAAACAGACCCTCGTGGTCAGGTTGATCGTGCTCCGGCGTGGTCAATAACCTCTCGGAGTTGGTTTAGCGATTGCTAAGGCGCGACGTCCTCGCACGTTCGTAGTCGGATCGTCAAAGTCGACTTCCACCAAAGCGATATCCATCATCTCATCGAAAGACGGGACACCTCCGCCTCTATCACAAACTAGCCGCGCTTATGGCAGAGGACAATCCGGCGGATCAGGAGACCCATAATGCAGAAATTGCGAAGGTGAGAGAGCAGATCGTGCAAGCCAAAGCGGATCTGGCAGCAGAAAAAGACCGGATGGCTGCAGAGCGGGCCGCTTTGGACGCCCAGGCCTATAAACTCATGCTTGACCAAAACGCATCACAGGAGGTTTTAAAGCGGAAGCACAGATCACGCCTGCCGTTAGGGTTTGACCCCCGAAATCTCTTTCACACTCCAGGAGCTGGACCCAGTAATCCGCCGCAGTACCCGGAGACAAACCGGATTGAGGCACCAGGACCAGGGGCGACAGTCCAACCTCGCCTGATGGAACCTCCTCACCAAAACATTGTGGTTCCTCCGCCGGTCCAGACGCCCCCGGGTCATTATTCGAATTCTATGGACAACCTTGTTGCGGCCGTTTGATGAGGACATCAATACAATTGTTACACCCACAGCCCCTGCTACTATACATACTGGACCAATTACTAGAGCTCGTGCACGCCAACTAAATTACCAGGTACTTTCGTTTCTTGGTAATGATTCTAATGTTCATGAGAATATGATGCTGCCTAAATTGGATACATTTGTTTTGCTTACAAATGAAGGGCCTAGCTTGGAGAAGGATGAACATTGGAGCAAGAACAAGCATGGAGATGATGGCATGCGCAAGGGGAACAAGAACGGAGTTACAAGTGATGATTTCAGGACTTTGAAGCCACCATAATGGGTGCATGAAGCCTTGGACGAAATATACAAGATGCCACTTCATAAATTTCGCCCCGAGGCTATTTTAGGTGCTGCGTCACCTTATTATTGGGCCAGGCCCATGTAATTTCGAAATACATAAGTATAGGCTATTTTTAGAGTCCGTATGTGTGGGGAAACAAGAGATAGGGTTGATTTCGGACCCCTCCACCAAGGGCCACGAAATTCCCCCCTCTTCCTCCATATATACAGCCCTTAGGGCATCGTTTAGACTGCGGGTTTTGTTTAGATCAAAAGTTCGCCATAGCTGCAACTTCGCGTACTTCGTTTGTGTTCAACGACCAGACAAAGGCGTCACAGAACCCCACCTTGATCAATAAAGCTGTCATCTTATATTCGCAATATCCAGATTGCAATCTCAGTTTCTTGCTTGTTCTTCGTTTGCTCGCAGGAAACAGACCCTCGTGGCCAGGTTGATCGTGCTCCGGCGTGGTCAATAACCTCTCGGAGTTGGTGATGAGGACATCAATACAATTGTTACACCCACAGCCCCTGCTGCTATACATACTGGACCAATTACTAGAGCTCGTGCACGCCAACTAAATTACCAGGTACTTTCGTTTCTTGGTAATGATTCTAATGTTCATGAGAATATGATGCTGCCTAAATTGGATACATTTGTTTTGCTTACAAATGAAGGGCCTAGCTTGGAGAAGGATGAACATTGGAGCAAGAACAAGCATGGAGATGATGGCATGCGCAAGGGAAACAAGAACGGAGTTACAAGTGATGATTTCAGGACTTTGAAGCCACCATAATGGGTGCATGAAGCCTTGGACGAAATATACAAGACGCAACTTCATAAATTTTGTCCCGAGGCTATTTTAGGTGCTGCGTCACCTTATTATTGGGCCAGGCCCATGTAATTTCGAAATACATCAGTATAGGCTATTTTTAGAGTCCGTATGTGTGGGGAAACAAGAGATAGGGTTGATTTCGGACCCCTCCACCAAGGGCCACGAAATTCCCCCCTCTTCCTCCATATATACAGCCCTTAGGGCATCGTTTAGACTTTGGGTTTTGTTTAGATTAAAAGTTCGCCTTAGCTGCAACTTCGTGTACTTCGTTTGTGTTCAACGACCAGACAAAGGCGTCACAGAACCCCACCTTGATCAATAAAGCTTTCACCTTATATTCGCAATATCCAGATTGCAATCTTAGTTTCTTGCTTGTTCTTCGTTTGCTCGCAGGAAACAGACCCTCGTGGTCAGGTTGATCGTGCTCCGGCGTGGTCAATAACCTCTCGGAGTTGGTTTAGCGATTGCTAAGGCGCGACGTCCTCGCACGTTCGTAGTCGGATCGTCAAAGTCGACTTCCACCAAAACGAATTCCACCATCTCATCGAAAGACGGGACACCTTTGCCTCTATCAAGTGGTATCAGATTTCCAGGTTGCTCGGTGAGATTTTACAGTTTTTCGTAGTTTAGATCGAGTCTGTTCTTCATACCTACAGTCCACGAAAAAGCCACAAAAAAAATTAGGGTTAGTTCATCATATCCGAACCAATCTGAGCCTTTGCATAATCTTTTTAGGGTTTTGCTTTGTTGAATTTGCGGTTGCATCGTCGTGTCTAGTTGCTGGTCTTAGAGTCTAGTCTTTTAGAGTTTCGAGTTCTGGTCATAAGTTGTCACGCCGCCGCCGCACCATCATCATCACCCCTGCCATCTACCACCACCGCTTATCCGCCACCGCTTCGAATCCGTATCCATATACCACCACAGCTGTCATATACCACCACCGCTGCCATCTACCACCATATATCCATCATCTCATCGAAAGACGGGACACCTCCTCCTCTATCCATCATCTCATCTCTCTATTTAATCCACCCAGAAAACGTGCAAGCATAGCTTCATTCTCCTCAACAATACCACATCTAATCATGCCAGTTTGTAATTCCTGATAATATTCTTCTACAGAATTTTTCCCTTGTCTTAAACGCTGCAATTTTTGAAGCAATTCACGTTGATAATATGGTGGAACCCAACGCGTACGCATAGCAGTTTTCAAAGCAGCCCAAGTAGTTGGAATAGGATATAATCTACAATGTTCAGACCACCATACACATGCAAAACTAGTGAAAGCACAAACGGCAGCAGCAAGGTTAAGGTAACACGTACTGTTCGTGTGCATTTTAGTATCTCTACATATGCTGATTATGTTGATTGTGATGTGGTACCTATGCAAGCATGTTCCTTATTACTTGGTAGACCATGGCAATTTGATAAAAATTCTGTACACCATGGTAGAAACAATCACTATACTCTTGCTCATAAGGATAAAAATATTACTTTGCTTCCTATGACTCCTGATTCCATTTTGAAAGATGATATTAATAGAGCTAATAAAGCACAACAGGAGAAGAATAAGAGTGAAAATCAGATTGTGGCAAAAGAATTTGAGCAACAAATGAAGCCTAATAATAAACCATCTAGTGTTGCTTCTGAAATTAAATTGAAAAGTGCATGTTTATTTGCCACCAAATCTGATATTGATGAGCTAGATTTCAGCAAATCTGTTTGCTATGCTTTTGTGTGCAAAGAGGCATTATTTTCATTCGAGGACGTGCCTTCCTCTTTGCCTCCTGCTGTCACTAACATTTTGCAGGAGTTCGCTGACGTTTTTCCACAAGACGTGCCACCGGGATTACCGCCTATTCGAGGGATTGAGCGTCAGATTGACTTAATTCCCGGTGCTTCACTGCCAAACCGTGCACCATACCGTACCAATCCAGAGGAGACGAAGGAGATTATGCGTCAAGTACAAGAGCTTCTCGACAAAGGTTATATACGCGAATCCCTTTGTCCTTGTGTTGTTCCTATTATTCTAGTGCCGAAAAAGGATGGTACATCACGTATGTGTGTTGATTGTAGAGGCATTAATAATATTACTATTCATTATCGTCATCCTATTCCTAGGCTAGATGATATGCTTGATGAATTGAGTGGCTCTACAATATTCTCCAAAGTTGATTTGCGTAGTGGCTACCATCAAATTCGTATGAAATTGGGAGATGAATGGAAAACAGCATTTAAAACTAAGTTTGGATTATATGAGTGGTTAGTCATGCCTTTTGGGTTAACTAATGCACCTAGTACTTTCATGAGATTAATGAACGAAGTTTTACGTGCTTTCATTGGACGATTTGTGGTAGTTTACTTTGATGACATATTGATTTATAGCAGATCTTTGGAAGAACATTTGGAACATTTACGTGCTGTTTTTATTGCTTTACGTGATGCACGTTTGTTTGGTAACCTTGGGAAGTGCACCTTTTGCACCGACCGAGTATCTTTTCTTGGCTATGTTGTTACTCCATAGGGAATTGAAGTTGATAAAGCCAAGATTGAAGCTATTGAGAGTTGGCCGCAGCCCAAAACGGTCACACACGTGAGGAGTTTTCTTGGCCTCGTTGGATTCTATAGGCGTTTTGTGAGAGATTTCAGCACCATTGCTGCACCTCTCAATGAGCTTACAAAGAAAGATGTGCCTTTTCTTTGGGGTACCGCACAGGAAGAAGCCTTCTCGGTATTGAAAGATAAGTTGACACATGCTCCTTTACTCCAACTTCCTGATTTTAATAAGACTTTTGAGCTTGAATGTGATGCTAGTGGAATTGGATTAGGAGGTGTGTTATTACAAGATGGCAAACATGTTGCATACTTTTCTGAAAAATTGAGTGGGCCTAGTCTGAATTATTCTACTTATGATAAAGAATTATATGCTCTTGTTCGGACTTTAGAAACATGGCAACATTATTTATGGCCCAAAGAATTTGTTATACATTCTGATCATGAATCTTTGAAACATATTAAAAGTCAAGCTAAACTGAATCGTAGACATGCTAAATGGGTTGAATTCATTGAGACTTTCCCTTATGTCATTAAACACAAGAAGGGAAAAGAAACTGTTATTGCTGATGCATTTTCTCGTCGCTATACTATGCTTTCACAACTTGACTTCAAAATATTTGGTTTGGAGACCATCAAAGATCAATATGTGCATGATGCTAATTTTAAAGATGTAATGCAGAATTGTAAAGAAGGAAGAATGTGGAACAAGTTTGTTGTTAACGATGGATTTGTGTTTCGTGCTAACAAGCTATGCATTCCAGCTAGCTCCGTTCGTCTTTTGTTGTTGCAGGAGGCGCATGGAGGAGGATTAATGGGACACTTTGGCGTGAAGAAGACGGAGGACGTACTTGCTACACATTTCTTTTGGCCAAAGATGAGACGGGATGTTGAGCGTTTTATTGCTCGCTGCACTACATGTCAAAAAGCTAAGTCACGACTCAATCCTCATGGTTTATATATGCCTTTGCCTGTACCTAGTGTTCCTTGGGAGGATATATCTATGGACTTTGTTTTAGGTTTACCTCGAACAAAGAAGGGGAGGGATAGCATATTTGTTGTCGTGGATAGATTCTCGACAATGGCACACTTTATACCATGTCATAAAAGCGATGATGCTGTTAATGTTGCTGATTTGTTCTTTCGTGAAATTATTCGCTTGCATGGTGTGCCAAATACTATTGTTTCAGATCGTGATACTAAATTTCTTAGCCACTTTTGGAGATGTTTATGGGCTAAGTTGGGGACTAAACTGCTTTTTAGTACTACTTGTCACCCCCAAACTGATGGACAAACTGAAGTAGTCAATAGAACGTTGTCTACTATGCTTAGGGCTGTTTTGAAGAATAATAAGAAAATGTGGGAGGAATGCTTGCCTCATATTGAATTTGCTTATAATCGTTCATTGCATCCTACCTCGTGCACCTATTGATTTGTTGCCTCTTTCATCTTCGGAGAAGGTTAATTTTGATGCTAAACAACGTGCTGAATTGATTTTAAAAATGCATGAGTTAACTAAGGAAAACATTGAGCGCATGAATGCTAAATATAAACTTGCTGGAGATAAGGGTAGAAAACATGTTGTGTTTGCACCTGGAGATCTTGTTTGGTTACATTTGCGTAAGGATAGATTTCCTGATTTGCGCAAATCAAAGTTAATGCCACGTGCTGATGGTCCCTTTAAGGTGTTAGAGAAAATAAATGATAATGCATATAAACTTGAGCTGCCTGCAGATTTTGGGGTTAGTCCCACTTTTAACATTGCAGATTTGAAGCCTTATTTGGGTGAGGAAGATGAACTTCCGTCGAGGACGACTTCATTTCAAGAAGGGGAGGATAATGAGGACATCAATACAATTGTTACACCCACAGCCCCTGCTGCTATACATACTGGACCAATTACTAGAGCTCGTGCACGCCAACTAAATTACCAGGTACTTTCGTTTCTTGGTAATGATTCTAATGTTCATGAGAATATGATGCTGCCTAAATTGGATACATTTGTTTTGCTTACAAATGAAGGGCCTAGCTTGGAGAAGGATGAACATTGGAGCAAGAACAAGCATGGAGATGATGGCATGCGCAAGGGAAACAAGAACAGAGTTACAAGTGATGATTTCAGGACTTTGAAGCCACCATAATGGGTGCATGAAGCCTTGGACGAAATATACAAGATGCCACTTCATAAATTTCATCCCGAGGCTATTTTAGGTGCTGCGACACCTTATTATTGGGCCAGGCCCATGTAATTTCGAAATACATAAGTATAGGCTATTTTTAGAGTCCGTATGTGTGGGGAAACAAGAGATAGGGTTGATTTCGGACCCCTCCACCAAGGGCCACGAAATTCCCCCCTCTTCCTCCATATATACAGCCCTTAGGGCATCGTTTAGACTTCGGGTTTTGTTTAGATTAAAAGTTCGCCATAGCTGCAACTTCGCGTACTTCGTTTGTGTTCAACGACCAGACAAAGGCGTCACAGAACCCCACCTTGATCAATAAAGCTTTCATCTTATATTCGCAATATCCAGATTGCAATCTCAGTTTCTTGCTTGTTCTTCGTTTGCTCGCAGGAAACAGACCCTCGTGGTCAGGTTGATCGTGCTCCGGCGTGGTCAATAACCTCTCGGAGTTGGTTTAGCGATTGCTAAGGCGCGACGTCCTCGCACGTTCGTAGTCGGATCATCAAAGTCGACTTCCACCAAAGCGAAATCCACCATCTCATCGAAAGACGGGACACCTTTGCCTCTATCAAGTGGTATCAGATTTCCAGGTTGCTCGGTGAGATTTTACAGTTTTTCGTAGTTTAGATCGAGTCTGTTCTTCATACCTACAGTCCACGAAAAAGCCACAAAAAAAAATTAGGGTTAGTTCATCATATCCGAACCAATCTGAGCCTTTGCATAATCTTTTTAGGGTTTTGCTTTGTTGAATTTGCGGTTGCATCGTCGTGTCTAGTTGCTGGTCTTAGAGTCTAGTCTTTTAGAGTTTCGAGTTCTGGTCATAAGTTGTCACGCCGCCGCCGCACCATTATCATCACTGCCTGCTGCTGGGTAAGAACTGGTAAGAATTTGAGATTTGCTTGACGGATTTGTGACACCCACCACCACCACTTGTTCGTAGTCTGTAGGATCATATTCTTGTGTGTTTCTATTGCTGCTAACCATGCCAGGATCACAAGCCGACAAGATTGACTGGGAGAATTTATCGAACAAGGAGCTTCATGATAAGTTTCAGCAAATGATGACTGAACAGGTGCAAGATGTGCTGAACAATTTTGAAGAGGCCATGGAGAAGATCACTGGCCTTGAGAAGACGTTCGAAACAAAGCTCGATAACAAGTTTAATGAATTGCTCGCGCGTCTTCCACCACCACCACCCGCTGCACCTAACGCACCTCTCCAACAACAACAACAACGACTACCTCCACGTCGTGAAGCAGACCTCCGCCGAGCAAGCCGTGTTCCTCTTGCGTTTGGCCAAACTGTTGGTGCTGCTGTTGATACTTCTGTGGCTCCTGCTGCTGATGTGGAGGAGGATGATTATGTGGGAGATTATGAGGATGAGGTTGATCAAAATCAACACTACGTGCAGCCACCTGTACCACCACCAGCAGGTCGACCTCAGGTATATATTCGTAATGGTAGGCCTGCACCACCACCTCAGGTACGAGATGATGTCCATATTCCTAAACTGAAATTGAATATTCCACCATTTGAGGGTAGATATGTTCCTGATATATATCTTACTTGGGAGTTAGAAACTGAACAACGATTTACATGTTTACAATATCCTGAGGAGAGACGAGTTGCTGCTGCTGTTTGTGATTTCACTAGTTTTGCATGTGTATGGTGGTCTGAACATTGTAGATTATATCCTATTCCAACTACTTGGGCTGCTTTGAAAACTGCTATGCGTACGCGTTGGGTTCCACCATATTATCAACGTGAATTGCTTCAAAAATTGCAGCGTTTAAGACAAGGGAAAAATTCTGTAGAAGAATATTATCAGGAATTACAAACTGGCATGATTAGATGTGGTATTGTTGAGGAGAATGAAGCTATGCTTGCACGTTTTCTGGGTGGATTAAATAGAGAGATTCAGACCATTCTAGACTATAAGGAGTATACTAATATCACTCGTTTATTCCATCTTGCTTGTAAAGCTGAACGTGAAGTGCAGGATCGACAAGCATTGGGGCGAACTAACTTTTCTGCAGGCCGACCTTCATCATGGACACCACGTGCATCTTCTACTTCAACTGCACCAGCACCTCCATCCGGTGCCACCTCCAGCCGTGATACAAGAAAACAGGCACAACCACCATTATCTGCCAAGAGCGCACCTGCGGGGCCTGCACAGCGTTCTTCTTCTTCCATGGCATCAACAGGGCACACAAGTGATATTATTTTTTGTCGTTGTAAGGGAGGAGGTCATTATGCGAGAGAATGCAAATCTCCGCGTGTGATGATTGCTACCGCGGATGGTGGATATGAGTCCGCTAGTGACTATGATGAGGAGACTTTGGCTCTTATTACACGTGAAGAACATGGTGGAGATGATTCTGATCATGAGACGCAATACATGGCTCCTGAAGACGCTGACAGGTATGAATGTTTAGTTGCTCAACGTGTTTTGAGTGTGCAGGTCACACAAGCTGAGCAAAATCAGAGGCACAATTTGTTCCATACCAAGGGAGTTGTGAAGGAACGTTCTGTGCGCGTCATCATAGACGGAGGGAGCTGCAACAACTTGGCTAGCATGGAGATGGTGGAGAAGCTTTCTCTCACCACAAGACCACATCCACATCCTTACTACATCCAATGGTTCAACAACAGCGGCAAGGTTAAGGTAACATGTACTGTTCGTGTGCATTTTAGTATCTCTACATATGCTGATTATGTTGATTGTGATGTGGTACCTATGCAAGCATGTTCCTTATTACTTGGTAGACCATGGCAATTTGATAAAAATTTTGTACACCATGGTAGAAAAAATCACTATACTCTTGTTCATAAGGATAAAAATATTACTTTGCTTCCTATGACTCCTGATTCCATTTTGAAAGATGATATTAATAGAGCTAATAAAGCACAACAGGAGAAGAATAAGAGTGAAAATCAGATTGTGGCAAAAGAATTTGAGCAACAAATGAAGCCTAATAATAAACCATCTAGTGTTGCTTCTGAAATTAAATTGAAAAGTGCATGTTTATTTGCCACCAAATCTGATATTGATGAGCTAGATTTCAGCAAATCTGTTTGCTATGCTTTTGTGTGCAAAGAGGCATTATTTTCATTCGAGGACGTGCCTTCCTCTTTGCCTCCTGCTGTCACTAACATTTTGCAGGAGTTCGCTGACGTTTTTCCACAAGACGTGCCACCGGGATTACCGCCTATTCGAGGGATTGAGCATCAGATCGACTTAATTCCCGGTGCTTCACTGCCAAACCGTGCACCATACCGTACCAATCCAGAGGAGACGAAGGAGATTATGCGTCAAGTACAAGAGATTCTCGACAAAGGTTATATACGCGAATCCCTTAGTCCTTGTGCTGTTCCTATTATTCTAGTGCCGAAAAAGGATGGTACATCACGTATGTGTGTTGATTGTAGAGGCATTAATAATATTACTATTCGTTATCGTCATCCTATTCCTAGGCTAGATGATATGCTTGATGAATTGAGTGGCTCTACAATATTCTCCAAAGTTGATTTGCGTAGTGGCTACCATCAAATTCGTATGAAATTGGGAGATGAATGGAAAACAGCATTTAAAACTAAGTTTGGATTATATGAGTGGTTAGTCATGCCTTTTGGGTTAACTAATGCACCTAGTACTTTCATGAGATTAATGAACGAAGTTTTACGTGCTTTCATTGGACGATTTGTGGTAGTTTACTTTGATGACATATTGATTTATAGCAGATCTTTGGAGGAACATTTGGAACATTTACGTGCTGTTTTTATTGCTCTACGTGATGCACGTTTGTTTGGTAACCTTGGGAAGTGCACCTTTTGCACCGACCGAGTATCTTTTCTTGGCTATGTTGTTACACCACAGGGAATTGAAGTTGATAAAGCCAAGATTGAAGCTATTGAGAGTTGGCCGCAGCCCAAAACGGTCACACAAGTGAGGAGTTTTCTTGGCCTCGCTGGATTCTATAGGCGTTTTGTGAGAGATTTCAGCACCATTGCTGCACCTCTCAATGAGCTTACAAAGAAAGATGTGCCTTTTCTTTGGGGTACCGCACAGGAAGAAGCCTTCACGGTATTGAAAGATAAGTTGACACATGCTCCTTTACTCCAACTTCCTGATTTTAATAAGACTTTTGAGCTTGATTGTGATGCTAGTGGAATTGGATTAGGAGGTGTGTTATTACAAGATGGCAAACCTGTTGCATACTTTTCTGAAAAATTGAGTGGGCCTAGTCTGAATTATTCTACTTATGATAAAGAATTATATGCTCTTGTTCGGACTTTAGAAACATGGCAACATTATTTATGGCCCAAAGAATTTGTTATACATTCTGATCATGAATCATTGAAACATATTAAAAGTCAAGCTAAACTGAATCGTAGACATGCTAAATGGGTTGAATTCATTGAGACTTTCCCTTATGTCATTAAACACAAGAAGGGAAAAGAAAAATGTTATTGCTGATGCTTTGTCTCGTCGCTATACTATGCTTTCACAACTTGACTTCAAAATATTTGGTTTGGAGACCATCAAAGATCAATATGTGCATGATGCTGATTTTAAAGATGTAATGCATAATTGTAAAGAAGGAAGAATGTGGAACAAGTTTGTTGTTAACGATGGATTTGTGTTTCGTGCTAACAAGCTATGCATTCCAGCTAGCTCCGTTCGTCTTTTGTTGTTGCAGGAGGCGCATGGAGGAGGATTAATGGGACACTTTGGCGTGAAGAAGACGGAGGACGTACTTGCTACACATTTCTTTTGGCCAAAGATGAGACGGGATGTTGAGCGTTTTATTGCTCGCTGCACTACATGTCAAAAAGCTAAGTCACGCCTCAATCCTCATGGTTTATATATGCCTTTGCCTGTACCTAGTGTTCCTTGGGAGGATATTTCTATGGACTTTGTTTTAGGTTTACCTCGAACAAAGAAGGGGAGGGATAGCATATTTGTTGTCGTGGATAGATTCTCGAAAATGGCACACTTTATACCATGTCATAAAAGCGATGATGTTGTTAATGTTGCTGATTTGTTCTTTCGTGAAATTATTCGCTTGCATGGTGTGCCAAATACTATTGTTTCAGATCGTGATACTAAATTTCTTAGCCACTTTTGGAGATGTTTATGGGCTAAGTTGGGGACTAAACTGCTTTTTAGTACTACTTGTCACCCCCAAACTGATGGACAAACTGAAGTAGTCAATAGAACGTTATCTACTATGCTTAGGGTTGTTTTGAAGAATAATAAGAAAATGTGGGAGGAACGCTTGCCTCATATTGAATTTGCTGATAATCGTTCATTGCATTCTACTACTAAGATGTGCCCTTTTGAAGTTGTGTATGGTTTCCTACCTCGTGCACCTATTGATTTGTTGCCTCTTCCATCTTCGGAGAAGGTTAATTTTGATGCTAAACAACGTGCTGAATTGATTTTAAAAATGCATGAGTTAACTAAGGAAAACATTGAGCGCATGAATGCTAAATATAAACTTGCTGGAGATAAGGGTAGAAAACATGTTGTGTTTGCACCTGGAGATCTTGTTTGGTTACATTTGCGTAAGGATAGATTTCCTGATTTGCGCAAATCAAAGTTAATGCCACGTGCTGATGGTCCCTTTAAGGTGTTAGAGAAAATAAATGATAATGCATATAAACTTGAGCTGCCTGCAGATTTTGGGGTTAGTCCCACTTTTAGCATTGCAGATTTGAAGCCTTATTTGGGTGAGGAAGATGAACTTCCGTCGAGGACGACTTCATTTCAAGAAGGGGAGGATGATGAGGACATCAATACAATTGTTACACCCACAGCCCCTGCTGCTATACATACTGGACCAATTACTAGAGCTCGTGCACGCCAACTAAATTACCAGGTACTTTCGTTTCTTGGTAATGATTCTAATGTTCATGAGAATATGATGCTGCCTAAATTGGATACATTTGTTTTGCTTACAAATGAAGGGCCTAGCTTGGAGAAGGATGAACATTGGAGCAAGAACAAGCATGGAGATGATGGCATGCGCAAGGGAAACAAGAACGGAGTTACAAGTGATGATTTCAGGACTTTGAAGCCACCATAATGGGTGCATGAAGCCTTGGACGAAATATACAAGACGCAACTTCATAAATTTCGTCCCGAGGCTATTTTAGGTGCTGCGTCACCTTATTATTGGGCCAGGCCCATGTAATTTCGAAATACATCAGTATAGGCTATTTTTAGAGTCCGTATGTGTGGGGAAACAAGAGATAGGGTTGATTTCGGACCCCTCCACCAAGGGCCACGAAATTCCCCCCTCTTCCTCCATATATACAGCCCTTAGGGCATCGTTTAGACTTTGGGTTTTGTTTAGATTAAAAGTTCGCCTTAGCTGCAACTTCGCGTACTTCGTTTGTGTTCAACGACCAGACAAAGGCGTCACAGAACCCCACCTTGATCAATAAAGCTTTCACCTTATATTCGCAATATCCAGATTGCAATCTTAGTTTCTTGCTTGTTCTTCGTTTGCTCGCAGGAAACAGACCCTCGTGGTCAGGTTGATCGTGCTCCGGCGTGGTCAATAACCTCTCGGAGTTGGTTTAGCGATTGCTAAGGCGCGACGTCCTCGCACGTTCGTAGTCGGATCGTCAAAGTCGACTTCCACCAAAACGAATTCCACCATCTCATCGAAAGACGGGACACCTTTGCCTCTATCAGTTGGTTTAGCGTTTGCTAAGGCGCGACGTCCTCGCACGTTCGTAGTCGGATCGTCAAAGTCGACTTCCACCAAAGCGATATCCATCATCTCATCGAAAGACGGGACACCTTAGCCTCTATCACTTGGCTTAGCAAAGAAGCGAAGGGGCAAGTGCGAAGCGCCGCGGGCCCCAATAGGCTGCGGCCTCGGGCGCCGCATGGCGGTTGATTGGACGTGGGCGCCTCCGCTTCCCCACGATGCCTCATTACGTGCCCGTCTAGGCGGACACGTCGTTGTACACAACCATTCCCCTTTCGCCGTTCACGCGCTTCCTGCCTTTCCTTCTTCCTCGGGCTCCAACCTCCACCTCCAATCCAACTCGAACTCTCCCCCTTTCCCATCGCCATGGCGCCAACGAAGAAGGAAAGGGGGAAGAAGCCCGCGCCTTCGCCTCGCTCGTCTCCGGCGGCGGCCCCCGCCGTTGATCAGTCAATCATACTCAACCCCGAAGCCTTGGGCAAGGTCCGTTCTGCTCTTGCCTCCATCTTCAGCGAGTGCGGCAGGACCACGGTCTGGCCTGCGTCCCATGCCTCCTTTGATAGGGTCGTCACGAAGGTTCGATTCTTCGCTGATGCCCTATGGGCGGGTCTGGTTCCCCCCTTTTCCGCTTTCTTTAATGCGGTGCTCTCCCATTATCAGATCCACATGATGCATTTGGGGCCTGAGTCCATCACCCTCCTAGCTGTTTTCGCCTTTGTTTGCGAGGCAATGGTGGGCATCCCTCCTTCTGTTGCCCTCCTGCGCCACTTCTTCTCTTTGCGCCTGAGCGACCCCACTCAATGCTCGGGGTGCGTGAGCTTCCTTGCCGTGCCAGAGACGGCTGCTAAGGGGATCGATTTCGGCCTTCCTCCTCCTAAGGCCAGGTTCAGAGAGCGGTGGCTGTATGTGGATGTCGGAGTGCCCGGCCCCCTGCTCTCGCATCCGACCTCGCCCGCTGTTCCCAACTCAGGCTGGAATCATGAGACGCTCGCGAGCCCCCGGCTCGCCTTCGTCTGGTGCCACTTCCAGAGTTTGAGGGCGCTCGATGTGACGACGCCCAAGGTGGTGAAGGAGTTCCTCCAACATTGCATTGCTCCTCTCCAGTGCCACTCCCATTGGCTATGGGCCTTTGCGGGGCACAAAGACCGCATGCGGCTCCAGGAGGAGGATCTAGCGCCTGAAGTGCTGAGGACAGTGCTTAGGGTCCTGACTGGCGATCCTTCTCCAGGCAACCTTCGACACGATGATGTCCTCTTGTATCTTTGCTTGGGCAAGGCCGATTTTGTGAGGCAGATACCCAGCTTTGACGAGTGGGGGCTGCGTCCGGTTGGCCTCACGGGACCCAGTGAGAACCCAGTTGTTGTGGTTTCTCTTCCGGTCGCCCACGGCGGTCCTGCCTCAGGCGATGGAGCAGGGAGACAAGAACTGCCGGGAGCTGAGGGGGCCGATGTCGAGATGCTGACACCGCACGGAGCCCCGAGGGCGGCATCCCCCAAAGCCCGTCCCGGAGCAGTGGCATGCATGGAGTTGCAGCCTACAGCTCCTGAGGCTGGCGCTTCCGAGGCCCCGGCCGTCCCTCGTGAGGCGGTGCCTGGCGGCGTCCCCCAGGCCAGTTCCCTCGACGCTGATCACCTTGACGCCTCCTCCATGCCACAGGCCGACCCTTGCACCGAGCGCTTAGGCCGGTTCCGCATAGACTTCGAGGCCCTCCGCAAGAGGAAGGAGGCCTTGGGTGGCGATGACCGCCCTTGCCGCCTGTTGAAGTGCAGGAAGTACTTTGCCATGGACGAGTAAGTCATCTTCTCTCTCTGCTCCTTTACCTCACTATTCTTGCAGCTGATCGCGGCCTTTCAGGGCCCTTCCCGCCGAATTTGCGGAGACGGCCAAGGAGCCATGCCCCAGCTTTGTCTTCACCGCTGACCCTGGGCGCGCCGAGCTCGAGCAGCGCCCCTGCCGCTGGGCCGGTCGGAGAAGTGGTCCGTCCCGCTGGGCACCTTGAGCCCGCGCTCCTGATGTCCTTCACGAGCTCTCCTGGGGCACAACTAGCTTGCCCCGTGCTCCTTCCCTGATCGTGGATGGTGACTGAATGAAGTCAGTCTTGAGTTCCTCCTCTGGGGACGGACCGGCGCCAGGCCGGATTCCTGGCGAGGTCCGTCCGGCGATTGCTGGGGCGCCAGCCCCCAGTCCCGTGCTGGGAGGGGGCATGCCGCCTCAGGGCCCTCCGCATACACCAGTGGCAGAGTGTGACACGGAAGACGTGCTCAGGCACGCTCGGGAGCGTCGCGCCCTTAGTTAAGAGTTCCTCTAGGGGGCGGCGGACGCGCTGAGCGGGATCGGCGCGGAGCTTGCTGGCGAGGATGCACGCCTTGAGGCCAAAGGCCTGCACCTCGCTAAGGAGAGGCGCAAGCTGAAGGTAGTTGTCGCCCTCGTGTGTCATCAGCGTGACCTTGACAACACGAAGGCCAAAGCATCGCTGGCGGCCTCGTGGGAGGCCTGCTCCCAAGCTGTCGAGGAGGCCCGGGAAGCAGACCGACGTCGCAAGGATGCGGAGGAGCGCGCGTGGGAGCTCCATGCCTGGAGAAACTCCCTGGAGCAGCAAGTGGAACTGCGCCAGGCGGCCCTTGTGTCACTGAAGGGGGCTTCCGTCGACCAGGCGGAGCTCCTGAAGTGCGAGGAGGCACTGACGCTGGAGGCCGCCGAGCGCAACCTTGACCTTGAGCGGTTGGAGACGAGGGAGCGCCTAGTGACTCAGGCGGAGGATGACGTCGCCGCGCGGGAAGCCCGAGTCCAAGAAGAGGTCGACCACTGCGTGGCGGAAGCTCGCTTGGATCTTGAGCGCGAATACAAAGTGAGGTTGGAGTTGATCAGGGCCGAAGCTGAGGGTAGGATCGCGGCCCTCAGGGCCAAACTGGCTGAAGTGACGCGGGGTGCGGACTCCTCCGCAGCCGCCCTTGGCGCAGCGTAGGCGGAGCTGGCCTCTTCCCGCGCCGAGCTGCTTCTTCTCCAACAGAGGGTTGATGGTGCCAAGGCCATCGCACGGCGGAATGAGGACGAGATCCATCAGCGGTGGATTCTGGAGCACGAGCATGCCCCCATGCTCCGAACGCTCATGGAAAGGGCTAACACGGCCTTGGGCAACATCTGCGAGGCTGCCGCCGAGGTGCCGCATGAGACCAACTACGCCGGCAACCTCCAGTTTTTCACTGGCGTGGTGACGCATCTGGAGAACCGCTCTGAGAGGTCTTGTTGGCTTGTCGAGGAGAGGAGTCAAGCCTTGCTTGGGCGTGCCATCTCCCGTGTCTTCAGCTATCTACAGGACAGGGACCCCTACTTCGATTTCGATACCGCCATCGCACCTGTGCCCATAGCCATCCGAGGCGACCTGGCGCAATGGGTGGAGGACAACGTGGACGCCCTCGTCAAAGCCTTCGCATCTGATGATGACGGTGTGATCGTGGCCCCCGATGAAGGCGGCGTTGTGGACGAGCCTGGCGCTGACGGAGGTGATGGTGGTGGCGGTGATGATGTCAGTGACGTCAGCGACGCCTCCGGAGGCGCCCCAGAAGACATGGTGAGTGATATGTCCGACTGATCGTATGTTGCCGCTGTTTACCCTGCATGAAGAAGGTTCGGGCTCGGCCCTGAAGATTGTAAGAGCATTTTGGGAGGGGGAGCCCCTCATGTAAAGATTTGCGATCGGTACCTTTGTAAGCATAACGCCGCGTGTTCTCGTATCCAAACATTTCGGGAATCATCCGGAACCCCTTCCGGAGATCAAACACTATTATCCCATATATTAAACTTTATCTCCGGACCATTCCGGAGTTCCTCGTCATGTCCATGATCTCATCCGGAACTCCGAGCAATATTCGGTCACCAACATACATAACTCATATAATACTATATCGTCAACGAAACATTAAGCGTGCGGACCCTACGGGTTCGAGAACTGTGTAGACATGACCGAGACACGTCTCAGGTCAATAACCAATAGCGGGACCTGGATGCCCATATTGGCTCCCACATATTCTACTAAGATCTTTATCGGTCAAACCGCATAACAACATACGTTGTTCCCTTTGTCATCGGTATGTTACTTGCCTGAGATTCGATCGTCGGTATCTCAATACCTAGTACAATCTCGTTACCGGCAAGTCGCTTTACTCGTTCCTTAATACATCATCCCACAACTAACTCATTAGTTGCAATGCTTGCAAGGCTTTAAGTGATGTGCATTACCGAGTGGGCCCAGAGATACCTCTCCGACAATCGGAGTGACAAATCCTAATCTCGAAATACGCCAACCCAACAAGTACCTTCGGAGACACCTGTAGAGCACCTTTATAATCACCCAGTTACGTTGTGATGTTTGGTAGCACACAAAGTGTTCCTCCGGTAAACGGGAGTTTCATAATCTCATAGTCATAGGAACATGTATAAGTCATGAAGAAAGCAATAGCAACATACTAAACGATCGAGTGCTAAGCTAACGGAATGGGTTAAGTCAATCACATCATTCTTCTAATGATGTGATCCCAGTGATCAAGTGATAACTCATATCCATGGTTAGGAAACTTAACCATCTTTGATTAATGAGCTAGTCAAGTAGAGGCATACTAGTGACACTATGTTTGTCTATGTATTCACACATGTATTATGTTTCCAGGTAATACAATTCTAGCATGAATAATAAACATTTATCATGATATAAGGAAATAAATAATAACTTTATTATTGCCTCTAGGGAATATTTCCTTTAGTCTCCCACTTGCACTAGAGTCAATAATCTAGTTCACAACACCATGTGATTTAACACCAATATTCACATCTGTATGTGATTAATACCCATAGTTCACATTGTCATGTGATCAACACCCAAAGGGTTTACTAGAGTCAATGATCTAGTTCACATCGCTATGTGATTAACACCCAAAGAGTACTAAGGTATGATCATGTTTTGCTCACGAGAGAAGTTTAGTCAACGGGTCTGTCACATTCAGAGTCGTATGTATTATGCAAATATTCTATGTCTATAATGCTATGTATGGAGCTACTCTAGCTAATTGCTCCCACTTTCAATATGTATCTAGATTAAGACTTAGAGTCATCTGGATCAGTGCCAAAACTTGCATTGACGTAACCCTTTACGACGAACCTCTTGTCACCTCCATAATTGAGAAACACATCCTTATTCCACTAAGGATAATTTTGACCAATGTCCAGTGATCTACTCCTAGATCACTATTGTACTCCCTTGCCAAACCAGGGCAGAGTATACAATAGGTCTGGTCCATAGCATGGCATACTTTTATAGAACCTATGGCTGATGCATAGGGAATGACTTTCATTCTCTTTCTATTTTCTGCTGTGGTCGGGATTTGAGTCTTACTCAATTTCACACCTTTGCAGCACAGGCAAGAACTCTTTGTTTGACTGTTCCATTTTGAATTACTTCAAAATCTTATCAAGGTATGTACTCATTGAAAATCTTATCAAGCGTCTTGATCAATCTCAATAGATCTTGATGCTCAATATGTAAGTAGCTTTACTGAGGTCTTCCTTTTAAAGAACTCCTTTCAAACACTTCTTTATGCTTTCTAGAAAAATTCTACATCATTTCTGATCAACAATATGTCACTCACATATACTTATCAGAAAGGTTATAGTGCTCCCACTCACTTTATTGTAAATACAGGCTTCACTGCAAGTCCGTATAAAACTATATGCTTTGATCAACTTATCAAAGCGTATATTCCAACTCTGAGATGCTTGCACCAGTCCATAGATGGATTGCTGGAGCTTGCACATTTTGTTAGCACCTTTAGGATTGACAAAACCTTCTGGTTGCATCATATACAACTCTTCTTTAAGAAAACCATTAAGGAATGCAGTTTTGACATCCATTTGCAAGATTTCATAAAATGTGGCAATTGCTAACATGATTCGGACAGACTTAAGCATCGCTACAGTTGAGAAAATATCATTGTAGTCAACACCTTGAACTTGTCGAAAACCTTTTTGCGACAAGTCGAGCTTTGTAGATAGTAACACTACTATCAACGTCCGTCTTCCTCTTGAAGATCCATTTATTTTTTATGGCTTGCCGATCATCGGGCAAGTCCACCAAAGTCCACACTTTGTTCTCATACATGGATCCCATCTCAGATTTCATGGCCTCAAGCCATTTCGCGGAATCTGGGCTCATCATCGCTTCCTCATAGTTCGTAGGTTCATCATGGTCTAGTAACATGACTTAATCTTACTCTGGAAGACCTACGAGGTTTGGTAGAAACTTGATCTGAAGTTTCATGATCATCATCATTAACTTCCTCACTAATTGGTGTAGGAATCACTGGAACTGATTTTTGTGATGAACTACTTTCCAATAAGGGAGAAGGTACAATTACCTCATGAAGTTCTATTTTCCTCCCACTCACTTCCTTTTAGAGAAACTTCTTCTCTAGAAAGGATCCATTCTTAGCAATGAATCTTGCTTTCGGATCTGTGATAGAAGGCGTACCCAAAAGTTTCCTTTGGGTATCCTATGAAGACGCACTTCTCCGATTTGGGTTCGAGCTTATCAGGTTGAAACCTTTTTCACATAAGCATTGCAACTCCAAACTTTAAGAAACGACAGCTTAGGTTTACTGCTAGACCATAGTTCATACGGTGTCGTCTCAATGGATTTAGATGGTGCCCTATTTAAAGTGAATGCAGCTATCTCTAATGCATAACCCCAAAACGATAATGGTAAATCGGTAAGATGCATCATAGATCGCACCATATCCAATAAAGTGCGGTTACGATGTTCGGACACACCATTACGCTGTGGTGTTCCATGTGGCGTGAACTGTGAAACTATTGCACATTGTTTAAAATGAAGGCCAAATTCGTAACTCAAATATTCTTCTCTACGATCAGATTGTAGAAACTTTATTTTCTTGTTACGATGATTCTCCACTTCACTCTGAAATTCTTTGAACTTTTCAAATGTTTCAGACTTGTGTTTCATTAAGTAGATATACCCATATCTTCTCAAATCATCTATGAAGGTCAGAAAATAACGATACTTGCCACGAGCATCAACACTCATTGGATCGCATACATCGTTATGTATTATTTCCAATAACTTAGTGGCTCGTTTCATTGTTCCGAAGAATGGAGTTTTAGTCATCTTGCCCAAAAGGCATGGTTCGCAAGCATCAAATGATTCATAACCAAGTGATTCCAAAAATCCATCTTTACGGAGTTTCTTCATGCGCTTTACACCGATATGACCCAAACGGCAGTGCCGCAAATAAGTTGCACTATCATTATTACCTTTGCATCTTTTGGCATCAATATTATGAATATGTGTATCACTACGATCGAGATCCAACAAACTATTTTAATTGGGTGTATGACCATTGAAGGTTTTATTCATGTAAACAGAACAACAATTATTCTCTGACTTTAAATGAATAACCGTATTGCAATAAACATGATCAAATCATATTCATGCTCAACGCAAACGCCAAATAACATTTATTTAGGTTTAACACTAATCCCGAAAGTATAGGGAGTGTGTGATGATGATCATATCAATCTTGGAACTACTTCCAACACTCATCGTCACTTCCCCTCAACTAGTCTCTGTTTATTATGTAACTCCTGTTTCAAGTTACTAACCTTAGCAACCGAACAAGTATCAAATACTCAAGGGCTACTATAAATACTAGTAAGGCACACATCAATAACCTATATATCAAATATACCCTTGTTAAATTTGCCATCCTTCTTTTCCACCAAATATTCAGGGCATTTCTGCTTCCAGTGACCACTTCCTTTGCAGTAGAAGCACTCAGTTTCAGGCTTTGGTTCAGCTTTGGGCTTCTTCACGGGAGTGACAACTTGCTTGCCATTCTACTTGAAGTTTCCCTTTCTTTCCCTTTGCCCTTTTCTTGAAACTAGTGATCTTGTCAATCATCAACACTTGATGCTCTTTCTTGATTTCTACCTTCGTCGATTTCAACATCACGAAGAGCTCGGGAATCGTTTTTGTCATCCCTTGCATACTATAGTTCATCATGAAGTTCTAGTAACTTGGTGATGGTGACTAGAGAACTCTGTCAATCACTATCTTATCTGGAAGATTAACTCCCACTTGATTCAAGCGATTGTAGTACCCAGACAATCTGAGCACATGCTCACTAGTTGAGCAATTCTCCTCCATCTTTTAGCTATAGAACTTGTTGGAGACTTCATATCTCTCAACTCGGGTATTTGCTTGAAATATTAACTTCAACTCCTGGATCATCTCATATGGTCCATGACATTCAAAACATATTTGAAGTCCCGATTCTAAGCTGTTAAGCATGGTGTACTAAACTATAAAGTAGTCATCATATTGAGCTAGCCAAACGTTCATAACGTCTGCATCTGCTCCTGCAATAGGGCCGTCACGTAGCGGTGCATCAAGGACATAATTCTTCTGTGCAGCAATGAGGACAATCCTCAGATCACGGATCCAATCCGCGTCATTGCTACTACCATCTTTCAACATAGTTTTCTCTAGGAACATATCAAAATAAACATATGAAAGCAACAACGCGAGCTATTGATCTACAACATAATTTGCAAAATACTACCAAGACTAAGTTCATGATAAATTTAAGTTCAATTAATCATATTACTTAAGAACTCTCACTTAGATAGACATCCCTCTAGTCATCTAAGTGACCACGTGATCCAAATCAACTAAACCATAACCGATCATCACGTGAGATGGAGTAGTTTTGTGGGGATCCCGACTCATAGGTCGTGATCACCGAATGCACGTGTACAGTGATCCCAGAGATCAATGCTCACTGAACACACAAAAGCTGAATAACAAGAGTCTTACATCCATACATACCATCTTACATAAATTATGACCATTATGATCAAGTCTTGAGTATAACTTCGCAGCGGAAATCTTCGTCGATAACTTGGACCCATGCCATCTGCCTTAACCTACAGGCATTCTGACTGGGAAGCATCCTAGCTCGCATGTTCGTCACCAAGGTACTCTTCATTATATCATGTTCTTTCATGCCTGGCCAATAAAATAATCAGTGGCAAGCCAATGAGTACTTTGAATGTACTCGCAAGCAACCCATGTTTTGGTTCAAGATACAACAATGCATGATATAGGTAAATTTTTGCAGAAAGCTAGTTTTGAGTGCAATGACATGTTCAACAACTTGTAAGGCATGCATCAGGAGAATTAAAGTAACCATGAGGACAGGTTACAAATATCAACATAAATAGAGTGGGCACCAACCCAACTCAATCATGTCAAGTCTCTTGACTTGACCCAAGTAGTTTTATCAACACGCACACACGGTTTGTAAAACTCTGGACATAGTTTAAGCAGCACCGCCCAACTATCCTTGACCGTGGACACGGCTATTCGAATAGTTTTATACTCTGCAGAGGTTGCACACTTTACCCACAAGATCCTGGGAACTTCCATGTCATCCACGACCCGCGATACCTCAAGTACCCGGGGTAAGCACCCGATCACTATCTTTCCCTAGACGACACTAACATAGAGTCCACTCGATTGGTAGTAACCCTCGTGCCAACATTTCACATCTTAAAATTGTGGAGCATCGCTCCCATATTCATCACATACCACAAGCATGGGGTACCAACGGTGTGTCCGGTGCCCTATGAAAACAGTCATGGCCACCCTACCTGGCACGACCCCGTCCCGAGAGAGCGCACCAACAACTCTCCCATCACTAGTAATGCGGGCTCCAAGCTAGTATCGGTCTAGGTAATCAATAATGCCCTTTTCCATATAAGGGTAGAGTGGTTGCGCATGTAAGGTTGGGACAGTCGACAAATCTTAAATCTAACCCGTTTCGAAAACAACACACACACTTGCCTCGGTACACCACTTCGTCATCAAGTGGTTACCCATCTCATCATCTCCCTCGGGCATAAGTGGCACCCGACGAGGTTTTTGAAAAGTCTTTTGAAAATACTTTTTCTCCTTCATCATGCATATACCCGTCCTTTTTTGCGTAGCATCTACTTTAGCATCCTATCTACTCCCACCGGCATAACCCTCATAAGAAGGTAGGGTCATGCACAATGCAAGTATCAATGAGGAAGTACGGTGGCAAACCATCAAAGTTGTTACCACCTCATCATGATTCCATTGCAACAACAATATGGTGCTATATGACATGCATAAAAAGGGTTTCATAGACATGGTCAAAGGGCTGCTTGCCTGTTTTAACAAAGTCTTCGAGGTCTTCAAATATCTCTGGTCCAACTTCGGGCATTTCGTCTACTTTGTCAACTATCGTCGAAAACAACCATAATAAGCAACATGACAAGGCAAGAATAAAAGTACTCTAAAAAATGTGAGTTGGACTTCTGTAGGATACCTCTGGTCATATGAGGAATGACCAAGGTGATTTCATTGGACGTGGATCAATGGATATTTCTAAACATTTCAATATGATGGAATCAATGGATTTGATGGATCCACAAGTTGTACATAGAATGCCATTTTATAAAAATGAGTAAAAGTACCCATTAATTCAGGCATGATTTTAGAAACATTTAGAAATTGGTTTCACTGGATTTGGAGTTGAAATGAATATAATATGGATTTTTGAAGTGTACGTATGTGGATAAATGACCTTTTTAAAAGGTTCAGTGAAAACCAAGGACAACAAAAATGTCCACTGTGGCCTATTAAATAGGACTTGATTTATGGAGTCTCTGGAAATTTGAATCATCAAATTTGGAGTTCATTTGATTTATTTGTGGATTTTACAAATTTACAGAAAAAGAAAAAGGAAAGGGAAAGGGTTTTACCCTTATCCAGCGCACCGGGCACAGTTTAGCAGTGGGACAGCCCAGTGGCTCGGCCGCGCGGGTGAGGAGGGGTGACGTCAGAGGCGCATTTCTCCCGGCCCGTCTCCACTTAAACGGCGGACCCCAGCCGCTGGGTCGCTGACGCGCGGGGCCCAGCGCTCAGGCCATCGCCTACCTCCCGCTCAAACAGAGGAGATGCAGGGAAGGGGAGGCCGAGTGGGCGCCGGCGCTCTCCCGGGCAGCACGGGCCACCTCCGGCGGCGACCGGCACACCGGCGGACTCAGCGCGACGAGGCGCACCTGTCCATGTGCTGCACGCACGCGCCGATTCTCGGAGTTCAGCATGGCTTCGGGTCCAGCGGATGGCGGCGGCGGGCTTGGTGGTGGCGCCCGCTTTGGCTGCGAAGGAGGGGTCCTAGGGTGTTGGGGAGGTTAGTGGAGGCTTGGGGGGTGCCAAGGAACGGTTCAGAGGAGGAAGGGAGGCCGGGGCGGCTCGAATTTGAGCGGGGGTCCGAGGCGGCAATGGGGGCAGAGGAGGAGGGAGAAGGCACGGGAGGAGGAGTGGGTTGGTCCGAGGGTGCACGGGAGGGAGAGAGAGAAGTTGGAGACTAGAGAAGGCTCGGGGGTGGCCTTATACGGGCGCGACCAGGAGGTGCCGTAGGCGGGGCGCACGGCCACAGACCGTGGCGTTGCCAGAGGCCAAAAGTGCGTTCTGGTGCATGCTTGGGGTGCTCGTGGTCATGGTCTAGGACAAGAGGAGAGGAGAGAGGGAGCAGGGCGAGCTCCAGGAGGTCCCGCACGAGTGCGGCGACTGGCGGACGCGAGCGGCGCTTGGGGCACGCATGTTAGAGGTCGCCGGAGAGAGAAGGAGGAGGGGGCCGACCGTCTTGCATGTCCTGGACGCCGAGGCGGCCTCGGGGGACAGAAGGGGAAGTCCCTAGGTGGTCAGAAGCATTGGGCAGGACGCGGCTACAATGCCCTGGTGCACTGTAGCGCGCTCCAGAGCATGCATATGGCTGACATTGGCATCTTTTTGGCGCCCAGGGTGTGGCCACTAGTGTCTAGGGGGTCAGGGTAGGAGTAAACAAAGGGATGGTGGCCTTGGATGCCCTGGTGACCCAATGGGAGAGAGGTGGGGTTGAGAGAGAGAGAAAAGTTGCTGTCCAGGAAGGTAAATGGGGGTGTTTCACCCCTTAATAATTGAGCAATGGCCAGGGGAGGGTTACTGGAGGTAGGAGAGGACTAGGAGGAACTGTGGTAAAAAGTTGAGCTCAAGGAGAACAGTGTTAGTGGTCAAAATGGTGATTTTTGAAAAGTGGCAGAAGGTGTTTGATAATGGTTTGGACCAGCACATTATTTCCAACTGCCATGAGACTCTACAGGGTGAAATGACACATATAAATAGGGCCTTCCACCAATTTGGAGCTTATTTGGGCAAAGTTGCCAATGCAACTTTTGTAAACCCTAGAAATTAGCAGAAATGAACTTGTGTAGATCTAGTTGAGGAAATCACTTCTCCTTGATGCACCACTTGGTGTAGTGGCCTCATTTGGCCATGTTAACATGCTCACAAAAGTTGGGATCAAGGAGAGAAAGTTTGTAGTACAAAGTTGTTCCAATTTGATTCTGGTCAGAGAGAGTTTTGGGGCACTTTGATCAATATAACATTTTCTCCAACTTGTGCCATTTGGTCTAGATGAATTATTAGACCATTTGAGCATGTTCACAAGGTTTGAGAACATTTGGACATGTTTGGCAATGTAAAGTTGCTCAAACTTCAAAATGGACAGAAATGGTTTTGAGGGGATTTCATGGGGTTATACTATTCTCCATGACATGATACTTGCCAAGATCATCAAACATGTCATATCTGACATGCTAGAATTTTCTTGGAATTTTTGAGAATATTTCCTTTCTAAATATTTCAAAAGCTTGAAATATCCAGAAAGGGTTTTTGAGGGATTTGACCAATATTTTGAACATGACCATGTGTTGAAACTCTTATATATGGGAGTTATATTCCCACTGAGTTTCCCTGATTTTTTTCAAATATTGTTAAAACAATAAAGTAATTTTTCCCTATTAAAGACCATTTATGGCCTTAAGAAAAAGCTTTTAAATAAAATAGGAAAATAACTTCTAAAATTATATTTTTGCGGTTTATGGGAACCCTATATCTAATGGGTTTCAAATATACCTTTTGAAATATTTTTCACACCCCAAATCAAGTACTTGCAGTGCAAACCTCAATTCAGGGGTTTTTGGAAAACTAATTTTAGAAAATACTTTTTGGCCAAATTATTTTTGTAAGAAAATACTATAATGCTCTATACACATGGCATGATCATTGGGCAGAAGCTTGGGGCAAGGAGATGAGGTATAGAAGATGGAGTTGTGTTGACTTTAAAGAGCACTTGAAAACACAGAGAGAAAACCAACTCAAATAAAAAGTCAAATATTGCAAAAGTTTTTGTCAAACCACACTTTATCATGATATATCATATTAAGTGTTGTGCCATGAAAATCAGGGTGTGACAGACCTACCCCCCTTACAAGAATCTCGTCCCCGAGATTCCAAACTAGGCGCGGAAAGGGATACAAAAACTTGGATCTGGGGTAGTCTTCACGTCCTCATACTTCTTCTGCTTCCGTGTAGTGCTCCAGTGAGCTTGAAGTACTTGATGGTGCGGCTTCGTGTATGACGCTCTTCTTGATCCAGGTTGCTAATGGGTAGCTTGAGGTAGGTTAGATTGGCTAGGGGGTCGATGGCTCGGTGGTCAATGCCCTCGTAGAGATCGGGCAAGTTAGGAAGTTGGAAACACTTCCGGGGTTGTGATGCATGGAAAGCGTTGTGCACAATGGGTAACTCAGGTGGTAACTCTAGCTGGTAGCCGTCTACTCTTTGTCTTGAAGTGATCTCGGAGGGGGTTGTTAAATCTTGGAGTGGGTTCCCTTGTCATGGAAATGCTTGGTTCCTTAGAGAGGAGTGGTTTGTAGATACGCACGGTCTTCAATGAGGAAGTTCACTTCTGGGTGATGGCGGTTGACATAGTTCTTCCTCCTAGACATGACGATCTTCAGATGTTCCTTGACCAGCTCAACGATTCTTCTTCCGTCTTCGGGTAGACAAGGATGTCATCAAAGAAAGATGACAACTAACTTGTCCAAGCACTCCATGAAGTCTATGGGGTACGTAAAGTGGGCTGAGGCATTGGTGATGGTCAAGGTTGAGCATTGACCAAGGTCTTATCGATCTAGAGCAAAAGCCCAAGGTCAGGATCCGACCATGTTGTGGCTTGGTAGGGCGTAAGGGTTTCAGGGATTCTAGTGTGCGAGTGAATGTTTATCATCCCATCCTTGAGCACAGTTTCTGAGATGCCAATTGTGCTATCAAGTCCTTTAAACAAATCACATCATATCACTGATAGTATCATTTCGTATAGGTCAACTGCAATCATCACTCATGTGATTCATATCCTCATGACTCTCGAGAGGAGGTCTAACAAAATCATATATGTCTACAATCCCCAAACCCATATGTATGTCTACCCCTAAAAATCCATGGGTAGAGCATACAAGCTTCCAAGCTGGAATAAAACACGACAATCCAAGTGCTCATCCTATTCTTCCAAGGTCCATGTTAGTGCATCTCTATCCTAAGGAAACACGTCGTAAGCCACTCCAAGATCTTGTTTCCTTCCTATGAATCAACTCCAACAGCCCATTAACTTCCATCAATCACTACATAATCCATTTAATTCTACAAATCCAATGGTTAAGGTTTCCACATGATCTCCTAAGGTTCCTATAATCCCCAGATACTTGAAAGGGCTATTTTTGCTATAGTTAGTCCATCGATTCCCATTGTCATGGTCAAGTAAACTCCAAGGTCAAGCTCATACATATTCCCTAAATAAACCCCGACAATTAACCCAATCTCCTAGTTTATCGTCCATCGAGAAACATGGTCTCATGTTTGAGATCTTCAGTCTAAAGCCAATTTACTCCGAACCATGTAAAATTACTCTGCATCCATACTCCACTAGGGTAACCTATTTAATCCAAATCTCATGTCCAACGAGGAATCCTACATGTTTCCCTCAAGTTATTTACGTAATATCAACTGTCTCCTATCAATATCATCTGATCAAGTCAAAATCCTTGCTCTTCCAGGAGCTTCAGCTTGCGACCATAATTGTCCTATAAATCCAATTTACTCAGGGGTAATGAAAGCTATGCTACTCTATAATCATGATCCCACCAAGTTCATCTACCAACATGATAGCCTCATAATCCACCAAATAGTCTCGGATGATTCCTCAAAGTCATTGATATAAACTCAACAAGTCATTTGTCCTCTGTTCATATATCCCCAAATTGGTCTTTCCTATGGCATCGTCAGTTCTGGTGCTACCTTAGGATGGTAATGTGCTCATTCACTACGTCCACTAGTTCCATAATGAACCCAGTGATAAGCAAGGCTTACTGTAGCTTAACTTGTTCTCTTGTGATTCCGTAGGTTAACCTCAGGGTTAAGGTTTCGAGTTGGGGTATCTCGTGAAGTCTCGAAGGGTCTAGGAATGGGTTTCTAATCTTGAGGGTTAAACATAATTCTACTGGGTTGCATTTGGTCGAGGAGGTTGTAGCAAAAGTCTTCAGTGCTGGTTGGTTGCTAAAGTAGAATCCTTGGTGTACCTTGTCTTGCCGGTCTTCAGTTGAGGAGAGAGGGATGAGAGGGAAAACCATCATAGATGGGGGGAATGCTTAAAGGGGGTTCTATAGTGCAGGTGCAAACAAACAGGTGCCAAAAAGGCCACACACAATTTCATTAAGATAAGATAGGTGATATAGTCGCGTACTTGTTGCCTAGGGCAAAAGTGCGACTTATATCAAAACACAAACAAATAAAAACAAGCAACACACAGTCATGGTTCTATTCGAACCATCATACGGACTCGACTGCGCATGGGGGTACACGACTTATCCTATCCTAGGGGTTCTCGGACTCAGTAGTCGTGCCTTGCCTCATGTAGTCTTCTGAGTTTTCCTTAGGTGTTGCTACGTCTCTTGTAGTTGTTCGATGAAACAATCCGGGTTGAGCGTGAAGACTCTTCAACAACTTCTCGCCTTTTGAAGTGATGGGGTGAAGGTGGCTCCTCGTAACTGGCATTGACTTGATCTTCTATTGTCTTCTTAATCACAACGATCCCTTCTTGTATTCTAAGCCGTCGATGGTACCAGGTAGGTAATCCTTTATGCAATGATATTATCAAGGCATAATAGAGGTCCATCACGTCGGTTACGTTGATGACAACATCGACACCAAGAGCGGGGGATGAGGAGAACCCTTTTCCTGCTCACTATGGTGAGGCGGACCAAGTGGCTAGGTTCTCATCCATCAGTGGTTGCCGATACAACAACGGTAGTGACAGGGTTACTCTATCAGCGATGTATATCATGATCTTGCATATCCTATGCCCTGATCATCGTAGGCTAAGGATGTCACCATCTCCTAGGTCTTAAGGTCCTCATTCCTCGAGGATGTATCTTCTGTTGGTATCGTCTTGTTGTGATGTCGCCAATCTTGTGTTCAAGAGATATGGGTGAATGTCTGGCAAGGCGTCTTCCTTCTAGATTATCCACGAGGATTACAAGGAATCACGTGGTCAGGGGCATAAGGATTCTAGCGACCATTAAATTTTGAAGGGGAAGAGGAAAGTATATCTTAGTTTTCGAAAAACTCAGAAGGGGAAGAGAAGTATAGATAGTTTTGGAAATTAGCAATAGTTTTGTAAATAGCTTTGCCCTAACTAACGACCATGCTAACTAAGGCTTCCTACAGTCAGGATGGCTCTGATACCAGCTCTGTGGGGACCCCGACTCATAGGTCGTGATCACCGAATGCACGTGTACAGTGATCCCAGAGATCAATGCTCACTGAACACAAAGAAGCTGAATAACAAGAGTCTTACATCCATACATACCGTCTTACATAAATTATGACCATTATGATCAAGTCTTGAGTATAACTTCGCAGCGGAAATCTTCGTCGATAACTTGGACCCATGCCATCTGCCTTAACCCTACAGGCATTCTGACTGGGAAGCATCCTAGCTCGCATGTTCGTCACCAAGGTACTCTTCATTATATCCTGTTCTTTCATGCCTGGCCAATAAAATAACTAGTGGCAAGCCAATGAGTACTTTGAATGTACTCGCAAGCAACCCATGTTTTGGTTCAAGATACAACAATGCATGATATAGGTAATTTTTTGCAGAAAGCTAGTTTTGAGTGCAATGACATGTTCAACAACTTGTAAGGCATGCATCAGGAGAATTAAAGTAACCATGAGGACAGGTTACAGATATCAACATAAATAGAGTGGGCACCAACCCAACTCAATCATGTCAAGTCTCTTGACTTGACCCAAGTAGTTTTATCAACACACACACACGGTTTGTAAAACTCTGGACGTAGTTTAAGCAGCACCGTCCAACTGTCCTTGACCGTGGACATGACTATTCGAATAGTTTTACACTCTGCAGAGGTTGCACACTTTACCCACAAGATCCGGGGAACTTCCGTGTCATCCACGACCCGAGATACCTCAAGTACCCGGGGTAAGCACCCGATCACTATCTTTCCCTAGACGACACTAACATAGAGTCCACTCGATTGGTAGTAACCCCCGTGCCCAACATTTCACATCTTAAAATTGTGGAGCATCGCTCCCATATTCATCACATACCACAAGCACGGGGTACCAACGGTGTGTCCGGTGCCCTGTGAAAACAGTCATGGCCGCCCTACCTGGCACGACCCCGTCCCGAGAGAGCGCACCAACAACTCTCCCGTCACTAGTAATGTGGGCTCCAAGCTAGTATCGGTCTAGGTAATCAACAATGCCCTTTCCCATATAAGGGTAGAGTGGTTGCGCATGTAAGGTTGGGACAGTCGGCAAATCTTAAATCTAATCCGTTTTCGAAAACAACACACGCACTTGCCTCGGTACACCACTTCGTCATCAAGTGGTTACCCATCTCATCATCTCCCTCGGGCATAAGTGGCACCCGACGAGGTTTTCAAAAAGTCTTTTGAAAATACTGTCTCCTTCATCATGCATATACCCGTCCTTTTTTGCGTAGCATCTACTTTAGCATCCTATCTACTCCCACCGGCATAACCCTCATAAGAAGGTAGGATCATGCACAATGCAAGTATCAACGAGGAAGTACGGTGGCAAACAATCAAAGTTGTTACCACCTCATCATGATTCCGTTGCAACAACAATATGGTGCTATATGACATGCATAAAAAGGGTTTCATAGACATGGTCAAAGGGCTGCTTGCCTGTTTTAACAAAGTCTTCGAGGTCTTCAAATATCTTTGGTCCAGCTTTGGGCATTTCTTCTAGTTCGTCAACTATCGTCGAAAACAACCATAATAAGCAACACGACAAGGCAAGAATAAAAGTGCTCTAAAAAATGTGAGTTGGACTTTTCTAGGATACCTCTGGTCATATGAGGAATGATCAAGGTGATTTCATTGGAAGTGGATCAATGGATATTTCTAAACATTTCAATATGATGGAATCAATGGACTTGATGGATCCACAAGTTGTACACAGAATGCCATTTTATAAAAATGAGTAAAAGTACCCATTAATTCAGGCATGATTTTAGAAACATTTAGAAATTGGTTTCACTGGATTTGGAATTGAAATGAATATAATAGGGATTTTTTAAGTGGACTTATGTGGATAAATGACCTTTTTAAAAGGTTCAGTGAAAAACCAAGGACAACAAAAATGTCCACTATGGCCTATTAAATAGGACTTGATTTATGGAGTCTCTAGAAATTTGAATCATCAAATTTGGAGTTCATTTGATTTATTTGTGGATTTTACAAATTTACAGAAAAAGAAAAAGGAAAGGGAAAGGGTTTTACCCTTATCCAGCGCACCGGGCGCAGTTTAGCAGTGGGCCGGCCCAGTGGCTCGGCCGCACGGGTGAGGAGGGATGCCGTCGGAGGCGCATTTCTCCCGGCCGATCTCCACTTAAACGGCGGGCCCCAGCCGCTGGGTCGCTGACGCGCGGGGCCCAGCGCTCAGGCCATTGCCTACCTCCTACTCGAACAGAGCAGAGGCAGGGGAGGGAATGCCGAGTGGGCGCCGACGCTCTCCCAGGCAGCACGGGCCACCTCCGGCGGTGCCCGGCACACCGGCGGACTCAGCGCGACGAGGCGCACCTGTCCATGTGCTGCACGCACACGCCGATGCTCGGAGTTGAGCAGGGCTTCGGGTCCAGCGGATGGCGGCGGAGGGCTTGGTGGTGGCGCCCGCTTTGGCTATGGAGGAGGCGTCCTAGGGTGTTGGGAAGGTTAGTGGAGGCTTGGGGGGTGCCAAGGACCGGTTTAGAGGAGGAAGGGAGGCCGGGGTGGCTCGAATTTGAGCGGGGGTCCGAGGCGGCAATGGTGGCAGAGGAGGAGGGAGAAGGCACGGGAGGAGGAGTGGGTTGGTCCGGGGGTGCACGGGAGGGAGAGAGAGAAGTTGGAGACGAGAGAAGGCTCGAGGGTGGCCTTATACGGGCGCGGCCGGGAGGTGCCGTAGGCGGGGCGCACGGCCACGGCCCGTGGCGTTGCCAGAGGCCAAAAGGGCGTTCTGGTGCGTGCCTGGGGTGCTCATGGTCGTGGTCCAGGACGAGAGGAGAGGAGAGAGGGAGTAGGGCGAGCTCCAGGAGGTCCCGCATGAGTGCGGCGACTGGCGGACGCGAGCGGCGCTCGGGCACGCATGTCAAAGGTCGCCGGAGAGAGAAGGAGGAGGGGCCGTCTGTCTTGCGTGTCCCGGACGCCAAGGCGGACTCGGGGGACACAAGGGGAAGGCCCTAGGTGGTCAGAAGCCTCGGGCAGGACCCGTCTACAGTGCCCTGGTGCACTGTAGCGCGCTCTAGAGCATGCATATGGCTGGCATTGGCATCTTTTTGGCGCCCAGGGCGTGGCCACTAGTGTCTAAGGGGTCAGGGTAGGAGTAAACAAATGGGTGGTGGCCTTGGATGCCCTGGTGACCCAATGGGAGAGAGGTGGGGTTGAGAGAGAGAGAGAGAGAAGTTGCTGTCTAGGAAGGTAAATGGGGGTGTTTCACCCCTTAATCATTGAGCAATGGCCAGGGGAGGGTTACTTGAGGTAGGAGAGGACTAGGAGGAACTGTGGTAAAAAGTTGAGCTCAAGGAGAACAGTGTTAGTGGTCAAATTGGTGATTTTTGAAAAGTGGCAGAAGGTGTTTCATAATGGTTTGGGCCAGTCGATTATTTCCAACTGTCATGAGACTCCACAGGGTGAAATGACACATATAAATAGGGCCTTCCACCAATTTGGAGCTTATTTGGGCAAAGTTACCAATGCAACTTTTATAAACCCTAGAAATTAGCAGAAATGAACTTGTGTAGATCTAGTTGAGGAAATCACTTCTCCTTGATGCACCACTTGGTGTAGTGGCCTCATTTGGCCATGTTAACATGCTCACAAAAGTTGGGATCAAGGAGAGAAAGTTTGTAGTACAAAGTTGTTCCAATTTGATTCTGGTCAGAGAGAGTTTTGGGGCACTTTGATCAATATAACATTTTCTCCAACTTGTGCCATTTGGTCTAGATGAATTATTAGACCATTTGAGCATGTTCAGAAGGTTTGAGAACATTTGGACATGTTTGGCAATGTAAAGTTGCTCAAACTTCAAAATGGACAGAAATGGTTTTGAGGGGATTTCATGGGGTTATACTATTCTCCATGACATGATACTTGCCAAGATCATCAAACATGTCATATGTGACATGCTAGAAGTTTCTTGAAATTTTTGGAGAATATTTCCTTTGTAAATATTTCAAAAGCTTGAAATATCCAGAAAGGGTTTTTGAGGGTTTTGACCAATATTTTGAACATGACCATGTGTTGAAACTCTTATATATGGGAATTATATTCCCACTGAGTTTCCCTGATTTTTTTCAAATATTTTTATAACAATAAAATAATTTTTCCCTATTAAAGACCATTTATGGCCTTAAGAAAAAGCTTTTAAATAAAATAGGAAAATAACTTTTAAAATTATATTTTTGCGGTTTATGTGAACCCTATATCTAATGGGTTTCAAATATACCTTTTTAAATATTTTTCACACCCCAAATCAAGTACTTGCAGTGCAAACCTCAATTCAGGGGTTTTTGGAAACTAATTTTAGAAAATACTTTTTGGCCAAATTATTTTTGTAAGAAAATACTATAATGCTCTATACACATGGCATGATCATTGGGCAGAAGCTTGGGGAAAGGAGATGAGGTATATAATGCTCTATAATGCTCTATAAGATGGAGTTGTGTTGACTTTAAAGAGCACTTGAAAACACACAGAGAAAACCAACTCAAATAAAAAGTCAAATATTGCAAAAGTTTTTGTCAAACCACACTTTATCATGATATATCATATTAAGTGTTGTGCCATGAAAATCAGGGTGTGACAATTTTTCAATGGTGAACATCACTATGTTGATCATATCTACTATATGATTCACGCTCGACCTTTCGGTCTCCAGTGTTCCGAGGCCATATCTGCATATGCTAGGCTCGTCAAGTTTAACCTGAGTATTCTGCGTGTGCAAAACTAGCTTGCACCTGTTGTAGATGGACGTAGAGCTTATCACACCTGATCATCACGTGGTGTCTGGGCACGACGAACTTTGGCAATGGTGCATACTCAGGGAGAACACTTTTATCTTGAAATTTTAGTGAGAGATCATCTTATAATGCTACCGTCAATCAAAGCAAGATAAGATTCATAAAAGATAAACATCACATGCAATCAATATAAGTGATATGATATGGCCATCATAATCTTGTGCTTGAGATCTCCATCTCCGAAGCACCGTCATGATCACCATCGTCAACGGTGCGACACCTTGATCTCCATCGTAGCATCGTTGTCGTCTCGCCAACTATTGCTTCTACGACTATCGCTACCGCTTAGTGATAAAGTAAAGCAATTACAGGGCGATTTCATTGCATACAATAAAGCGACAACCATATGGCTCCTGCCAGTTGCCGATAACTCGGTTACAAAACATGATCATCTCATACAATAAAATATAGCATCATGCCTTGACCATATCACATCACAACATGCCCTGCAAAAACAAGTTAGACGTCCTCTACTTTGTTGTTGCAAGTTTTACGTGGCTGCTACGGGCTTGGCAAGAACCGTTCTTACCTACGCATCAAAACCACAACGATAGTTCGTCAAGTTAGTGATGTTTTAACCTTCTCAAGGACCGGGCATAGCCACACTCGGTTCAACTAAAGTTGGAGAAACTGACACCCGCCAGCCACCTGTGTGCAAAGCACGTCGGTAGAACCAGTTTCACGTAAGCGTACGCGTAATGTCGGTCCGGGCCGCTTCATCCAACAATACCGCTGAACCAAAGTATGACATGCTGGTAAGCAGTATGACTTGTATAGCCCACAACTCACTTGTGTTCTACTCGTGCATATAACATCTACGCATAAAACCTGGCTCGGATGCCACTGTTGGGGAATGTAGTAATTTCAAAAAAATTCCCACGCACACGCAAGATCATGGTGATGCATAGCAACGAGAGGGGGAGTGTATCTTCATACCCTTAAAGATCGCTAAGCGGAAGCGTTTATCAACACAGTTGATGTAGTCGTATGTCTTCACGGTCCGACCAATCCAAGTACCGAACGCACGGCACCTCCGAGTTCTTCACACGTTCAGCTCGATGACGTCCTCGCCTTCTCGATCCAGCAAGACGGGCGAAGTAGTAGATGAGTTCCGGCAGCACGACGGCGTGGTGACGGTGTTGGTGAAGAACAATCTCCGCAGGGCTTCGCCTAAGCGCTACGGAAACTATGACGGAGGATAAACTAGAGGGGACGGGGTTGCCAGCACATGGCTTGGTGTTTCTTGATGTGTCTTTGGTGCTAGCCCTGCCCCTCTATTTATATGTTGAGCCCTGTGGTCGAAACTTGGAGTAAAAGCCTCCTCAAAGTCGGTTTTGCCCGAAAGGCAAGAGTCCTACAAGGACTCCAGGGCTAGACGCCAGGGTTCCCGGCGTCTACCACCTAGACACCAGTGTTCCTAGCGTCTAGCCTCTGGTCTCCGCAAAATTTCCTTTTGCACTTTCCAAAAGAATCATGGGCTTTCCCCTTTGGCCCAAATAACGTGTTCTCGTATCCAAACATTTTGGGAAACATCCGGAACCCTTCCGAAGATCAAACACTATTATCCCATATATTAATCTTTATCTCCGGACCATTCCAGAGTTCCTCATCATGTCCATGATCTCATCCGGAACTCCGAACAACATTCGGTCACCAACATACATAACTCATATAATACTATATTGTCAATGAAACGTTAAGCGTGCGGACCCTACGGGTTCGAGAACTGTGTAGACATGACCGAGACACGTCTCATGTGAATAACCAATAGCGGGACCTGGATGCCCATATTGGCTCCCACATATTCTACGAAGATCTTTATCGGTCAAACCGCATAACAACATACGTTGTTCCCTTTGTCATCGGTATGTTACTTGCCCAAGATTCGATCATCGCTATCCCAATACCTAGTTCAATCTCGTTACCGGCAAGTCTCTTTACTCGTTCCATAATACATCATCCCGCAACTAACTCATTAGTTGCAATGCTTGCAAGGCTTTAAGTGATGTGCATTACCGAGTGGGCCCAGAGATACCTCTCCGACAATCGGAGTGACAAATCCTAATCTCAAAATACGCCAAACCAACAAGTACCTTCGGAGACGCCTGTAGAGCACCTTTATAATCACGCAATTACGTTGTGATGTTTGGTAGCACACAAAGTGTTCCTCCGGTAAACGGGAGTTGCATAATCTCATAGTCATAGGAATATGTATAAGTCATGAAGAAAGCAATAGCAACATACTAAATGATCGAGTGCTAAGCTAACAGAATGGGTCAAGTTAATTACATCATTCTTCTAATGATGTGATCCCAGTCATCAAATGATAACTCATATCCATGGTTAGGAAACTTAACCATCTTTGATCAATGAGCTAGTCAAGTGGAGGCATACTAGTGACACTATGTTTGTCTATGTATTCACACATGTATTATGTTTCCGGGTAATACAATTCTAGCATGAATAATAAACATTTATCATGATATGAGGAAATAAATAATAACTTTATTATTGCCTCTAGCGCATATTTCCTTCAGAAGGCAGAGCGGATCTACTGTCTGGCTCCGCTGCCTAAGGGACAAGCCGGCCCACTTCTGATGAAGATGTTGGTCCCGGCGCCATATAAGGTGCCGAAGAAGAAGGCCAGGAAGGAGGCCAAGGAGACAAGGGGCGGGCTTTGTCACAAGGGTACTTCAGACGTGATGTTCGAAGACACCGAGGCCCACTCCTCCACGGAAAAGGAGGCAGAGGAAGAAGAAGAAGAGGAAAGCCAGTCCCCCCTGCGAAGGGGAGAAAGAAGAGGACGACCTCCACACGTTTGGAGGCCGAAAAGTCTAAGAAGGGGAAAGCATCCCTTCCAGACGAGCCCACCTCAGCCACCGAAAGCAGCCCGAAGTGGGAACCAAGGGTCAAGCCCCTGGTCAAATCATGAGTACAAAGAAACCCGGACTCATCCATATATCCAGCCTCACTTTTGCATAGCATTAATGTATTGAGTCACATATGCTGCAATCCGGCCGGGTCCGACATCGAGCGATCCTCGTCGGAAGATTCGTTGGACCCGGATGCAATGGACAGCGAGACCCTCCCGACGGCCTCCTCTCCCGAAGGCATGGACAACACTGAGGTGTCGTCCTAAATGGTCCTAGGCCAGGGCGAAGCTCGGGAGATCGTTGGGGCGGCGCCGGGGGGTCAAACCTCGGCAACCGGACACACGGGGGAGCAGACCCCCATGGATACTGAAGGCGGAGGCCGTCCTGAATTCGGCCCATAGCCAGAGACAACTCCGGAGACCAATACGGCTCCGGAATTAGGATGACAACCTTCTTCAATAGAAGCTGGTGAGCCTATTCCACTGGTGACCTCAGTCCATCCAGAGGTGCCAGATACTTTATTAGCGGCACTGCAAAGCACTTCCATCGTTGAAGAGCACCGTACCCTAATGGGTGCAGTGATTGAGAAGGTCCAGTTCGCCAGGAGTGGGCTGACCGAAGCCTGCACCAGCCTTCTAACAGGCTTTGAGGTAAGTTAAAGAATGTCATAATATAGATAGTAGCCCCTATACACTATTCGTTGTTTTAGAAAGAAAGACAGACAGAGGATGGAATATATTTCGCAGGAGACTAATTAGGTAATACCTATGTGAATGATCAGGCGTCCTTATTAACTGCAACCTCTCATAATGCGGAGGTCTCCGGACTGAAGCAGAGTCTGGAGCGGCCCGAGAAGGAGCTCGGCCAAGTAAAAAGGCAATTGGTAGATAACCGAGGTATGGGATAACTTTTTTCTATTTAAATACAAGTTAATAGTTATTTTGACTCTAAAATGTCATGATATGTATTAGGAGCGGTGACCGAAGTCGAGGCTCTGAAGAAGGCAGTCACCGAGGCCGAGAAGAAGGTGGCCAAGGAGCAGGCCGCTCATGAAAACCACGAGGCCCGGGTCATTGAAGTTCAACAAGATCTCCAAGAAGCCATAAAGAAGTGCGAGAGCTTGGAGCAGAGTATAAAGGATCAAGAGTCTGAAGTCACCAAGGCTCGCCAATCCGCACACAATGCCCGGGCTGAAGCCCAAGGCGCCCTCTAGGAAATCCAGGAGGCCCAAAAAATCGCAGCCGGTAAGGCCTTTATTATGCAGAGCAAATACGCCAAGGAAAGATTTCATTTACTGACCCAGATTCGGAGTTCTCCAGGGGTGTTTGCGGATCTACCGCGCAGCGTGTGTGACGCCAAACAATTCCATCGAGCTGAAGAGGGGAGCTCTACAGAGAAACTATTCTGGTCGCAATATTTTGCGCCAGAAGACCCAGTACCCTTTCCCGATCAGCTGAAGCAGCTGGTCGAGCTTCATAGGGCGGCCGAACTAGCCTTCAAGGATTTGATTATCCGGCTATGGCCTGCCGAAGCGATTCCCAGCAGCTACTTCGGACTCGTGAAGCGGCTGGTTAGTGCTTGCCCTCGGCTTGACGCCATCAAGCGGTCGGTCTGCATCGAAGGTGCGTGAATGGCCTTTGCCCGCACCAAGGTGCATTGGGCGAAGATGGATGTTGTGAAGCTGATGACCAAAGGATCGCTCGAAGGGAAAGAGCACTGCAAGCCCGAGTTGTATTATGATAGTGTCCTGGAGGGATCCCGCCTTGTGGCGGAGCAATGCGCCAAGGATATTATATTCCCATGAGTGTATGCATGTTATCCTATGCTGTAATATGAAATAAGGTCGTTATGTAAAATAATGATTGTTATTTGAACTATTACCTCCTGTGCGGCCATTTTTAAATTAATGTTGAGAGTTGGCCAGTCGTCGGCTTCAGCCCCCATGTAGGAAGTACGGGGGTGTTAGGGATAAATCTAAACACTCTTTAATCCAGATTTTTGGTCCTTAAAGGAGGTGTTTAGCGCGACGAACCAGGAAATCGGACTATAAGGCTTTATCATCACTTAGCCATAGGAGTTTGACAAAAGAAAGGTAGGCGCAGCCCCTAGTGTTCAGAAGACCGGACTTGGGGCATTGTAAAACACCTGATCGGATAAAAAACGATCTGTCGCACGATGCATTAGTTATCGCATAATGCAGAAGAAATCGTTAAGGATTTTGTGACCTCTCGAACAGCTGACCAGCTCTCGCTGCATCATCACAGTCAGTTTTTGGCTTTCTCTACTGAGGTGCTCGTCTGGAAGAACCGGGACACAATTGCAGTAGTTCTCCCTTTACTACCCTAGCCGATATAGCAGAACGTAGGGTAGCAAGCACAGGAGCCGGGCAACCCAACTATTGACCAAAGACATGATTCGGAACCAATGCATATAATGCTATAAGTTCGGGGTCCGAACTACACTGTAAAAGTGTTCGGACTTTCTTGCCGTGTTATGGGTTACACTAAAGCCCCTGGTGAATTAAGGCGTACCAGAATGTACGGGTGCAATCAAAAATAACTAGACAAGGAAAAATCAGGTAATAAGCAAACACTGCCAATTATTTTTCATTGTAATTTAATTAATATGTCAAGGTGTATGTGTACGAGTAGTGCAATAAGCAAATAAGGCTATTTGACATGCCATGACAAAGAGCGAGCTGCGTGTGGGTATTTAAAACATGTATGACGATCATTAGCAGGGACCACCTAGGTATTCCCTTGTACGTCCGAGCCCCTAGCTTTCTTGGCGTATCCGTCCCGCTACGGGTCCAATGAGCAGGTTTATCAGAAAGGCCTTGAGAAGAGAAAAACCTGAAATAAAGAGAAAAGGTGAAGGTATGCGGGCCCAGGAGCGCTTGAGCCACATTGTGAACCGCGGTCTAGCTGTGCCTCCGTTCGTTCCCATGGTATTTTAAGTGCGTAGTTGTGTATGCGCGACACGAATTTCAATGCTTTCTTGGGGCTGGGACGAAGGCCGAATTGCTAGCTGAGCTCTAGACGAGTCGGGCGGTCCTGTTGCAGAGTACCTCGACTCGCTTGACGGTGTATGAGGGCTTTATTGCCGAATTGAGGTTTTGCCTAAGAAAGCTATTATGTACTTCTACTGCAAGGGCCGCGGTGTGCTCCTTAGTATGGAGGGAGCGCTCCATATTTCCATTGACTGTTATGACACCCCGAAGACCGGGCATCTTGAGCTTAAGGAATGCATAGTGCGTCACCGCATTGAAACAAGCAAATGCGGTTCGTGCGAGCAGTGCGTGCTAACCACTACGAAAGGGGACGATGTCGAAGATTAATTATTTGCTTTGGAAATTATCCGGGGATCCAAAGACCACTTCCAGTGTGATTGATCCCATACAGCAGGCCTCTACACCTCGTATAACACCTTTGAAGGTGGTTTTTGTGGGCTTGATCCTTGAGGGATCGATACCCATTTTGCGCATTGTATCATGATAGAGTAGGTTTAGGCTGCTACCCCCGTCCATGAGGACGCATGTGAGGTGGAATCCGTTAATGATAGGGTGAAGCACCAGTGCGGCTAGACCACCATGATGGGTACTAGTCGGATGGTTCCTTCGATCGAAATTGATCGGATAGGAGGACCACGGGCTGTATTTTGGGGTGACTGGCTCCATCGCGTAGATGTCCCTTAGTGTGCGCTTCCGCTCCCTTTTGGGGATATGGGTAGCATATATCATATTCACCGTTTTGACTTGGGGAGGAAACTTCTTGTGTCCCCCTGTGTCCGGTGGCCGGGGTTCCTCGTCATCATCGCTTTGCGATCCCTTTTCTCTGTTTTTGGTGTTTAACTTGTTGGCCTATTTAAAGACCCAACATTCTCTGTTGGTATGATTGGCTGGTTTGTCGGCGGTGCCGTGGATTTGGCATGGATGGTCGACTATACGGTACAGACTGGACGGGCCCGGATTGTTTCTATTAAATGGCTTTTTCTGGTGACCGGACTTGGAGCCACTAAATCCAGCATTAACGACCGTGTCTTCAGAGTTATCGCCGTTATTTCGACGCTTGTACCTACTGCGTCTGGGCTTGCCATTACTGTCTTTGGCTTCAGAAGTGCCAGGTTTACTTGAGGTGCTGTTGCTACGAGCTAGCCAGCTATCCTCGCCCGTGCAAAAGCGGGTCATGAGCATCGTAAGGGCTGCCATGGACTTCGGCTTCTCTTGTCCGAGGTGTCGGGCGAGCCACTTGTCATGGATGTTGTGCCTAAAGGCCATTAGGGCTTCGGCATCCGGACAGTCGACGATTTGGTTCTTTTTAGTTCGGAACTGAGTCCAGAATTTCCTGGCTGACTCTTTGGGCTGTTGGATTATATGGCTTAAGTCATCAGCATCCAGAGGTTGGACATAAGTGCCTTGGAAGTTGTCAAGGAATGCGTCCTCCAGGTTCTCCCAACTGCCAATGGAGTTTTCGGGCAGACTGTTCAACTAGTGCCTAGCTGGTCCTTTGAGTTTTAGAGGGAGATACTTGATGGCATGGACGTCATTGCCACGGGCCATATGTATATGGAGAAGGAAGTCCTCGATCCATACCACGGGATCTGTTGTTCCATCATATGATTCGATGTTTACGGGTTTAAACCCTTCAGGGAATTCGTGCTCCATTACTTCATCAGTGAAGCATAGGGGGTTTGTGGTGCCTCTATGTTGGGCTACGTCGCGACGCAGCTCGGATGGAGCCAGTCTTCAGTATTTGGGTCGGACAGGTGTGTATTTGCTAAATCTGGCATGGTGGCCGTCGCCACGCATTGGGGCGCACCCCCCGCGATCCGTAGATTGATCTGGTTTGGCCTGCTCTGTTCTCCAAGTCGTACCGCAGGTCATGTGTGTATCCCCAAGTTGTTGTGTTTCTATTTGTTCGGCGATGTGGTGCAGGGTGGTGTTCGGGCTGAATTGCCGCTTTGTCTCGACCGCGCGGTGGTCGGTCGACCGCATTATGTGCTGGCAGTGCTAGCTCTAGCGCCTCGTCATTGAATTGAGGTAGCAATTTGCGCTTCGGGTAACTGTTGGTTGGGCGTTCAAGTCCATATTCCTCGGCTGCCAGGACCTCAGTCCATCTATCAGTGAGCAGATCTTGATCAGCTTGAAGCTGCTAGTGCTTCTTCTTCAAGCTCTTTGACGTGGCTATAAGGCGACGCTTAAAACGCTCCTACTCGATGGGATCCTCTGGCATGATAAATTATTCGCCGCCGAGGCTCACCTCATCCTCGGAGAGAGGCATGTAGTTGTTGTGCTCCGAGTCGTCGTTCATGTCCTGTTCATCAGGGCTGGCTCGCCCATCTTCCCGTTCAGCCTGTTTGTAACTTGGCTTGGCGGGGTCTTTGTTGTCTTCGGCATCGTCCGGAGTGCTATTCTCTCTTGTGCCTGTATCGCTATTTTTACCATGGCATGATTTAGAGTGGTGTCGCTGACGTCGGCACTTAGATTGCTTCTCAGGAAGTTTATCATTGACTGTATCTATTATGTCATCACCATTGTCTTCTTTGGGTGTATCCACCATGTATATATCGTATGAGGAGGTGGGTGTCCAGCGCCTAGTGGGCGGTGGTTCTTGTTCTTCTCTGGCATCGTCGTCCATACCGTCAATGTCTTCGGAGTCGAAATCAAGCATGTCGGTCAAATCGTCGACAATGGCTATCAAGTGGGTGGTGGGTGGGCAACGAAGTTCTTCATCTTTCGCTTCCCACTCAAGCCGGACATAGTTCGGCCAGGAATCTCCTGACAAGGAGAGAGACTTTAATGAGTTTAACACGTCGCCTAAGGGTGAGTGTTGTAAGATGTCCGCGGAGCTGATCTCTAAGAACGGGGCCCAGTCAGATTTGATGGGTGCGGATTCACGCGGTTTGGAGCCTATAGCCGGAGACGAGTCCAAGGTTCCGATGACACAGGCCTCGTTGGAGGTCAGGTCTGTGTTCAGCTCTAGCGCCGCTGAGTCCACGGCTTCCGTGGCGAGGCTGAGCCTCCCGCTCTCGGATGGCATGCCCTGCTCTAGATCTAGGGCCAGTTCGGTTACTGGCGCAATCTCCTGCACACAGTCTGATGACAGATTTAGGCCATGTTCATCATGGCGGCAGGGCGCGACTGTCATGGGCTCGAATCCGTCGAAGATCAAGTCTCCACGGATGTCGGTGGTGTAGTTCAAGCTTCCAAACCTGACCTGATGGCCAGGGGCGTAGCTGTCGACCTGCTCCAGATGGCCAAGCGAGTTGGCCCACAGTGCGAAGCCGCCGAATACAAAGACCTATCCAGGGAGAAAAACTTCACCCTAGACTACGTCGTTGTGGATGATTAAAGGAGCCATCAAGCCTTATGGTGACAACACAGTGGAACTCTCAATGAAAGCACCGGCTACTGAAGGAGTCCCGGATTAAGGGGTTCTCGGACAGCCGGACTATATACATATGTCGGATTGTTGGACTACGAAGATACTAGATGGAAGACTTCGTCCCGTGTCCGGATGGGACTCTCATTTGCATGGAAGGAAAGCTTAGCAGTTACGATATGAAGATTCCTTTCTCTGTAACCGACTCTATGTAACCCTAGCCCCCTCCGGTGTCTATATAAACCGGAGAGTTTAGTCTGTAGGACAACAACAATCATAATCATAGGCTAGCTTCTAGGGATTAGCCTCTACGATCTCGTGGTAGATCAACTTTTGTAATACTCATATCATCAAGATCAATCAAGCAGGAAGTAGGCTATTACCTCCATCGAGAGAGCCCGTACCTGGGTAAACATTGTGTCCCCCGCCTCCTGTTACCATTAGCCTTAGATGCACAGTTCGGGACCCCCTATCCAAGATCTACCGGTTTTGACACCGACATCGGTGCTTTCATTGAGAGTTCCATTGTGTCGTCACCATAAGGCTTGATGCCTCCTTCAATCATCCACAATGACGTAGTCCAGGGTGAAGTTTTTCTCCCCGGATAGATCTTCGTATTTGGTGGCTTCGCACTACGGGCCAACTCACTTGGCCATCTGGAGCAGGTCGACAACTACGTCCCTGGCCATCAGGTCAGGTTTGGAAGCTTAAACTACACCGCCGACATCCGCGGATACTTGATCTTCGACAGATTCAAGCCCATGATATCCGCGCCCTGCCGCCATGACGAACATGACCTAAATCTGTCATCAGACTGTGTGCAGGATATTGCGCCTGTAACCGCACTGGCCCTAGATCTAGAGCAGAGCATGCCATCCAAGAGAGGGAGGCTCGACCTCGCCTCGGAAGCCGCAAACTCAGCGGCGCTAGAGCCAAACACAGACCTGAGCTCCAACGAGGCCTGTGTCACCAGAACCTCGGACTCGTCTCCGGCTGCAGGCTTTGAACCACATGAATCCGCACCCATCAAATCTGACTGGGCGCCGATTTTAGAGTTCATCTCTGCGAACATCTTCCAACACTCACCCCTAGGCAACGTGTTAAATTCATTAAAGTCTCTCTCCTTGTCAGGAGATTCCTGGCTGAACTATATCCGGCTTGAGTGGGAAGTGGACAACGAAGAACTTCGTTGCCCACCCACCACCCACTTGATAGCCACTGTCGATGATTTGACCAGCATGCTTGATTTCGACTCCAAAGACATCAACGGTATGGACGACGATGCCGGCGAAGAACAGGAACCACCGCCCACAGGGCGCTAGACAGCCACCTCCTCATACGATATATACATGGTGGATACACCCAAAGAAGACAATGGCGATGACATAAAAGATGCAGTTCATGATAAACTTCCTGAGAAGCAATCTAAGTGCCAACGTCAGCGGCACCGCTCTAAATCACGCCATGGTAAAAATAGCGATACCGGCACAAGAGAGAATAGCACTCCAGATGATGCCGAAGACAACGAAGACCCCGCCAGGCCAAGTTTCGAACAGGCTGAACGGGAAGATGGGTGAGCCAGCCCCGATGAACAGTCCGTGAACGACGATTCGGAGGACAACAACTACATGCCTCTCTCCGAGGATGAGGTGAGCCTTGGTGACGAAGAATTTATTGTGCTAGAGGATCCCGTCGACCAGGAGCGTTTTAAGCGTGCCTTATAGCCACGGCAAAGAGCCTGAAGAAGAAGCAGCAGCAGCTTCAAGCTGATCACGATCTGCTCACTAATAGATGGACTGAGGTCCTAGCAGCTGAGGAATATGGACTTGAACGCCCAACCAAAAGTTACTCGAAGCGCAAATTGCTACCTCAACTCGATGACGAGGCGCTGGAGCCAGCACTGCTAGCGCATAATGCGGTCGACCGACCATCACGCGGTCGAGACAAAGCGGCAATTCAGCCCGAACACCAGCCAACATCACGTCGCTGAACAAATAGAAATACAACAACTCGGGGATACACACATGACCTGTGGTACGACTTAGAGAATAGAGCAGGCCAGACCAGATCGATCTATGGATCGCGGGGGTGCGCCCCAATGCGCAGCGATGGCCACCATGCCGGATATAGCAAATACATACCTATCCGGGCCAAATGCTGCATACCGGCTCCATCCGAGCTGCGTCTCAACGTAGCCCGACACAGAGGTGCCGCACACCCCCTATGCTTCACTTGTGAAGTAATGGAGCACGAATTCCCAGAAGGGTTTAAACCCGTAAACATCGAATCATATGAGGGAACAACAGATCCCGCAGTATGGATCGATGACTTCCTTCTCCATATACATATGGCCCGCGGCAATGACCTCCATGCCATCAAGTATCTCCCGCTAAAACTCAAGGGACCAGCTAGGCACTGGTTGAATAGTCTGCCCGAAAACTCCATTGGTAGTTGGGAGAACCTGGAGGACGCATTCCTTGACAACTTCCAAGGCACTTATGTTCGACCTCCGGATGCTGATGACTTAAGCCATATAATCCAACAGCCTGATGAGTCAGCCAGGAAATTCTGGACTCTGTTCCTAACTAAAAAGAACCAAATCATCGATTGTCCAGATGCCGAAGCCCTAGCGACCTTTAACCACAACATCCATGACGAGTGGCTCGCCCGACACCTCGGCCAAGAGAAGCTGAAGTCCATGGGAACCCTTACGACGCTCATGACCCACTTTTCCGTGGGCGAGGATAGCTGGCTAGCTAGTAGGAACAGCACCTCAAGTAAACCTGGTAATTCTGAAGCCAAAGACATTAACGGCAAGCCCCGATGCAGTAGACACAAGCGTAGAAATAACGGCGATAACTCTGAAGACATGGCCGTCAATGCCAAATTCAGTGGCTCCAAGTCCAGTCAGCGGAAAAAGCCATTTAATAGAAACAATCCGGGCCCGCCAGTCTGGACCGCATAGTCGACTCTCCATGCCAAATCCATGGCACCGCCAAAAAACCAGCCAATCATACCAATAGAGAATGTTGGGTCTTTAAACAGGCCGGCAAGTTAAAAGCCGAAAACAGACAAAAGGGATCGCAAAGCGGCAACGACGAGGAACCCCGGCCACCGAACACAGGGGGACAGAAGAAGTTTCCTCCCCAAGTCAAAACGATGAATATAATATATGCTACCCATATCCCCAAAAGGGAGTGGAAGCGCGCACTAAGGGACGTCAACGCGATGGAGCTAGTCGACCCAAAATATAACCCGTGGTCCACCTATCCGATCACTTTCGATCGAAGGGACCATTCGACTAGTATCCTTCACGGTGGTTCAGCCGCACTGGTGCTTGACCCTATCATTGATGGATTCCACCGCACACGCGTCCTCATGGACGGGGTAGCAGCCTGAACCTACTCTATCAGGATACAGTGTGCAAAATGGGTATCGATCCCTCAAGGATCAAGCCCACCAAAACCACCTTCAAAGGCGTCATACCAGGTGTAGAGGCCTGCTGTATGGGATCAATCACACTGGAAGTGGTCTTCGGATCCCCGGATAATTTCTGAAGCGAAAAATTAATCTTCGACATCGTCCCCTTTCACAGTGGTTATCACGCACTGCTCGGACGAACCGCATTTGCTTGTTTCAGTGCGGTGACGCACTATGCATACCTTAAGCTCAAGATGCCCGGTCCACGCGGTGTCATAACAGTCAATGGAAATACGGAGCGGTCCCTCCGTACTGAAGAGCACACCGTGGCCCTTGCAGCAGAAGTACATAATAGCCTTCTTAGGCAAAACCTCAATTCGGCAATAAAGCCCCCGGACACCGCCAAGCGAGTCCAAGCTACTCTGCAATAGGACCACCTGGCTCGTCTAGAGCTTAGCTAGCAATTCGGCCTTCGTCCCAGCCCCAAAAAAGCGGTGAAATTCGTGCTGCTCTTCACAACTATGCACTTAAAATACCATGGGAACGGACGGAGGCATAACTAGACTGCGGTCCACATTGCGGCTCAACTACTCCTGGATCCATATACCTTCACTTTTTCTCTTTCTTTCAGGTTTTTTCTCTTCTCGAGGCCTTTCGAATAAACCTGCTCATCAGACCCATAGCGGGACGGATATGCCAACAAAGCTAGGGGCTCGGACGTACAAGGGAATACCCAGGTGGTCTCTACTAATGATCTTCATACCTGTTTTAAATACCCGCACGTAGCTCGCATTTGGTCATGGCATGTTAAATAGCCTTATTTGCTTATTACACTACTCGTACGCATACGCCTTGACATATTAATCAAATTACAATGAAAAATAATTGGCAGTGTTTGCTTGTTACCTGATTTTTCCTTCTCTAGTTATTTTTAATTGCACCCAAAAACTAACTGTCTTCAGGCGGCGAGAGCTGGTCAGTTGTTTGAGAGGTCACAAAATCCTTAATGATTTCTTCCGCATTATGCGACGGATCAGTTTTTATCCGATCAGGTGTTTTACAATGCCCCAGTTCGGTCTTCCGAACACTAGGGGCTGCGCCTACCTTTCTTTTGTCAAACTCCTATGGCTATGTGAGGGTGATAAAGCTTTATAGTTCGATTGCCTGGTTCGTCGCGCTAAACACCTCCTTTAAGGACCAAAATTCTGGAGTAAAGAGTGTTTAGATTTATCCCGAACACCCCCGTACTTCCTACGTGGGGGTAGAAGCCGACGACTGGCCAACTCTCAGCATTAACTGAAAAACGGCCGCACAGGAGGTAATAGTTCAAATAACAATCATTATTTTACATAATGACCTTATTTCATATTACAACATAGGATAACATGCATACACTCATGGGAATATATATCCTTGGTGCATTGCTCCGCCACAAGGCGGGATCCCTCCAGGACACTGTCATAATATAGCTCGGGCTTGCAGTGCTCTTTCCCTTTGGGCGGTCCTTCGATCATCAGCTTCACAACATCCATCTTCGCCCAATACACCTTGGCGCGGGCAAAGGCCATTCGCGCACATTCAATGCAAACCGACCGCTTGATGGCGTCAAGCCGAGGGCAGGCACTAACCAGCCACTTCACGAGTCCAAAGCAGCTGATGGGAGTTGCTTCGGCAGTCCATAGCCGGATAATCAAATCCTTGAAGGCTAGTTCGGCCACCCTATGCAGCTCGACCAGCTGCTTCAGCTGATCGGTAAAGGGTACTGGGTGTTCTGGCGCAAAATATTGTGACTAGAACAGTTTCTCCGCAGTGCTCCCCTCTTCGGCTCGATAGAATTGTTCGGCGTCAGACACACTGCACGGCAGATCCGCAAACACCCCTGGAGAACTCCGAATCCGGGTCAGTAGACGAAATCTTTCCTTCGCGTATTTGCTCTGCATAATAAAGGCCTTACCCGCTGCGATTTTTTCGGGCCTCTTGGATTTCCTGGAGGGCGCCTTGGGCTTCAACCCGGGCATCATGTGCGGACGAGCCTTGGTGATTTCAGACTCTTGATCCTTTATTCTCTGCTCCAAGGTCTCCCATTTCTTTATGGCTTCTTGGAGCTCTTGTTGAACTTCAATGACCCGGGTCTCGTGGTTTTCACGAGCGGCCTGCTCCTTGGCCGCCTTCGTCTCGGCCTCGGCGACCGCCTTCTTCAGAGCCTCGACTTCGGCCGCCGCTCCTAAGACATATGATGACATTTTAGAGTCAGAATAACTATTCACTTGTATTTAAATAGAAACAAAGTTATCCCATACCTCGGTTATCTTCCAATTGCCTTTTTACTTGGCCAAGCTCCTTCTCGGCCCGCTCCAGACTCTGCTTCAGTCCGGAGACCTCCGCATTATGAGAGATTGCAGTCAATAACGACGCCTGATCATTCACATAGGCATTCCCTAATTAGTCTCCTGCGAAATATATTTGATCCTCTGTCCGGCTTTCTCTCTGAAACACCGAATAGTGTATCAGGGGCTACTATCTATATTATGACATTCTTTAACTTACCTCAAAGCCTATTAGAAGGTTGGTGCAGGCTTCGGTAAGCCCGCTCTTGGTGAACTGGACCTTCTCAATCACCGCACCCATAAGGGTACTGTCACGCCCAATATGCGATACTATCCTAAAGAGACTCGAAGGTCCCACCAAGGATAGAACCGCATATTGATACGCTTTTGCAAGGTGGATATCATTACATCAACATTACATAATAGATGGGGATACATACAAAAGGCATACAATGCCACACGAATACAACATCTTACATAAGAGTACCATCCGACTATGGATGAAACACAAACAGAAACTCAAACGACATCCACCCTGCTAGCCCAGGCTACCGACCTGGAACCTATCCCCTGATCAAAGAAGAAGTAGAAGAAGAACACCAACACAAGCAAAACATCGCTCTTGCGTCATGATCATCGCATAACCTATACCTGCAACTATTGTTGTAGTAATCTGTGAGCCACGAGGACTCAGCAATCCCGTTACCATGGGTATCAAGACTAGCATAGCTTAATGGGTAAGGAAGGGGTAAAGTGGTGAGGTTGCAGCAGCGGCTAAGCAAAGTATGGTGGCTAACTTACGCAAATGAGCGAGAAGAGAGCAAACGGAACGGTCGTCAACTAGCAATGATCAAGAGGTGATCCTGGACTCCTACTTACGTCAAACATAACCCAAAACCATGTTCACTTCCCGGACTCCGCCGAAAAGAGACCATCACGGCTACACACACGGTTGATGCGTTTTAATTCGTATCTAGTGTCAAGTTATCTACAACCGGACATTAACAAATTCCCATCTGCCACATAACCACGGGCACGACTTCGAAAGTTTATACCCTGCAGGGGTGTCCCAACTTAGCCCATGATAAGCTCTCACGATCAAAGAAGGATATACCTTCTCCTAGGAAGACCCGATCAGTCTCGGAATCCCGGTTTACAAGACATTTCGACAATGGTAAAACAAGACCAGCAAAGCCGCCCGAATGTGCCGACAAATCCTGATAGGAGGTGCACATATCTCGTTCGCAGGGCACACCAGATTGTCCAAACTTCCGATAGGCCATCCCAGAGTTGCCCCTGGTGGCCACCGGCGGCTGACAGGTTGGACCAACACTCACGACGAGCACTGGCCCGGGGGGGGGATAAATAAAGATGACTCTCGGGCTCCGGAAACCCAAGGGAAAAAGGGCTAGGTGAGGCAAATGGTAAAACCAAGGTTGGGCCTTGCTGGAGGAGTTTTATTCAAAGCGAACTGTCAAGGGGGTCCCATAAATCACCCAACCGCGTAAGGAATGCAAAATCCGGGAACATAACACCGGTATGACGGAAACTAGGGCGGCAAGAGTGGAACAAAACACCAGGCATAAGGCCGAGCCTTCCACCCTTTAGCAAGTATATAGATGCATTAATTAAATAAGAGATATTGTGATATCCCAACACAATCCTGTCCATCATGGAGCAATCTTCAACTTCACCTGCAACTAACAACGCTATAAGAGGGGCTGAGCAAAAGAGGTAACATAGCCAAGTGATAGGTAAATTGGGAGGCTTGAAGAAGGTTAGAGGCCGACTTGGCAAATTGGGAGGCTTAAAGAACAAGTGATAGGTAGCGCAGCATAGCGATAGAACGAAGCAACTAGCATAGCAATGATAGTAGTGAGATCCAGGGTGACGGTCATCTTGCCTGAAATCCCGCTAGGAAGAAGAACGAGTCCATGAAGTAGACAAACCAACGTAGTCGAACGAATCCTCACGAACGCAACGTTACCAGAACTAAGAAGCAACACCAGAAAGAAGCAAGCAACATAGTAAACAACCATCACATAACCATGGCATGATGCGCAACCAAGTATGATGCATGTCCGGTTTAATAAGGCATGGCATGGCAAACTGCAACATACAATACTACAAGTTAAGTAGAGCTCAATATGCAACAAGTTGCATATTGATGAAACACCACATCGAGTTATTTATTTCACTCCCGTTTAGACACACAACAACATTAAATGTTGTTAAACATGGCAAGAGGTGAAACATAATAAAACTACCTATCTAGGCAAGTTTAAATGGGGCCGGAACAACGAACAACAATTCCGGAAAATCCTCATGTGCAATTTATGAATTTGGTACTGTTCTGCCCTAAAACATATTTTAGTGTTGTTAAACATGCAAATTAAGTGCACCAAGTTAAACTTGGCATTTTTCCATCCCATTTACATATAAAGTTTATTTAAAACCGAGCTACGGTTATTTAGTTATGAAATAAATCATTTTAACATGGCATTTAGCAAAATAAATGCAAACAGCAATTTAAACATTTTAAACATGGATGAAAGTGGCATATTATTAATCTACACAAAATTCTAAGCATTATACATGTAAAGTTTGTTTAATTCCGATGCATGGTTATGAAGTTATTAATGCATGAACTTCAGGGGTTTTTCTGCAAATCTGTAAATCCTGGGTTAATAGCTAAATTAGCAGATCTGGGAAAAAACTTATGCGGGCTGAATCTGAGGCAAACTGGGCTAGGGAAGCTGCTCACATTAGGCCTCATGGGTCGGTTGGTGGAGAGGGAAAGCCGTTAGGGGCGCGAGGCTGGAGGAGGCCGGCTAAGGAGGAGGCCCAAGCAGGGCGCTGGAGCGGGCAATCGAGCTCTCGCGCTCGATCTGGTCAACGAGATGGGGCGCTTGGTCATGGCAAAGCAGAGGAGGCAGAGGATCCGGCGAGGGTGCATGGGAATCGGCCGGATCCGAGGCCACGACGATGAAGCAGAGGAGATCGGGGCCGGACGCGAACTTGACGGCGGCTGTGTAAAACGGCGACGAGGCATCGCAGGGGAGGCCCACGGACGGCAAAGACGGCGAGTGGACGAGGCGCTGCTGCGCTGGCGCGGTCGACGGGGCGTAGAGGAGGTCGCTGGCGCGGGCAGAGCTCAGTGAGGCCGTGGTGCGAGGGTGCTCCGGTCGTTCCTGTGAAGGAGAGAGAGGGGCCACCGTGAGAGAGAGATAGAGGAGAAAACAGGAGGAGAAGAGGTCGTGGGTTCGGCCTGGTTGCTGCTGCTGCTTGCCGGCGGTATGCTGGAGAGGAGCTCCGGCGAGGTGGTGCAGGGGATCGGGGTGCAGGCGAGGGAGCAGCTTTGTGGTGGAGCTGCTGGTCTCAGGCGCGGTCGAGGTGGCTGGGGATCGAACAGGGAGGAGCTGGAGAGCGATGGTTGGCTGGTGGCTGAAATCGAGGAGAAGGGGATCCCGAGGAGGATTTTGTGGAGTTGCGGCGGCGGCGATGGGTGGATGGGACAGGATGCCTAAAATTTAGGGTTAGGGGCTATTTATAGGAAGGGGTTAGGTTTAGGGGCTAATCGGAACCTCCGATCGTAATCATACGGTCGAGAAAATACTAGGTAGGGAGTCCAAATACGAAAACGGAGATATTTTGCAGATGTTTGGGGATGATCCGAATCCAACGGCGATGACTGAGCAGGTCGGGTTCGGGGCAATTTTCGGACACACGCAAGAGGGGGTCGGTGGTTGTAGAGAGGTTAGGTGGTTTGACAAGAGGGAATCGAAAAACACGGTTGGTCTTGGAACGGTCAATGAACGCAACGGAGATAAGCGAGGAGCGGCAACTACGAGCGGATGCAAGTTTAAGAAAACAATGCCGATACAATGCGCATGATGCTATGAGATGAGATGCATGACGTGAACAAAATGCAAAACAAAAGACAAAAACCCAACCATGAAGGAAATATCATATCGCATCTCCGGAAAAGGCAAGAGTTGGAGTTACGAATATGGAAAGTTGTATCCGGGGCGTTACAGGTACGGTGCTCTTCAATAATAGAAGCGCTTTGCAGCGCCGCCAGTAAAGTATCCGACACCTCTTGATGGACTGAGGTCACCGGTGGAATAGGCGCACCACCTTCTATTGAAGAAGGCTGCCGTCCTGATTCTGGAGCCATATTGGTCTCCGGAGTTGTCTCTGGCTGGGGGCCGAATTCAGGACAGCCTCCACCTTCAGCATCCACGGGGGTCTGCTCCCCCGTGTGTCCGGTTGCCGAGGTTTGACCCCCTTGTGCCGCCCCGAAGGTCTCCTGAGCTTCGCCCTGGCCTGGGCCCATTTGGGACGACACCTCAGTGTTGTCCACGCCTTTGGGAGAGGAGGCCGTCGGGAGGGTCTCACATGTCCATCGCATCCGGGTCCAACGAATCTTCCGACGAAGATCGCTCAATTTCGGACCCGACCGGACTGCAACATATGTGAATCAATACATTAATGCTATGCAAAAGTGAGACTGGATATATGGATGAGTTCGGGTTTCTTTGTACTCATGATTTGACCAGGGGCTTGACCCTGGGTTCCTACTCCGGGCTGCTTTCGGTGGCTGCGGTGGGCTCGTTTGGAAGGGATGCTTTCCCCTTAGACGTTTTGGCGTCCAAACATGTGGAGGTCGTCCTCTTCTTTCCCCCCCTCATAGGGGGACTGGCTTTCCTCTTCTTCTTCTTCCTCTTCCTCGTCCTTTTTGGCGGAGGAGTGGGCCTTGGTTTCTTTGGACATCACGTCTGAAGTACCCTTGTGACGAAGCCCACCCCTGGTCTCGTTGGCCTCCTTCTTGGCCTTCTTCTTCGACGCCTTATATGGCACCGGGACCAGCATCTTCATCAGAAGTGGGCCGGCTTGTTCCTCAGGCAATGGAGCCGGACAGTAGATCCGCTCTGCCTTCTTCGTCCAGCCCTGCGAGAATCGTTTGGGAAATATTAGGTGTTTTCCCCAAGGTATACAAATAAAGGATATACCCTGAAAACATATAAAGACTTACCGAACTTGCGGGGTGGGACAATTTGTGCCCACGATCCTCGGCGGTGTCCGGCCACGACTTGCCAGACTTAAAAAGCACCTTCGAGATGTCTTTGTGCAACGTGCCGAAGAACTCCAGTAGGGTTTGGTGCTTGGCCGGATCAAACTCCCATAGATTGCAAGTCCGGCATTGATAGGGAAGGATCTGGAGAACTAGCATCACCTGGACCACATCGACAAGTTTGATATTCTTGTCCTCCATGCTCTTGATACGCGCTTGGAGCGGCATCAGCTCGTCTGACGTAGACCAGTCTAGGCCCTTTTCAGGCCAGGACATGAGCTGCAGTGGGGCTTCGGATAAGAATTCAGGGGCGGTAGCCCATTTGGTGCCGTGTGGCTCGGTAACATAGAACCACTGTTGCTGCCAACCTTTGACGAACTCGTTGAATTTACCTGATGACCATTTGACGTTGGGCATCTTTCTCACCATGGCTCCTCCGCACTCGGCATGTTCGCCGCCTACCACCTTTGGCTTCATGTTGAAAATCTTTAGCCACAGTCCCAAGTGTGGCGGGATGCGGAGGAAGGCCTCGCACACGATGATGAATATCGAGATGTTGAGGAAGGAGTTAGGGGATAGGTCATGGAAATCTATCCCATAAGGCCGCGAACGAATGGGTGGAGGGGAAACCCCAGCCCGCGGACAAAGTGAGGGAGGAATACAACCCTCTCGTGGGGTTCCAGAGTAGGGACGATCTGTCCCGTTGCTGGGAGACGGTGTGCGATCTTCTTGGCTAGGTATCCGGCCTCCTGGAGTTTCTTGATATCCTTCTCCTTGACGGAGGAGGCCATCCACTTGTCTTGCGCTCCGGATCCAGACATGGTTGGGGTCCTTTTGGGGCGGAAGAGAAGGGTGCTTGGGCGCTGGAGCTCGATAATGGATGAGCAGAGGAAGAAGAGGGCGTGGGTGAAAGAGGGGAATCCTTATCCCTTTATAAATACAATAAAAATCATGCGCCTCCCCAATCACCCTAAGACCCGCTTATTTCCCAAGCGCCGTGCTAATGGCATGGTTAGGTTACCCATGCCCACATTGATGAGAATCCTGTGATAAGGGGACACGATCTCTGCTTTGACAAGATGTGCCAATGAAATTGTGCCTCGAAATACGGAGGGGCAGAATAAAAACGGTTCGAATAAAGACTGGGCCGAGGTGTGATGTCATGCTATGCGTTGTCAGCAAATTGGACTTGTGGGATATTATACTCTCTATAGTGGTATGTGGGATTTGTTTTGCAGAGCCGGACACGATTCTTATGTTCAAGATATGCTTTGAAGTATTTGGTGAAGGAACCCGCCTTGCAATACCGAAGACAATCTGCGCGCCGGACTCATCGTCATTGAAGCCTGGTTCAGGGGCTACTGAGGGAGTACCGGATTAAGGGGTCCTTGGACAGCCGGACTATATACATATGTCGGATTGTTGGACTATGAAAATACAAGATTGAAGACTTTGTCCCGTGTCCGGATGGGACTCTCCTTTGCGTGGAAGGCAATCTTGGCAGTTAGGATATGAAGATTCCTTTCTCTGTAACTGACTCTATGTAACCCTAGCCCCCTCCGGTGTCTATATAAACCGGAGGGTTTAGTCTATAGGACAACAACAATCATAATCATAGGCTAGCTTCTAGGGTTTAGCCTCTACGATCTCGTGGTAGATCAACACTTGTAATACTCATATCATCAAGATCAATCAAGTAGGAAGTAGGGTATTACCTCCATCGAGATGGCCCGAACCTGGGTAACATTGTGTCCCCCGCTTCCTGTTACCATTAGCCATAGACGCACAGTTCGGGACCCCCTACCCGAGATCCGCCGGTTTTGACACCAACATTTATCGGAACCAAACCACACTATTTGGCTTAGAAGACTGGTTACCTCCATCGAAAGCACCAATGTCGGTGTCAAAACCGGCGGATCTCGGGTAGGGGGTCCCGAACTATGCGTCTAAGGCTAATGGTAACCGGAGGTGGGGGACACAATGTTTACCCAGGTTCGGGCCCTCTCGATGGAGGTAATACCCTACTTCCTGCATGATTGATCTTGATGAGATGAGTATTACAAGAGTTGATCTACCACGAGATCGTAGAGGCTAAACCCTAGAGCTAGCCTATGATTCTGATTGTTGTTGTCCTATGGACTAAACCCTTCGGTTTATATAGACACCGGAGGGGGCTAGGGTTACACAGAGTCAGTTACAGAGAAAGGAATCTTTATAGCCTAACTGCCAAGCTTGCCTTCCACGCAAAGGAGAGTCCCATCCGGATACAGGACGAAGTCTTTCATCTTGTATCTTCATAGTCCAACAATCCGGCATATATATATAGTCCGGCTGTCCAAGGACCCCTTAATCTGGGACTCCCTCAGTTGCTCCCAAGACAAGTCTCAAGACTCCCCCGGCAGGCTTGCCGGGGATGACGAGCGCGGCTTACCCTGCCAAGGATCCACCAATCCACCTCACAGAACGGCCAGTCACTTATTGATGCGGTGTCGAGCACCCAAGAGATTAGGTGGCTGTCATTTGGTACGTGGTAGCCATCTCTAGAGGATATCATCCCTAAATGACACCCGTCCAGGAGACGTGTCACACAGACAGGCAAGGAGAGGCTGCATGGCACGGCAAGGCTTGCCCACGCCATGATGTGACACTAAGCGGCACATTTAATGCGCTCTATCCTATCTGCAGAGTTAGGTATGATTGCACTATGGTTGTCTGATTGGTGCATAATGTCCATTTTGCCATTATGGTGACCCCTTGACCTATAAAAGGAGGGTCGTGGCAACCTTAGAAAGGATTCGGACCTTTGTACACTCATACGCGTGTAGCTGCTCTCGTCCCCAAGGCGACCTTTCCAGGCTAGAGCGACGTGTCTCCACCACGGTCCATTCATCAATCCACCAAAGCAAGAGTAGGGTTTTACGCCTCACTGCAGCCTGAACCTGGGCAAAATGGCCTGTGTCATTGTTGTCATGCTGCTCTATGCCTTCCGCTCTTTGTGCAATGTGCTCGTCCCCCTTTCCGAACCAGAAGGGGCCGGTGGCCCCATAGGTGGCCATGAGGAACCTCGACACCCTTGGTCCGATGGATCTTGCAGTACGGCCCGTTAGCCTTCTCGGCAGCCGCGGCCTCCCGGCAATCGGTGCTCGCGGCAACTTCCTTTCTGGGAGCCTCGGTCTTGGCCTTCTTGTCGGTACTAGGAGTGCTCGATCCTTCAACAACCATCACTACTTTATCCTTGCGCTTCTTGTTGTGTTTCTTGTTTTTCTTCTTCTGATTGGTGGAGTCGTCGTCGTCCTCTGAGTCAATGTCAACGCCATCTTGTTCACCAGGGAATCGCTTGCCCTCCTTTGTTCGAGCACACTTATCCGCCAAAGTGTATAGCTCATTCATAGCCTTGGGTAACTGGACGTTCATCTTGGAACGTATCCTGTGGTTGCGAACATTGGACTGAAATGCAGCTATCACAACTGCTGGGTGGATGTCTGGAATGTTCCGATGTACCCAGCTGAATCTCTGCATGTACTTCCATGAATTCTCTTCTTCCTTCTATGGGAGGAACTGCAAGTCTCCGCGTCGCCCTTATTCTTGATGGCCGCATGTGAAGGCGCCAATAAACTCATGGCACAGGTCAGCCCAGGTCGAGATGGTGTTCTTCGACAAGTGCTTCAACCATTGATGAGGACATCAATACAATTGTTACACCCACAGCCCCTGCTGCTATACATACTGGACCAATTACTAGAGCTCGTGCACGCCAACTAAATTACCAGGTACTTTCGTTTCTTGGTAATGATTCTAATGTTCATGAGAATATGATGCTGCCTAAATTGGATACATTTGTTTTGCTTACAAATGAAGGGCCTAGCTTGGAGAAGGATGAACATTGGAGCAAGAACAAGCATGGAGATGATGGCATGCGCAAGGGGAACAAGAACGGAGTTACAAGTGATGATTTCAGGACTTTGAAGCCACCATAATGGGTGCGTGAAGCCTTGGACGAAATATACAAGATGCCACCTCCTAAATTTCGTCCCGAGGCTATTTTAGGTGCTGCGTCACCTTATTATTGGGCCAGGCCCATGTAATTTCGAAATACATAAGTATAGGCTATTTTTAGAGTCCGTATGTGTGGGGAAACAAGAGATAGGGTTGATTTCGGACCCCTCCACCAAGGGCCACGAAATTCCCCCCTCTTCCTCCATATATACAGCCCTTAGGGCATCGTTTAGACTTTGGGTTTTGTTTAGATTAAAAGTTCGCCATAGCTGCAACTTCGCGTACTTCGTTTGTGTTCAACGACCAGACAAAGGCGTCACAGAACCCCACCTTGATCAATAAAGCTTCCATCTTATATTCGCAATATCCAGATTGCAATCTTAGTTTCTTGCTTGTTCTTCGTTTGCTCGCAGGAAACAGACCCTCGTGGTCAGGTTGATCGTGCTCCGGCGTGGTCAATAACCTCTCGGAGTTGGTTTAGCGATTGCTAAGGCGCGACGTCCTCGCACGTTCGTAGTCGGATCGTCAAAGTCGACTTCCACCAAAGCGAAATCCACCATCTCATCGAAAGACGGGACACCTTTGCCTCTATCAAGTGGTATCAGATTTCCAGGTTGCTCGGTGAGATTTTACAGTTTTTCATAGTTTAGATCGAGTCTGTTCTTCATACCTATAGTCCTCAAAAAAGCCACAAAAAAAATTAGGGTTAGTTCATCATATCCGAACCAATCTGAGCCTTGCATAATCTTTTTAGGGTTTTGCTTTGTTGAATTTACGGTTGCATCGTCGTGTCTAGTTGCTGGTCTTAGAGTCTAGTCTTTTAGAGTTTCGAGTTCTGGTCATAAGTTGTCACGCCGCCGCCGCACCATCATCATCGCCCCTGCCATCTACCACCACCGCACCGAATCCGTATCCATATACCACCACCAATCCGTGTCCATGTACCACCACCGATCCATATCCATATACTACCACCGCTACCATCACCGCTGCCATATACCACCACCATATATCCACCACCAATCCGAGTTCTTTGCTTATTAGGTTTGTTTTCGGGATCCATCTAGATTCCGATTTGTGTTTCCTTGCCGGAGTAGGTTTCGGAAATAAAAAAAGAGTCGGGTAGCCACGCTCCGTTTAGGCCCAAAATTTTTCGAAAACGCATTTTTCGAAAAAATTTCTGGCTATCCTATTTTTAGGTGTTTCTGAGTGTTTTGAGACAGGTGCCATTATAGGAAGTTTTTTTTGACCCGTTTCCAGTTTTTGGGTCCGGGCAGTCGAAAAAAAAAAAATTGGTCGAAAAAATTTCGTGCCCATCCTGTCAGTTTGAGCTAGGAAGAGTTTTGAGACACTCGCCATTATAGTGATTTTTCGCAAAAAAAAAAGCAGCGCAAAAAAAAGAGCGCAAAAAAAAAGAGCGAAAAAAAAATTCAGAGTGTGCTTTTCCCTTGTTTACGTGCCGCGCCGTGATTTTGTTAGTGTTCTAGGCTCGCGTCTCTAGCACAGTCTAGCCTAGGACCAGCACAGTACCGTCGTTGAGCGTTTATTCAACTTTGCATCTCTGAATTGATTATTGCTGACCCTTTTTGCTACCATATTATAAGCCTTCCCAGCTCCACATACATCTACGTCGTGCGTTTGACTCTCCCTGGTAATCGCTCTATCCAAGCTTTGAGAGTTTTTGACTACAACGGTTGCCGATCACCGCCTGCTGCTGGGTAAGAACTGGTAAGAATTTGAGATTTGCTTGACGGATTTGTGACACCCACCACCACCACTTGTTCGTAGTCTGTAGGATCATATTCTTGTGTGTTTCTATTGCTGCTAACCATGCCAGGATCACAAGCCGACGAGATTGATTGGGAGAATTTATCGAACAAGGAGCTTCATGATAAGTTTCAGCAAATGATGACTGAACAGGTGCAAGATGTGCTGAACAATTTTGAAGAGGCCATGGAGAAGATCACTGGCCTTGAGAAGACGTTCGAAACAAAGCTCGATAACAAGTTTAATGAATTGCTCGCGCGTCTTCCACCACCACCACCCGCTGCACCTAACGCACCTCTCCAACAACAACAACAACGACTACCTCCACGTCGCGAAGCAGACCTCCGCCGAGCAAGCCGTATTCCTCTTGCGTTTGGCCAAACTGTTGGTGCTGCTGTTGATACTTCTGTGGCTCCTGCTGCTGATGCGGAGGAGGATGATTATGTGGGAGATTATGAGGATGAGGTTGATCAAAATCAACACTACGTGCAGCCACCTGTACCGCCACCAGCAGGTCGACCTCAGGTATATATTCGTAATGGTAGGCCTGCACCACCACCTCAGGTACGAGATGATGTCCATATTCCTAAACTGAAATTGAATATTCCACCATTTGAGGGTAGATATGTTCCTGATATATATCTTACTTGGGAGTTAGAAACTGAACAACGATTTACATGTTTACAATATCCTGAGGAGAGACGAGTTGCTGCTGCTGTTTGTGCTTTCACTAGTTTTGCATGTGTATGGTGGTCTGAACATTGTAGATTATATCCTATTCCACCTACTTGGGCTGCTTTGAAAACTGCTATGCGTACGCGTTGGGTTCCACCATATTATCAACGTGAATTGCTTCAAAAATTGCAGCGTTTAAGACAAGGGAAAAATTCTGTAGAAGAATATTATCAGGAATTACAAACTGGCATGATTAGATGTGGTATTGTTGAGGAGAATGAAGCTATGCTTGCACGTTTTCTGGGTGGATTAAATAGAGAGATTCAGACCATTCTAGACTATAAGGAGTATACTAATATCACTCGTTTATTCCATCTTGCTTGTAAAGCTGAACGTGAAGTGCAGGATCGACAAGCATTGGGGCGAACTAACTTTTCTGCAGGCCGACCTTCATCATGGACACCACGTGCATCTTCTACTTCAACTGCACCAGCACCTCCATCCGGTGCCACCTCCAGCCGTGATACAAGAAAACAGGCACAACCACCATTATCTACCAAGAGCACACCTGCGGGGCCTGCACAGCGTTCTTCTTCTTCCATGGCATCAACAGGGCACACAAGTGATATTATTTGTCGTCGTTGTAAGGGAGGAGGTCATTATGCGAGAGAATGCAAATCTCCGCGTGTGATGATTGCTACCGCAGATGGTGGATATGAGTCCGCTAGTGACTATGATGAGGAGACTTTGGCTCTTATTACACGTGAAGAACATGGTGGAGATGATTCTGATCATGAGACGCAATACATGGCTCCTGAAGACGCTGACAGGTATGAATGTTTAGTTGCTCAACGTGTTTTGAGTGTGCAGGTCACACAAGCTGAGCAAAATCAGAGGCACAATTTGTTCCATACCAAGGGAGTTGTAAAGGAACGTTCTGTGCGCGTCATCATAGACGGAGGGAGCTGCAACAACTTGGGTAGCATGGAGATGGTGGAGAAGCTTTCTCTCACCACAAGACCACATCCACATCCTTACTACATCCAATGGTTCAACAACAGCGGCAAGGTTAAGGTAACACGTACTGTTCGTGTGCATTTTAGTATCTCTACATATGCTGATTATGTTGATTGTGATGTGGTACCTATGCAAGCATGTTCCTTATTACTTGGTAGACCATGGCAATTTGATAAAAATTCTGTACACCATGGTAGAAACAATCACTATACTCTTGTTCATAAGGGTAAAAATATTACTTTGCTTCCTATGACTCCTGATTCCATTTTGAAAGATGATATTAATAGAGCTAATAAAGCAAAACAGGAGACGAATAAGAGTGAAAATCAGATTGTGGCAAAAGAATTTGAGCAACAAATGAAGCCTAATAATAAACCATCTAGTGTTGCTTCTGAAATTAAATTGAAAAGTGCATGTTTATTTGCCACCAAATCTGATATTGATAAGCTAGATTTCAGCAAATCTGTTTGCTATGCTTTTGTGTGCAAAGAGGCATTATTTTCATTCGAGGACGTGCCTTCCTCTTTGCCTCCTGCTGTCACTAACATTTTGCAGGAGTTCGCTGACGTTTTTCCACAAGACGTGCCACCGGGATTACCGCCTATTCGAGGGATTGAGCATCAGATTGACTTAATTCCCGGTGCTTCACTGCCAAACCGTGCACCATACCGTACCAATCCAGAGGAGACGAAGGAGATTATGCGTCAAGTACAAGAGCTTCTCGACAAAGGTTATATACGCGAATCCCTTAGTCCTTGTGCTGTTCCTATTATTCTAGTGCCGAAAAAGGATGGTACATCACGTATGTGTGTTGATTGTAGAGGCATTAATAATATTACTATTCGTTATCGTCATCCTATTCCTAGGCTAGATGATATGCTTGATGAATTGAGTGGCTCTACAATATTCTCCAAAGTTGATTTGCGTAGTGGCTATGATGAGGACATCAATACAATTGTTATACCCACAGCCCCTGCTGCTATACATACTGGACCAATTACTAGAGCTCGTGCACGCCAACTAAATTATCAGGTACTTTCGTTTCTTGGTAATGATTCTAATGTTCATGAGAATATGATGCTGCCTAAATTGGATACATTTGTTTTGCTTACAAATGAAGGGCCTAGCTTGGAGAAGGATGAACATTGGAGCAAGAACAAGCATGGAGATGATGGCATGCGCAAGGGGAACAAGAACGGAGTTACAAGTGATGATTTCAGGACTTTGAAGCCACCATAATGTGTGCATGAAGCCTTGGACGAAATATACAAGATGCCACTTCATAAATTTCGTCCCGAGGCTATTTTAGGTGCTGCGTCACCTTATTATTGGGCCAGGCCCATGTAATTTCGAAATACATAAGTATAGGCTATTTTTAGAGTCCGTATATGTGGGGAAACAAGAGATAGGGTTGATTTCGGACACCTCCACCAAGGGCCACGAAATCCACCCCCTCTTCCTCCATATATACAGCCCTTAGGGCATCGTTTAGACCTTGGGTTTTGTTTAGATTAAAAGTTCGCCATAGCTGCAACTTCGCGTACTTCGTTTGTGTTCAACGACCAGACAAAGGCGTCACAGAACCCCACCTTGATCAATAAAGCTTTCATCTTATATTCGCAATATCCAGATTGCAATCTCAGTTTCTTGCTTGTTCTTCGTTTGCTCGCAGGAAACAGACCCTCGTGGTCAGGTTGATCGTGCTCCGGCGTGGTCAATAACCTCTCGGAGTTGGTTTAGCGATTGCTAAGGCGCGACGTCCTCGCACGTTCGTAGTCGGATCATCAAAGTCGACTTCCACCAAAGCGAAATCCACCATCTCATCGAAAGACGGGACACCTTTGCCTCTATCAAGTGGTATCAGATTTCCAGGTTGCTCGGTGAGATTTTACAGTTTTTCGTAGTTTAGATCGAGTCTGTTCTTCATACCTACAGTCCACGAAAAAGCCACAAAAAAAAATTAGGGTTAGTTCATCATATCCGAACCAATCTGAGCCTTTGCATAATCTTTTTAGGGTTTTGCTTTGTTGAATTTGCGGTTGCATCGTCGTGTCTAGTTGCTGGTCTTAGAGTCTAGTCTTTTAGAGTTTCGAGTTCTGGTCATAAGTTGTCACGCCGCCGCCGCACCATTATCATCACTGCCTGCTGCTGGGTAAGAACTGGTAAGAATTTGAGATTTGCTTGACGGATTTGTGACACCCACCACCACCACTTGTTCGTAGTCTGTAGGATCATATTCTTGTGTGTTTCTATTGCTGCTAACCATGCCAGGATCACAAGCCGACAAGATTGACTGGGAGAATTTATCGAACAAGGAGCTTCATGATAAGTTTCAGCAAATGATGACTGAACAGGTGCAAGATGTGCTGAACAATTTTGAAGAGGCCATGGAGAAGATCACTGGCCTTGAGAAGACGTTCGAAACAAAGCTCGATAACAAGTTTAATGAATTGCTCGCGCGTCTTCCACCACCACCACCCGCTGCACCTAACGCACCTCTCCAACAACAACAACAACGACTACCTCCACGTCGCGAAGCAGACCTCCGCCGAGCAAGCCGTATTCCTCTTGCGTTTGGCCAAACTGTTGGTGCTGCTGTTGATACTTCTGTGGCTCCTGCTGCTGATGCGGAGGAGGATGATTATGTGGGAGATTATGAGGATGAGGTTGATCAAAATCAACACTACGTGCAGCCACCTGTACCACCACCAGCAGGTCGACCTCAGGTATATATTCGTAATGGTAGGCCTACACCACCACCTCAGGTACGAGATGATGTCCATATTCCTAAACTGAAATTGAATATTCCACCATTTGAGGGTAGATATGTTCCTCATATATATCTTACTTGGGAGTTAGAAACTGAACAACGATTTACATGTTTACAATATCCTGAGGAGAGACGAGTTGCTGCTGCCGTTTGTGCTTTCACTAGTTTTGCATGTGTATGGTGGTCTGAACATTGTAGATTATATCCTATTCCAACTACTTGGGCTGCTTTGAAAACTGCTATGCGTACGCGTTGGGTTCCACCATATTATCAACGTGAATTGCTTCAAAAATTGCAGCGTTTAAGACAAGGGAAAAATTCTGTAGAAGAATATTATCAGGAATTACAAACTGGCATGATTAGATGTGGTATTGTTGATGAGAATGAAGCTATGCTTGCACGTTTTCTGGGTGGATTAAATAGAGAGATTCAGACCATTCTAGACTATAAGGAGTATACTAATATCACTCGTTTATTCCATCTTGCTTGTAAAGCTGAACGTGAAGTGCAGGATCGACAAGCATTGGGGCGAACTAACTTTTCTGCAGGCCGACCTTCATCATGGACACCACGTGCATCTTCTACTTCAACTGCACCAGCACCTCCATCAGGTGCCACCTCCAGCCGTGATACAAGAAAACAGGCACAACCACCATTATCTGCCAAGAGCGCACCTGCGGGGCCTACACAGCGTTCTTCTTCTTCCATAGCATCAACAGGGCACACAAGTGATATTATTTGTCGTCGTTGTAAGGGAGGAGGTCATTATGCGAGAGAATGCAAATCTCCGCGTGTGATGATTGCTACCACGGATGGTGGATATGAGTCCGCTAGTGACTATGATGAGGAGACTTTGGCTCTTATTACACGTGAAGAACATGGTGGAGATGATTCTGATAATGAGACGCAATACATGGCTCCTGAAGACGCTGACAGGTATGAATGTTTAGTTGCTCAACGTGTTTTGAGTGTGCAGATCACACAAGCTGAGCAAAATCAGAGGCACAATTTGTTCCATACTAAGGGAGTTGTGAAGGAACGCTACTACTAAGATGTGCCCTTTTGAAGTTGTTGTATGGTTTCCTACCTCGTGCACCTATTGATTTGTTGCCTCTTCCATCTTCGGAGAAGGTTAATTTTGATGCTAAACAATGTGCTGAATTGATTTTAAAAATGCATGAGTTAACTAAGGAAAACATTGAGCGCATGAATGCTAAATATAAACTTGCTGGAGATAAGGGTAGAAAACATGTTGTGTTTGCACCTGGAGATCTTGTTTGGTTACATTTGCGGAAGGATAGATTTCCTGATTTGCGCAAATCAAAGTTAATGCCACGTGATGATGGTCCCTTTAAGGTGTTAGAGAAAATAAATGATAATGCATATAAACTTGAGCTGCCTGCAGATTTTGGGGTTAGTCCCACTTTTAACATTGCAGATTTGAAGCCTTATTTGGGTGAGGAAGATGAACTTCCGTCGAGGACGACTTCATTTCAAGAAGGGGAGGATGATGAGGACATCAATACAATTGTTACACCCACAGCCCCTGCTGCTATACATACTGGACCAATTACTAGAGCTCGTGCACGCCAACTAAATTACCAGGTACTTTCGTTTCTTGGTAATGATTCTAATGTTCATGAGAATATGATGCTGCCTAAATTGGATACATTTGTTTTGCTTACAAATGAAGGGCCTAGCTTGGAGAAGGATGAACATTGGAGCAAGAACAAGCATGGAGATGATGGCATGCCCAAGGGGAACAAGAACGGAGTTACAAGTGATGATTTCAGGACTTTGAAGCCACCATAATGGGTGCATGAAGCCTTAGACGAAATATACAAGATGCCACCTCCTAAATTTCGTCCCGAGGCTATTTTAGGTGCTGCGTCACCTTATTATTGGGCCAGGCCCATGTAATTTCGAAATACATAAGTATAGGCTATTTTTAGAGTCCGTATGTGTGGGGAAACAAGAGATAGGGTTGATTTCGGACCCCTCCACCAAGGGCCACGAAATTCCCCCCTCTTCCTCCATATATACAGCCCTTAGGGCATCGTTTAGACTTTGGGTTTTGTTTAGATTAAAAGTTCGCCATAGCTGCAACTTCGCGTACTTCGTTTGTGTTCAACGACCAGACAAAGGCGTCACAGAACCCCACCTTGATCAATAAAGCTTCCATTTTATATTCGCAATATCCAGATTGCAATCTTAGTTTCTTGCTTGTTCTTCGTTTGCTCGCAGGAAACAGACCCTCGTGGTCAGGTTGATCGTGCTCCGGCGTGGTCAATAACCTCTCGGAGTTGGTTTAGCGATTGCTAAGGCGCGACGTCCTCGCACGTTCGTAGTCGGATCGTCAAAGTCGACTTCCACCAAAGCGAAATCCACCATCTCATCGAAAAGACGGGACACCTTTGCCTCTATCAACCATGACCTCACGTTTGGCTTGAGCACCAACGAGAAGTAGTTGATGAATACCTTCTCATCTCTTCCTCCGACAGCTTGAGCAGTGATGGTGTAGATGCTCAAGAACTCTACAGAGGTTCAATCTTCCATTGTACTTTTTTGGTATCTCTGGCTTGAACATACGGGCAGATGGCTAACGGAATTGCCGCAGCTCACGAGTGAAGGCGGGACACTCAACCTCGTAAGACAGGTATCCGTCTCCCCCGGGCATGGGCTCGTCGATGTCGGGGCCATTGCTGCCTAGCGGACTGGCGGTGGGTTTCGCGGCGTCGTTTGATAGTGACACGCACGTCCTCCCTCTGCCTATCTTCCAGGACTCGTCGCTGGTCTTGACGTGCCCAAGGATCAGATGAATCCATCTATACATCGTCAGGTTCTTGGTCACATCACTCTGGCTACGGCCCCTATGTTGGTTGCCTCAGTGGGGATTGCACCGTGGGGGTGGCCCGTTCGGTAGGGCCAGCAGCTTGGGCCATTGTCGACGCCTGTGGAGGCTGTGGCGGGCCTACCCACTATGATCCTCCCGCCTCAGCGAAACCAATCAAGCTCTGAATGGTGGGTCTCCACTCATCTATCCGATCGGCCGCCGGCGGAAATCTCAAGAGGAGTTGGGCCCGCGCCATGGCTTCTGAAGCGGTGCTCGGCATAGATGACGATGCAGATTGCGAAGTCGTCTGGCTTCTGACGGTGTAGGTACTGACATCGTCGTGCTCTCGTCGTTGTGAGCCAGTCACCAGGGTGGCGTGGCGATGAGGTGGATGCGCTTGGGAGTTGGCAACCCCATTTGGTGCATCATCTTGGCTACCTTATCCTGGGGGTGGCGCGTGCCCTGTAGCCGCACCCGCAAGCAGGGGTGGCTAGAGCGTTGTGGTTCGTCCTAGAGCGAGCGCCATCGCTGCAGGCTGCAGCTGCGTCCTTCAGTGGGGTGGAGAGGTGGAGATAGAATAATCTCTCCACCCGCATCTTGTGGAGCATGGTCGTTGGGATGATGTTGACGCTGTCCTTCT